>NW_022103928.1:61477154-61499018 GCF_000313985.2 Echinops telfairi | reverse complement strand
ACTGGTACAGATAGGAACTGAAAATACAGGGAATCCAGGGCGGATGATCCCTACAGGACCAGTGGTGTGAGTGGTGATACTGGGAGGGTAGAGGGAGAATGGGTAGGAAAGAGGGAACCTATTACAAGGAACTATATGTGACCTCCTCCCTGGGGGACAGACAACAGAAAAGTGGGTGAAGGGAGATGTCGGACAGAGCATGATATGGCAAAATGATAATTTATACATTATCAAGGGCTCATGAGGGATGGGGGAGTGGGGAGGGAGGGGAAAATGAGGACCTAATCCGGGGGCTTAAGTGGAGAGGAAAGGTTTTGAGAATGGTGAGGGCAATGAATGTACAAATGCGCTTTACACAATTGATGGATTGTGATAAGAGTTGTATGAGCCCCTAATAAAATGATTTTTAAAAAAAGAAGAAAAGAGTTTTCTAACCTTGAGTTTCATTTTTAAGTTTCGTTATGTGAGAACAGTGAATCCAGTCTTCATTTGGCCCTGTTGCTGAGGCAGTTCACCCCGTCTTTCAGTTTGTGACACTGTAGTGGCTTTCATGTGGCTCTGATGCTGGCAGCCCTAATGCCATCAGAGTCACCCATGCTGAGCAAGTTTTAGTGGAGCATCCATCTGAAGACATGAGGAAGAAAGGCCTGGTTATCTACTTCCCCAAACCAACCAGTCGAAACGTATGGACCAGCCGTTCATGGTCTTCTATAGCCAGTGCCAGAAGAGGAGCCCCCTGGCTGGGAGGAACTGAACACACGCAGTGAACACAATGGCTGGAGCAAGCCAACCACCGTGCACCTGTGCAACATTAGGTGCCGCTGGTTTCAGTGGTGCCCAGAGGGCCACAACAGCAGCCCGTGACAGCAGCTGAGGCCATGCCTGGATCTCTGACGAAGCTAGAGAGTCCGTCTTCTCTGGTGCCCGATCTCTGACTGTGCCAGAGTCCGTCTTCCCTGGCTCGGGTGAAGATAAACCGCCACAAGCCCACCTGCACTGGGAGAATGGTTCTTCTCACACTCGTTGTTGGCTCCCCATCTCCCTCCAGCCTCCCCTGCCAGGTCCCTCGGTAATTACTAATTCAGTGACTGTCTCTATAGATTTTCCGAACTTGAATTTCATATGCAGAGAATTATGGAAAACACAAACAGGAAGCAAGCAAACACTAATGAGGACAAAACCAAGAAAAACCTCATCAAAAACACAGCAGAAAGTATTAAAAATGGGAGCAACGTTAAAGCGGGTCAAAAGGGCGATTGAATGTTCAGGTGTTATATTTGAACCTAATGACACCTCCCGTAATTGACTTTACAAAGGCCTCTGCTTGACAGCAAAGCTGCTCACCATCCTGGTTCTCAACGCCTTTCGTAATCTCCTCCCCGTGAGTGTGCGCCGGGCCGACTGAGTCACCTTTAATAAAGAGACTACTGAAAACATGAGGGAATGTGACTTCTGTGGTTAGGTTATCAAAGGCCGCTCCCTCCGTCCTGCTCACTGGCACTGATGGGAGACAGCTGCCTTGTGAACTTCATGGAGAGGAAAAGAGAGTATCCTCTGGCCAATCGACCATGAGAAAACGGGGTCCTCAGCCCACCACCCCGTGAGGAACCAATTCAGCCATGAACCCTCTGAGGATCTTGGAAGCGTGCCCTGCAGACGAGACTGAAGTTGTGGCTGGTCCCGAGGTTGCAACCTGTGATCAGACCGGAGTCAGAGGACCCAGGTGAGCAGCACTTATATTCAGGACCCATGGTGTCACGCCTTGTTCTTTTGGAGCAATTGTTACAGAACACGGGACAGCTAATATCAGATGCAACCAACCCTGCAGTGGCCTGGTCACTAGACATTGCGATACCTCTTCCTCTTTCAGGGTGAATCACCCACTGCCCCTGCTCCTTTGTGTCACTCACTGCAGATGGAAAGACGCAGGCAGAAGCATTTGGTTGGCTGAGCACAGGTCTTATGCAGGAAAGGGATGCAGATGTCACATGGCAGAGGGGGCACGCTCAGTCTTGTGTAGGTTTCCTGATGAGAAGTAACTTGACTTCTTCACACCTTCTGATGGTCAGTTCCTTTAAAGTCTCTCTTGTCCACTAGACTGTAGTCCCCACAAAGGCAAACACAGTTCTGTCTTATTTGCTCCTTCCTCCCCTGTCCCTAAGACAGGGGCTGATGCAGAGCATTGTCGTTAGCTGCCGTCTGACTCATGGAACCCCATGTACAAGGAAATTCAGTGCCACCCAGTTCTACTGCCTTCCCATGAGCCTCTGTAGATGGGACAGCTGTGGTCCACAGAATGCTCATCGGCGGATTTTCAGAAGGCAATCATCATGCCTTTCTTCCTAGCCCATCTTTTTCTAGAAGCTCTGCTGAACCCTGTTCTGCTTCATCACAGCATGAAGCTTCCATTAACAGAGGCGGAGGTGGCTACATTTGAGGTGCACGGGATTGGAGTCAAACCAGGATCTCCTGCAGGAAGATGAGAATTCGATTGCAGAATCACCACTACTTCCTGACACACAGGGGAATGCTCCTTAAATGCTGTTGAGTGTATGTCTGGCATCACTCACTTCAGCTGCTGTGCTTTGCCTTTTCAACACGAGACAGTATTCCCCAAACTTTCCATTTAATGAGAATCATCTGGGACTTCTCTAAGTGGGATTGGATTGGCAAGACAAAAGATTAAGGGGCAAAGGGTTTATGTTAGTGGATGAGAAAAAGAGGGTGGAGATGGTTGCACAACTTGACTGAATCTATGCCGATACATTGTGCGTACAGAAGCCATTGACATGTGTTTTGCTGTGTATATTCTCAGCGACAGCAAATAAGGTTCAGAGAGGGAAGGGGGAGAACCATCTGAGGTGCTTCTTTAAACCCTCACGTTAATAAGAAAGCTCATGCCGTGGTCCACAGATCAAAGACTTGTCCTGAAACAAGTGGCCATCTAAAGTGGTCATCGGACAGTCCGTGCAGAAGAACACAAATCTAGGTGTGATCAAAGGATTGTTAATAAAATCCATGATGAGAAGAGGGAATGTATTCGAGCTTAAATTCTAAAGCATTGGTTTGCAAAAGGCTGTCCTTTACAGCAGAAACCTAACTCCTTTTTGAGTCTTGATATAAAGTCAGCTTCCACTTGAGCGCTTTCTGACCATAAATGGCAAAGTAGAAGGTTTTGCCCTCAAGTATCATGCATTTGAAAGTGTTATAACTCCCTAAGATAGCTCAGGGAGGGGCAGTTTTGCCCTCAGGACTTGCCTTGGCATGCCCTTAATGGAGGTTAGGGCACCAAGACCTCATGGCCATGAATCATACCCTGACCAAGGTGCTCAGAGAGCCTCAGTACCAATCCTGTGAGTTTTTTTCACTCTGTAATAGTAGTCGTGTATATAGTCCCTTCCACACTTCAGTAGTTCACCTGCAACAGTGATGAATTGGCTGCCACCAACCATGATTGTATGATGACTGTCATTGTTCTCCAAGTGACCCATATAATGACCCATATGGCTATGAATCCCATGGATGCCACGAGGGCCTCATGTTGCTGGTCTTTCTCACCAGACGGTTTGTCTCTGTCTTGATTAGGATTTTTAAAAGGGGTCTCTATTTTTAATAAAAACCCAGAACCATGGACTCCATCATAGGAGTGGGCAGTGGGCTAGAAAATTCTGTTTTCTTGGGGCTGAAAATGATTCTTACGTGCAGGCAAGTTGAAATAACCCAGACCACAGCATAATCTTAAAGACCTTGCCCCTAGAGCTCACCAGCCACGCACTGAAACACATCTGGGTATGTCACAGTCTTTTTCTCTGGGACAAACGACCCAAATTCCTTTCTTTAGAGGACCTTATGATCCTGTCTTCTGTCTGCTCCCTGCTGGCCCCATGAGATTTGAGCATGGCATCAACATGGGCACAGGGGAAGTCTCCCATGGGCTGAGTGGGTACATTGGCCCCTTGGCCACCAGCAGCAACACTGGACTATTGAACCCACTCAGTTTCAGACTCTGATGACGAGAAAAGGCGTAGCCCCTGAAGATGGGCTGAAACGTGAACGTAAAAAGGTGATTGTGGAAGGAAATGCCACCCTCCAAGAGTCGGAACAGTGAGTGCCCTGAGGATTAATGTGAGAAATGAGGGCAAGAAGCTAAGGAATCACAGCGGTCTGCCTGGAGGAGGAGGCACTTCTAAGAAAAGTAGCTGAAGCTACTGAAGGGGAGGTTACCACAAACAAGGAAGGTAATGGCAGGAGGAACTGAGTGGGAAGTGGTGTGGAGGTAAAAATGCCACAGCACATGACCGGGTTATCCTTACCTGCACATAGATAACTAAATGGAGTGGCTTAAAAGAACAGTGCTTACTTTATTCTCTCTAGTGGCTTCTGTGGGCCAGGAAATCAGGAAGGGCTCAGACAGATGGCCCGCGCAGTGGCAGGCAGGCAGTGGCAGGAAGGCAGCAGCTGTGGCTGGGATGGTGGAAGCTGGCTCCCTCTTCATGTGACCTCGGGGTCTCTCCATGTGGTCTCTCTACACTCATGTGAGCTCCCAGCTGAGCATTCAGGCGGCGTAGCAGTGACTCAGAAGAGTGTGTATCTACTGAGTGTCTACCGAGAGCCTGGCAGAAGTTGGAGTTTTGTGACCTAGCCCCAGGAGTCAGGTGGCGTCATTTCTGCCTAACTCTGTTGATTGAAACCATCAGAAAAGCCCATCTCATTTGAAGGGAAGCACCTTAACCCACTTCTCAATGAGAGGCCCACTGATGTCCTATTTTAAGAAGAAAGATGCCGGGTGGGAGATGTGTTTCTCTTTGAAAGATACATCCTGGGCAGCGAGTTTGGGAACACTACTTCGGCTAGACCAAGAATGTCTAAACCAGAGCTTGAGGCATGATGGTCATGCAGGGCGGGAAGGGTGGGCTTGCTGAGAAAGGCGAGGATGGGCTTGGCCTGACAGGAGAAGGGAGGCTGTTTCCATTTTAAATCTTCCATCCTACGGGCCGGTGTGGGCTTTGGGATCCAGGGCATCCCAGGTCCGTTTCCCCATCCCAGAGCTCCTGCATCACTCTAGGGCTGGGAAAGCAGCAGTGAGCTGAGCAGGCTGTATGGGTGAGCGAGTCAACTCTGGAGCTGCTTGGGGGCTCCCCCAAGACCGAGGGAGGCCGTGGGAGTCAGCGACAGCGGCACCTCGTTGACTCAGCTTGGGAGCACCGGAGGGCCTTGGTCCTTTTTCTTTTATGTGTGGGCTCATTCCCTCCATTTTTTATTGTATCTCTGTTATTGTATCTTTTTTGGGGATCTGTTTTTATCGTATCTCTAAGAATTTTGTGTAGGTTTCTTTTTTTCCTCTTTCTTCAGGATCGTGTTTCTCCATGGGTCAGGGAACACCAGGGACTATCCCTTGTCCCAGCGTATTAGCAACTATTGGTGCAACAGTGTCTTCTGTGCTCTTGATGAGCACACTGTAGGTCCCGTTGCCTGTGCCGTGACTTGACTCAGGCAGACCCGACCAGTCTCAGTAGACCTCACCCGGGCCAGGGTAGACACGGTCCCCTGTGCTACCTCTTCCTACACTAGAGCCCTGGTCTCCACTTCCTCATGCATAAATGGAGACTCTCAGAGCATGTCATGCACAGAGTCACATTGAGGATTTAGCTAAATAACTACAAAAAAATACTCATCCCAAAGCCTGGCCCCCATTGGTCTCTCATCAGGCACAAGCTGTTTCTGTTACTAAGGTCTAGAATGTCTCACCAGGTGTGAGATCAAAGGCCCCGTGCGCTGTGGTAGGAAAAGTAGAGATTCTGCAGGCAGAGATCAGGTTTCAAGACCTGACAGGCCTGCTGCTAGCAATGCGACTTGGGAAAATCACTTCATTCATTCATCCATACAACGGTGGTGCTGGAGTGCTTCCTCTGGGCTCTGGGCTGAGTTTCCTGGTGGGTGAGGCAGCCCCAGTGCCTGTTCTTGTGGAGCGGAAAGTGAACACCTGAAGTGAGTTCTCCGGTGCTGATAGAATAGAAATGCCACAAGTGGTGACTTTAAAGAACAGAGAAACATTTTCTCACAGGTCAGGGGGCCAGAAGTCCGAATCCAAGGTATCAGCTTCAGGGAAAGACACTCTCTGTCACACACACACACACACACACACACACACACACACACACACACACACACTTTCTCTCCCTGTTATTTCTATGGGAAGCTCCTTGTCTAGGCTTCCGTAGTCCAGCATGGCTTCAGAGTTCAGCGACCGTCATGTAGGATTTATGTGCCCCTCACTTTGTGCTGGCTTATTTCTGTGGCTGATACGCTTTTTATAAAACTCAGAGGTGACTGTGTTTAGGATACAGCCTACACTGGTACAACCTCATTAACAGCAAAGAAAACCCTATTCCCAAGTGAGATTGCATCCACAGGCACACAAGCTAGGGTTCCGGCACACATTGGGGAAGACACAAATAAGCCTGAACACGAACAACTTTCAGGCTGCATGCTTGTGATGGCGACCTAGTGACCCTCTCAGGGGCAGAACTCGGGGCTCCTTCCCCAGGGATAAGGAGACCTGCTGTGCAGTGGTGAAGCTGACATATATGAAAGTCCGAAGGGAAAAAATGTGAACCAAGAATTAATCATATACCCCACACCATCGTCCCTCAAATGTGAAGGGAAATGAGGACAGTTCTAGAGAAACAGATCTTCGTGGAATCTGTAAAGCCAAGATTACCCTTACAAGAACTACTAAAGAGGGTTTTTCAGACAGAGAACCAACATCAGCAGACAACAACCTGAGAGATGGATCAACTCAGACACAGTAGCAGCCGAAGTGACCCAGGCATGCAAGACTGAAGTGGGGAGCCAGAGACATCCACCCGTAAAAGGAACATTACAAAGCGAAAAGTGGGAGCAGTGTAGCTACAAAACTTCCAAATAAAGTGGAGGCCATTTCCATTTTTAAGATCCAAAAGACTGCTTAAATTTGGAAAGAAATTAATAAACCTCAAGGAAAATAAATCTTCTCATCAAAATAAAAAAGAAAAATCATAATATTAGGTAAACACTAAAACAACAGCAGTGAAGAAACCCCACCGTGAAAATAAACTCACAGAAAACTATGTGGAACAAATAAATCAGAAGCACCCCAAAAACACTGCAGCAAAATAACATCAGTAATTAATGCCTGTTGTTAATTATACTGAATGTAAATTGATTAAATGTGCTAGTCAAATAGAGAATAGCGGAATGGATTTTAAAAAGCAAAACTCATCAATATACCGTCTACAAGAGACACATCTGAGACATAAAGTCAAAAATGAGTAAAAATCAAAGGATGGAAGATATATCAAGCAATGGCAATCAAAACAACAACAACAACAAAAAGCAGGGATGGCAATATTGATTTCTGATAAAATAGACAAAGGTAAAACCATCATAAGAAATAAAGAAGAACATTATACAATGATGAAAGGATCAGTTGAACTAAGAAGACAAGGTTACGATAAATATGAATACATTCAATAAAATATCTTCAAATTACCCAAATCAAACTCTAGCAGAATTGAAGAAATAGACAACTCTACATACTAGTGTGGTAGTTACATAATCTGGTGTCAATTTGAGACTTAAGAGTGAAGGGATGGAGTTTACCTGTCATTCAGGTCACAGCTTGATGACCTCATTTGGAGGCTCTAAGGTGATAAATAGCTTGCTGGCGGTGACACACAAACTCATTATCTGCTAGACATTCCTGCGGACAAGCCACATGGAGCTATGCTAGAGCCTGGAGCTGAAGGAGCCACGTGGAGACCCCTACCAGGGCTGAGATGTTTCCACCACCACTGGATCCACAAGACTTTCCACCCACTGGCCTGAGATCTTCCTGCATTCGGCATCATTGCATGTGTTGTGTGAATCTGAAGAGGAATTTATAGACTGGTAACGGACATATGGGCTAGTATTGGACCTGTGGACTTGATCTGGACTGGGCTGGGATGTTTTCTTAATGGGCAATTACTCTTCATAAAAAGCTCTTTCTTATACACATATGAATGTCTATGAATTTGTTTCTCTAGTCTGCCCTGACTAATGCAACTAGTAAAAGGCTTTACTACACCTATTTCAATGAAAGATAGATAACTGGAAAGAAACTCGACAAAGGCACAGAGGAACTAAACAAGATCAACCAGCTTGGCCTCGTGGGCACCTAAAGGACATCCACTAACACCGAAACAACGCACAGTCTTTCTCGGCACACAGGGCACGTTCTCCAGAATTACCATCCGCGAGGCCGCAGCACAAGTCTGAAGAAAAAGCATCTTCCAGGGCCACAATGCTACAAGATTATAATTCAACAAGAAGAAAATTAAGAAGAAAAAAGAGAGAGAGAGAAATTGATTAACCCCATTTTGAAAAGTTACTGGGTAAGAGAATAAATAAAAATTGAAATAAGAAAGCCCTAGAATCAAATTAGAATGAAATCAAAACATACCAAAACCTTCAGGCTACAACAAAAGCAATACTCAGAGGGTGAATTAATTTTAATGATTAATGCACACATCAACAAGGAAGGAAGAATCTAAAAATACCTTAACCTCAAATCTCCAATGATGAGATATAGAGTACCAAAATAAGCTTATAGTCACCAGAAGAAAAAGAAAAAAAAAGATTAGAGCAGAAATAAATGAAACAAAACAAATAGAAAGTATCAAGACTAGACAATTCTTTGAAAGGGTTAATAAAATTGACAGACCTCTGCAAATCTAACACGGGAAAAGCAGGGGCTGCAAGACAAATGATAAATGAAGCCGGTGGCATTTCACCAGAACCAACCGAAATGAGAGAATGACAGCAGCACTACCGTTGACGGGGAGGAGGGGGGAGGGTGCCATGGGGAGGAGGGGGGAGGGTGCCGGTGGGGCGTGATCCAGGGCAATGTAGCCGAGGGGAATTACTGAATCCCGAACGAAGGCCAAACATGATGGTGGGACAAGAGGAAAGTAAAAGGAAATAGAGGAAAGAACTAGGAGGCAAAGGACATTTATAGAGGTATAAATACAGGCATTTACATATGTAAACATATTTTATATAATGATAGGGAAATAGATCAGTGTACATATATTTATATGTTTAGTATTAAGGTAGCAGACGGGCATTTGGCCTCAACTTAAGTCCTCTCTTAATGTGAAAGGCATCAAAGACCCAGAACAAAAAAATCATATCGATGTGATTGAGGGGGAAGGCAGAGTGGAGACCCAAAACCCATCTGTAGGCAATCGGACATCCCCTTATGAAGGGTCACAAGGAAGAGACAAGGCGGTCAGGGTGCAGTATGGCACGGATGAAACACAACATTCCGCTAGTTCTTCATGCTTCCTCCTCCCCACTACCATGATCCCAATTCTACCTTACAAATCCATCTAGACCAGAGGTTGTACATGGGTACAGAGAAGAGCTGGAAACACAGGGAATCCAGGACAGATAAACCCCTCAGGACCAATAATGCGAGTAGAGATACCAAGAGAGTAAGGGGAAGGCGTGGGGAGAAAGGGGAAGTGGATCACAACGATCTACATGTAACACCCCACGCCCACCCTGGGGGGACGGACAACAGAAAAGTGAGTGAAGGGAGACAGCGGTCAGTATAAGACATGAAAAAATAATAATTTATAAATTACCAAGGGCTTGTAAGGGCGGGAGGGTGAGATGAGGGAGGAGGGAAATGAGCTGATAGCAAGGGCTCGAGTAGAAAGAAAGTGTTTTGAAATGATGACGACATATGTACAAATGTGCTTGGCACAAGGGACGTATGTATGGATTGTGATAAGAGCTGTAAGAGCCCTCAATAAAATGATTTTTAAAAGAATTTTATGTAAACACCCCCCCCCCCAACAACAACAACAACACTCCAGGCCTAGATGGCTTCACTGGCAAATTCTACTGAACATTCAGAAAACAGCTGCTACCAAATTCTATTGAGCTATTCCAGAGTCTAGAAAAGTTGGGAAATGTTCAGATTTATTTTGTGAAGCAAGAAAAACGTTGATCCCAAATCAGGCAAAGGTGCCATCAGAGAAGAGAATGATAGAACAGGACCGCTCATGAGCAGCCACCAGAGTGCTCAACAGGATGGTAGCCAAGAGAGTACAACATGTCAGACCCACGACACCAAGGTCAAGTGGGATTCATACCAGGGACGCACAATGGATTCAACATTAGAAAAGCAACATAATCCACCACGTCAATAAAACCAAGAAAGAAAAAGAACCACATGATCCAGTCGATTGAAACAAAGAGCTGTTGGACAAAATCTGCCACCCATTTCTGCTGAAACTCACAATAAAATAGGAATCGAGGGAAAGTGCTCAACAGAATTAAGCACACGTCCACAAACCAATAGCCAGCATTACCCTCAATGGCGAGAAACTTAAAGTATTCCCCTTTTCAGCAAACAGGAACCAAATAAGGATACCTTTTATCACCATCCTTATTCAATGTTGTGCTAGAAATTTTAGCCAGTGCTATAAAGCAAGATATTAAAGGTATTCAAATTGGTAAAGAAGAAGTAAAACCCTCTCTGTTTGCAAACGAAATGATCTTCCACACAGACAATTTCAAAGACTTAAATTCAATTAGTGGTGGGGTAGAAGATCGACGTACAAAAATCAGTTGTGCACCTTTACACAAAAAAGAAGGTGCTGAGAAGTAAATCGGGAAAACAATTCATTTACCGCAGCCACTCAGAGATGAAATGTCTAGGAATAAATCCAACTAGAGAAACAAGAGGACTAGTCAAAGAAAACTATTAAAACGTACTATAAGAAACCCAAAGAGACTTAGATAAATGGAAGGGTATACCACATCTGTGTGTCCAGAAAGACTTGGCATCGTGAAACTGTGCAAACTACCCAAAGTGGTCTGCAGGTCCAATGCCATCCCCGTCCAGACTTCAACATCGCGCCCGAAAGAGATGGAAACACGACCCACCCACGGGTGAGGGAAAGGAAGGGGCCCTGGAGAAACAGGGTTCCACTCGAGAACACAGGAGGAGGGCTCACCTGTCTGCATCTCAAAGCCTACTTACACAGGCACGTCGAAACAGACGAACAACGGAACAGAATGGAGAACCAGAAATGAATCCATCCTCTTAGGGACGACTGGTCTTTGAGAAAGTGCCACAACCTATCAAACGCTGTGGGCTTGGAACCACCTGCAGAGAAGTGAGACGGGCTCCTGTCTCACAACGTAAACAGAACCGAACTCAAGATGCGGTTTGACATCCCATCGGCCCGTCACGAGCTCCCCAAGTACATGGACAGCATCGGGAGACTTGCCCGCGGCGTCCCATCTTCCCCTCCCACCGACACAAACCCAGATCCAAGCTATTCTAGCTCACGACCACCGACATGTGTCAGAGGAGAACTGCACGCCACAGCCTTGCTTCTGACGCGCCTCAGAATAGGCCTGAACTGCCAACCTTTAGCTTAGAAGCGGAGCACTCATTGTCCCAGCTGCCCAGCCACTCCTCCTATGTGCACACCAGGGCTCATCTGGCTGAGGGGTCTCTGACGGTCCCTCTGCAGAAAAAGCTTCCCTGCTAGCCGAGGGCCCCTGCTACGCATCCCCATAGCATGTGCGTTGCTGCGGGGAGCTGGACGACTCTTTGTTGTCGGAACTGGCCGGTGCCCGGTAGGATGTTTATCGGTACCCCGGAGCTCTACCCACGAGATTTCGGAAGCACCACCAAGTTGTGACAACCAAAAACATCCCTGGGATGTTGAAGAGTGTTCCTGGCAAAGGTCTGGAGATGGGAGAGGGCGGGGCACTTGGGAAGAAGGGAGGAAAGGTCACCTTCCTGGACGCAGAAGGTGAGGGGCACAGGGTGGGGGGTGGTGAGCTGAGGCGCAGGGAGCACGTGGGGAGGAGGGGAGGGCTCTGGGCAGAGCCTTTCACATACATGAGCTCACTGAGTCTGCACAACAAGCCTCTAGCAGGCGTGCTGTTGGCGGCCTTTTGTGCAGACGGCATGGTGAGAGAGGCGACACGATTCTTCTCCTGCCCTGGGAGTCTGACGCACTGAAGGCACCATATTTGTCCTGGAAGCAGGGAGGAGCCCAAGCCCCACTTGTCTGTTAAATGAGTGAGCAAATGGTTACACCAAACCCAGGACCGGGAAGCCTCGGGCAGATTAGAAGGAGACTTCCCTGTCACCACATCACGGAAGGGCAGTGTCACACACAGCCAGCTTTTCGACATCAGCCTGGCTTCCCCACCAAGGTCGCCATTCTAGACTCCTAGCATGGCCACAGTTGCCGAGCTGGAGGGAGGCCAGACGCAGCCTGAATCCTTCCTGGCACCGGCTCCCTGGGGGGTCCACACGAGGAGCTGGTGGTAGTCCCCTCATTCTACAGATTAGGAAATAGGGATGGAGCAACAAGTCCCTCCCCAAGGGTACTAGCCACAAAGCCGGGGCTTAAACTCCCCCAGCCCCTTGGACACCATGCCATACTATCTCCCTCAGTCCTCCAACCATGGCTCCATGGTTCCGGAATTAAAACCTCATTCAATCAGGTGATGAAACCTGTTTGTTACCTGAAAGACGTGATTTGGTTAAGTTCGCTCGCTGGGTTGGGAAATTTCCCTGCTTTTTATGTTGTTGACTCAAGAGAAAGCCCCTGGAGGGTACTGGAACTGAGGAGGTAGTCCGCGTGCCACGCCAGCTCCACAGTGCTCATGGCACTCTGAGATCCAGGAGCTGGCACAAGAGGCCCCACAGGGTCATGTGCAGATGAGGAAGGTTGAATTTTGAGAAATCCAGGCAGAACCCCCTTGTACCCCAGTCAAGGACAGATTACCCAACAAGCAAGGCAAGCATAGGCTGACATGTGCTTACTTATTAGCCTGCATTGAACACGTCCATATGCTGTGCTGAAAGCCATTGCTACAGATTAGTGAGTCAACACACACACCCCCTTCCTTTACCTTGCTCACTGTCAGAGGCTGTGCATTTGAAAAGAGGCTCATTTCTGTGTGAAGGTGCTGCGGGGTGGGGTCATGAGAGAGGGGACGAATGGGAGCTCCATCTAAAAGCGGGACCTTTGATGTGATTTTGAAGAAGTGAAATGGTTCATTCCAGATGAGTAAGCACAAGTAAGGCCATGCTTACCTCTCTTATTGGGTAACCCCACACCTCACTCAGGAAGCAGAGGGGCAGTGCCAGAGTCCTCTGTAAACACTGAACCTTTGCTTAACTGCTAAGAAGGAGCCAGGTGAGCTTGGTTCCAAGATGTGAGATGCCTGGAGCGATCTATCTGTCCTAGCAGAATTATGCTAAGACTGGGGCACTCCAGCTGGTGTGGAGGAACTTGGGCTGGAGGGCAGAAGTTTGAGTCAACCCCTGCCCCTCTCTGAGCCTAGGTGTTCCCTTAGCCTGTTGGGGTGAGACCCAACATCATAAGCAATAGATTTCAGTCCTAAGGCTTCAACCCTATTGCTCCCTAAGCAGCTCCTAGACTTTAGATTCTTAACTTTGGAGCCTGACACATAGTAGGTGCTCAATAAGATGTCTTGGATAATAAATCCCCCCCCTTTTTTTTTACAAGGTTTCTCCTCTTCTGCTGCTGGAACTGAGGTGGGTGGGGTACTCAGCTCTTTCTACTCTCCTGCCCTACGGACACCAGACACCAGCTCCAGCCAAGCTCCTGCCTACCTCCTGAGAGGACGCTCCACCATCCCGTCACCATGCCTGGATGATGACCACACAGCCCCTCCTGCCCCCGCCTAGGAGCAGCAGGAGACCCTTCTCAAGGTACAGGGAGCCATGCCCTCCTCCCATGGCCCGGCCATCCTATTCCCCACCCGGAGTAAACTCCTTGGCACCTCTGCCTGTCCTCCTGCATTTGACCCCTACTACCTTTCCAGTCTCCCCTCCCACCATCGTCTCCCAAGCCTGGCCCTCAGTTCATCCTGAGCAGGCTGAGAGCAGAGTGGGCTAAGGGCTCATCACAGAGGACCGGCTGGTCCCCAGGCCCATGGACAGCCCACCCCTTGATGTCAAACACCTCACCATGATGCAACTCACTCATGAGGCAGGCAAAGGGACACAGATTGGCGGGGGTGGCATTGTTCAACCCCTTTGTGACCAAGCCAAAGACAACACCAACATCAACCCATGGGAAGGGGCAGCAGCCAGTGGAGAGCTCGTTCCCATGGTGGCTCCACAGACCAGTCCTGCAACTGCGTGGGTACAATCTGAACCACAGTATCCTCATGTGGTTGTTGAGACCGGTGTTATTTGCCCCTCTCAGAGTCTGTGGAAGGATTCCACCAGCAAAGGGTATGAAAATGCATTAGAAGTACTGCACTGCTTGGCAGGCATGGAGGCCCATTACTGGGCATTACCAAGAAGGCTGGCCCCCATCCAGAAGCCTCAGTCTCTGAGTTCTTCCACTTGCAGTGGCTCCCAGTAATGGCCTACCCAGTGAGACGGGATGCACTTCCAGTCCTGGCTCTGAGGCCAGCATTGATCTGGGGTGTTCTCTGCAAGAATGGATTAGTGGACCCCCCCAGCTCCCAGCCACTCTCCAAACTGGATCTCAGCCTATAAATGATTAATTCATTGGAGCTGCAAATAGAACCTTGTGTGCTGATGCCCCCAGGAGGCATGAGGCAGCCCCCTCATCACTTTGGAGCCCGGAGCTGAGCTTGAGATAGTCCTGCGGGCAAACCAGAGGGCGGGTCACACTTTTTGTGCAATCGGACTTGTCCTCCGCTCTCTCCAAGCGGATCCAGAGTGCTCTCTCCTTCTGGGTCAACTGGGAAGGAGGCTGGGTTTGAAAGTAAGACCTGTGCACTTGGGTCTTGGCGTTTCTCTCCAGTTGATTGTATGATTCTACTTGTAAAATGGACAAATCCATCTCATCGTTGCAAAGCTCTCTGGGAACCAGGAAGCAAGCGCCCATCAGGTGCAAGGCTTTGGGGCCTGTTGCTGGAACGTGCACTTTGTATACATGTTGCACGAACCAGCGTTATGCTTTCAAGTTCACCAGTGGGGCAGAGAGGGGAGTTGATTGTCCCTGAGCCCAGCCTTGCCTGTGAGCCTGGGGCAGCTGGCTTTGGGTCCCCATGTCTTCCTCTCTTCTTCCCTCTGCACCAGGACAGACTCGCACACCGTAGGGTCTCAGAGAAAGCCATTGGAAGAATGAGGGCAGCATCAGGAAGACTGGGCCATGCACCCAAACCCCTGCCACCCACTGCTATCGACACTGATTCGTGGTGGCACCCTCCCACCCACCACCCACCCCACCCCCGTGAATCAGAAAAGAACTGGGTTCCCTGGGGTTGTCAATGGATGACTCCTGGATGTAGATCACCAGGCCTTTCTGCTGCGCTGCCTCTGACTGGACTCAAACCACCAACCCTCAGTCAATCATTGAGCGTGTTGCCATTCGCCACAGCCAAGAACTCCCATCCATTCAACCCCTAAAAAAAACCCAGCAGACTTAAACTCCTGGGAAAACCTCGTCCTGCCCATAGCTGGCTCCTTCACAGTGAGCCCTGCAAAAATGGGGACCACCATGTGGAGTCACCTTTTCTCCTGTTCATTGCCAACTTGCGGCTCATGCCACCTTCATGCACAACTAAGAGCAAGCGAGTGGGTTATATCCAATGAGGTCAGGCCTACAGGCAGGCAGGCACACCGGAGGGTCCTAGACCGCTAGGGGTGCGAGTCATCCCTCCAAGACTGAACTGGCAGGTGCTCTCTCCCACCACCACTCAGCTGCTTGTACTAACAGATAGCAGGTCTTCATGGACTCTGGGAAAACCTGGAGAGGTTCTGTTCTCAACACCGCAACCACCATTTGGAGAAGGGATGGGAGGAGGTGGAGAAGAGGGGGCCACCTTACCTGTGACTTGATCAAAGCCTTCACATAGAGTGTGAGCCTCAGCAGACAGCTAGTAGGCCCAGGCTCGTTTGGACACTTGGGAGATTGCAACGCTGGTCTGTGTCGTGTGACAACCATCTGGTCCTTGGGCAGCTTTGACCATGAGGAGGTTTGCCTTAATGTTATTGACTGGAGACCAGCCCTCCTGCCTGCCCTCACCCCATCGGGCCTGCTTCTGCCCAGCTCAGTCTTCCCTGGGACCCTCCACAGGAATACCTGTTTTATCCAATTGCTCACGCAGTGCATGGAAAGTGGGCCACTGGTTTACTTCCCAGAACTTAAAGTTTTAAACGTCAAGACTTTTTAGGTTGTGTGGTGTCAGGTCTTTGGGGGCAGGCATCGTTGGAAAGCAGGGTGCCTGGAGGGCCGGGTGCCGGGCCTCACTCACCAGCATGGCCAGTGCTGGTTGAAGAAGGGCTATGGCGCTACAGAAGCTCACCCAGAAACACACTGTGATTCCCTGTCACAGTCTGCCTAACCCCCCCACACACCTGACTCCATCACCTGTCCCCTTTAGGGCAGACCGAATCCAAACATCCTCATGGGGCTACAGAGACCGGTGCTCTGCTGCCCTCTAGGGACTGACCCCACCTCACCTCCTACTATAATCCTTCACACACACCACACACCACACACACATACACTGCAGACACACACACACCACATAGGCGCACACACACACACACACACACACCACGCACACCATGCACACATACACTGCAGACACACACGTACCACATAGGCACACACACACACACACCACAGGCATACAGACACACACATAGACACCACACACACACATAGACACGCAACAGACCCACGCGCGGACACACACACACCACATCAAACACACACAGACACACTTCATACACACAGACAGACACAGACACACCCCACATACACACTCCACACACACTGCAGACACACAGAGAAACTCACACCGAAGCACACACACCACAAACATACATACACACACACCATACACTGCATCAACACCCACTACACACACCACACAAACACACCATAAGCACACACACTAACACTACACAAACCCATGCACACCACATACCTACCAAACATACACTACACAAATACACTCTGCACAGAGTACACATACTATACAAATACACACCAAACAAACACAGACACAACCCCAGTCGAGCACACACTCACACACCATGCAACACACGTACCACATACGTCCCATGTATGACACAAATACACCCCACCCAAGCACACACACTACACACATACCAAACACACACTCACAAAACCAAACATGCTACACAAGCACACACCACACAAACACATACATACTAGGCACACTTTAGACACACACACACACCACTTAAGCACGGAGGACTACAAACAGTGCCCACTGCAAGCTACACATCCGGCACACTACACAGAATACATGCATACCGTGGTCCCTGCTCTCTGCATGACATTGCCATGGTCACCCCCAACCCCACTGCCGGTAGCCCCAGAATCCACCCTTCACAAAGTGCACTTCCTCGACTGGACACTGGACACAGCACGAGCTACCCCCACACCTGCCCCCAGGGTCTATGTGGTCTGATAGAAACACACATTTTAAAAATATTGCTGGCATTTGAACTGGGAGTGATAGTTATAAAGTCTTTATGCATGCTGAAGTTGTAAGGGGGGGACTCACCCATGCTTTATTTTGATACTTCATGGTACTTTCGATATCTTTTTGCAAATAGATAAGAATTGGATCCATTTGCTCCATCTGGTGTGGGGTGGATGCTTTTCCAAAGTCGACTCCCTTCTCCGAGCACCGTTGTGACTCCTGTGCCGCTTAGATCACACACCACGCTCCGGTATGGCGCTGGGCCTTTTTGTAGCCTTTCAACTCTGTGCGTTAGTCTGCCCACCTCGTCACAGGCCAGGGCCACCACGGTGCTTGTCCATTACTGGGTAATCGATGTCGACTCATCTCCTCGGGGAAGCTTTCGGCCACACTCCTGAATGGATGGCACCCCCCTCTCTGCGCTATGCCATGGTCCCCTTGATAAACTCTGAACTCTGTCAGGACAAGGCTTTGCCCTCTCTGGCTTCCCACCCCAGTGCCTGGGGGCTGGGCTTGCATGGGGCAGGCCACCACCACCCGCATTCACCCTTCCTGTCTCCGGGATAACCATCAAGTGGACAAACCTATTATTTCCCGGATGCCACACTGCTCCTTGTTTGAAAATCAAGGCTCAACTTCTCGGTCTCCAACTCGCTGGCGTTTCTGCCACGTGTCCTTCCACGATGCCACAGGGACTTTCTCTGACGGCAGAACGCTGCGGGAACTGGCCAGTTTCACTTTCCTGAGTATTTTGTGCACACACCCCGGGATTTGTGGGGGCCTCTCTCCTTGGCTGACCCTCTTCTACCTTCCAGTAGCCTCGCTGGGGAAACGGAGCTGATACACTTTCATCTTTCAACCCTGCATACCTGCCTGGGTCACCAAAGGGGAGGTATCCACCATCCCCCCTCACGATCATTGGGCCCATCCCAACTCACAATAACCCAACAGGACACAGCATCCAGCTGCTCCTTAGGTGCCCCCCAAACCGTGAGTCTTTGGGAGAGAGCACAGAGCCTCATCATTCTCAGTGGAGCGGCTGATGGGTTTGAATCAACCAACGCTTAACCACTGTGCCGTAGAGCGAAGGAAGACCAGGACCTTCTATGACTGGATGGATGGATGATCGATCATCAGGATGATCACAGGACCTTCCGGAGCATGTGATCATCAGATGCCTCCCTCCCTTCCTTTGTTCCCACCATGCCCCCCATCTAGCCACACTCCACTCTTCCCCTTCCCAATCAGGTGAACTTTACCTGAAATGCCCTTGCACCTGCTGCCTTGTCCACTTGGGGAAACCCTTTGGGGGTGGGTGGGGTAGGTGGATAAGGGCCAGCCTGGCTCTTCCCTTTCTGTACGTGCAACTTCGAGAAATTCTCTTCACTTATCTGTGCCTTTGCTTCTTCGGTTGTGCCCTGGAAATCATGCAGTTATTGTAGGTTTCGTCTCCCAGCAGGGAGAGAGCTATCACTGAGGCCAGCTCCTCCCCCCCTGAGGAGCAAGTGGAAGAAGGAACAGGGCAGGGCAGGGCCCGGGGGATGCTGACTGTCCAACTGAGAGCTCAAGACTAAATTGCACCCCCGAGGCTGCAGCCACCTTGAGGTGCCCATCAGCCGAGGACACAGAGTACAGGGGCCAGAGGTACCTACCAAGTAGAGGGAGCCAGGTGCGCTCTCAATTTACATCTGCAGAGAAATGTCGACCTTATTTTGTTGAGGGGGGTGGGAGTGGATGGAATCCATGAGTATGTATAAAGTACTAGGAAGACTCACGGGTGCTTAGTAGAGTTTAGTCCGTTTACTCGTTCTTCACACCCAACCCAAATTCCATCTCCCAAGTCTTATCCAGAGAATCAACGGATGGCCATCAAGGCTGCCCCTTCTGCAATGTACACAAGAAGATCAGGGCCACCTGTCACTGTGAAAAGCCTTCAACGGGGCCTGAGTTCTTCGGCCTTGAGGAGCTCATGCCTCCTCGATTTTGGGGAGCTGGGGCTTTGCAGCTGCATTTAGAGTTCCTTAAAGGGAGGGATCCAGCTAGTTCACATCTTTATCCTTGATTACCCAATGTTTGCTGAGCGCACTGCTAGCACACATTTCTAGCTCGCAGGACGGGCAGGCTGTGTGTTAAGTACACAGTTCTGTCTGCTTCCTCATGAAGATTTCCAGTCTGGAACCTGGACAAGGCTCCCGGCAACTTGTTCTCCAGGTGAGTTGTCTGGGGGAAACCCCGGTTTGACTTAGAGCATGCTGGTTTGAAGGCGGCTTCTTTCTTGAGAGCAACTCCCTCGTGGATTTGATATTTATACTTGTTTAGATGTCTCTTCCCCTTTGCTCACGGTGGCTGCTGGCTAGCTGTCATCACATCAACCCCCCGACCTAGGGTGACCCCTGTGCAGCAGAGGGGGCTCTTGGCTCCCCTTGACTGCAGGTTGGAGGTCGGACCCGGCCAACAGCAGCATGGCACACGGTGGTCTGCTTCCATTGAGATAATAGTTCTCCCTTCAGGGAGACCTTCCACGTTCACGGGTACCATGAAGTCCATACATGGAGGTGGATCGTGAGAAGGAGAACTTCCTCTTAGAACGAACACTTCTGATCAGACGTGGAAGTGACGCTTCAATTTGCAATGTCTGAACACATTGATGTCCCGCTGAGACGGAACTGATAAACCGAGCCTGAAGGGCAACCTGGTGGAATGAAGGGAGCGTTCGTCCCGGTGCCCCAGCCACTGCTTGACCTCACTGACGACCACTACCTCATGCACACAGCCCTCGGTTTGCCCTGTGGCGGCAGAGAAGAGGCGAAGTCTGCTCGCGGAACATGCCGGTTACTTTCAGTGCTGGAAGACCCCTAAAAAAATCATAGGTTTAGGGAAGACGCCAAGTAATTTTAAGTTAACCTGCACGCTGGCAACGAGTTCTGTGTTTCAATAAAGCAGCAGAATTTTCTGAAAGAAACAAATATCACAACCAACAAAAATCTTACGGAGGAGTGCTCCTCTGGGGTGGCCATGGGTCAGAATCAAGTCGACAGCAACCAACTACGACATTCTTGGTGGAAGCAGGTCACCAGGCCTTTCTTCATCAGTTCCGTTGAGGGGGCTTGAACCACCAACCTCAAGATTCCCAGTCCATTATACACCGTTTGCACCACCCAGGGTTTCGCCCCACCCGCCTTGTCTAGTGGGATGATGACTTTGTATGTGCGTTAATCTCTTGCACTGGGATTCAAGTAGTGACCCGTGATTACTGTGAGGAGTTGGAACATGGAGGGGAAGCCATCTTTATTCCCATCTCAGGGAAGCCGCTTTTGAGGGACATTCAGGAGGCCCTGCGCTCCTGCGCTGAGGCTAGCCCTGGGATGGACTGCCATCCCCAGTGTGGCCTTTGGACTTTCCTGGCGGGGCCTCTCTCGCAGGCTGTCAGGGGCCGCACCATGCACCTTCTCTTCTGGTGACAAACACGGGTTCCCAGCTGGCCAGGTGCCAGTCTCTGCTCCCCACCTCGGCCCCTGTCGGGCGAGAGGAAGCAGCCCCTCCCCTCATTACTTGCTGCCAGTTCGATGTCTCCAGAAACCTTCACGTTTCAGGAGTCTGTCAGGAGCCTGTTTTTCGTGGCATGGGCTGCTCCTGGGTGTCCAGATGGTGGGAGCTTCCTGACTCCCAAATACTCACTCGCCTGGTCAGTGCAGCCGCCAGCGTCCTCCCGGCTCGCATGCTCATCACCTCACAGAGTCTGTGCCACATCCCTCCCACCCCCGCCTCAAGCCACTCTCGGAGGAAGCCACAGCTCCGTGGGCACAGGTGGCGGGCTGTCTAATTCCCTGTCCTGTGGAGACAGGGCCACATCTTCCTGTTTGGGTCCAACCCCAGTCCCTCATCCAGTTGCCCTTGGCCGTGCCGCCACCTGCACTGAGCTGTTCCTTCTGCTCGTTCCCATGACCCCATCCGCCTCGGAGGTAGCCCTGCCACACTCTTCCAGAGGGAGGAGAGACATGGGTATGTGTGTCTGTAATCAGCATTGCGCTTCCTCCTGCTGATTCAGAGGTCATCTATAAACTGCCGGCCCAGTGGCCAAAACCAAGCTATACAGCTATGTGGTTGTGGCACTCGTAAAGTTGAAATCTTTAAAATGGATGCCCTTCACTGACCCACCCAAGGGGAGGGTATTGTTTGTGTCTCCACCGGGAAAGAGGGACCAGATTTAAAGCCAGTGCCAGACGAATGCAGCTTGCTGGCAAGGAGTGGGGAGCCAGTGGAGGGGCCTGAGGGCTCGGCCCCCATACCAGCTACATGGACAACTGCCCCTTCCCCCAGAAGAATTTATTTGAG
>NW_022103928.1:61472252-61475080 GCF_000313985.2 Echinops telfairi | reverse complement strand
GATATTAAGGGCTAAAGTAGAAGGCAAATGTTTTGAGAATAATGAGGGCAACAAATGTACATATGTGCTTGATACATGGATGTATGTGTCAAGATTGTGACAAGAATTGTACGAACCCCCAATAAAATGATTTTTTAAGAAATAGATGCCCTTAAAAATCAGGAGTATTCAATAAGCATCTAGAAAACTAGCCGGGCCTGTATTCCTGCTCCGCCACAGTCGAGTGGTGCAGGATCACAATTGCCTCCTTCCCACAGGGCAGGTGCTGTGGCCCCATCACTCCCTACTGCCTCCCACACAGGGCCGGCACTGCGGGTGTTTCAGACCACATGGACACTATTTCCGACACGGCTTCCTCTTACTCGTAGACTCCCAGGAGAGAACACGAGCCAAAATCAGCCACCTGGTCCTTATAGGCATGTGAGTGTTCGGTTCTACTGGACACTAAGCCCCTCAAATTCCTGCCAAAGCATCTTTGTATAACCCAGAGCCTCAGCACACAGAAGGTGCTCAAGAATAACTGCAGTTGCCGTCCTTAGTGCATAGGCTGAATGAGGCTATCTATGGGCTTGACCATCCTTCTAGCCCAGTGGTCCTCAACCTTCCTAATGCCATTCACACAGTTCCTCATGTGGTGGTGACCCCAACCATAACATTATTTTCATTGCTACTTCATCACTGTCATTTTGCTACTGTTATGAGTCGGGCGACTCCTGTGAAAGGGTCATTCGACCCCCAAAGGGGTCCCCACCCCCAGGTTCAGGACCGCTGTAAGAAGAGCCTTGGGGGCATAGTGATTTCGCTGTTGACTGCTTACCTGCAAGGCTAGCAGCTCGAGCCCACCAGTCACGGTGGAGGAGGAAGATGAGGCTGTCTCCTCCCATAAAGATTGACAGCCTCCGAAACACTGGGAAACAATGCTCCGGTGTCCCTATGAGTCAGAATGGACACAAACAGGATCAGAAAGATCAAGATGGGGACCAAGGCGGCACTAAAGGAGTCTCCCATTGATGGGGCTCCCAGGGTGTCACTCACTTCCACACGAAGTTGCCACATCGTTCCTTTTGTCGTTTTAACTTGCCTGTGGGTTTTAGATAGATAGTCATGAAGGCTGAGCCTTGACAGGGCAGGCTGGGGGCAGAGACTGACAGGGAGGAAAGGGTTTCATCACAGGACAGAAGCACATCTGGCACAGTGCTGCAGGTGTAGTCGGCCAGGAACACGGGGAACAAAAGTGGGCAGGGGCAAAAGGGGCAAAAAACTCCAAGTGTCTGGATGAGACTTCTGAGAAAACCGGGGTTGCGGCAGGCCTTAAAGCAGAAGCAGCGAGGGTCCACGCCTGGCTTCCTGGCAGCTCCGTGAAGCAGGATGGCTGGCTGGTGGCCTGGAGAGGGGAGCATAGGAGGGTTCAGCACAGAGGAGAGCGGATTCCAGCAGGGCAGTAAGGACCGGAGGTGGGCGCAAGCAGGCAAGTCGCCTGAAGCTAGCCACCCAGACAGCCTCATACTGTCACCTTTAGGATGAGGAAGGTGGAGAGAAGTGGGGTGCCGCTGGGTGCCCATCTCCCGAGGTTGAGAGAGGATGTGGGGACAGGGACGTAATAGGCGTGGCAGCTGTCACCTGCCACGCCCGGTTCGGGTGCAGAGCAGTGAGAACCAGCCGCTCCCAGGCAAGCAGGGTGTGGGGACACCTCCTCTCACACCTGCCAGATTTCCTCGTGCTACCCACCACTCAGGAGAAGGCCCCTGAATGGCCTCCCTCCGCTCCACACCGGGGGCTGGGCCGTGGGTGCAGGACCACGTGAGTGCGGGACCAGTGAGGGATGGCATGGTTTTAGTCATTCCCAAGCAGCAGGTGGTCCCAATGCCCAGACCCTAGGCTCCACCCTGCTCCTGCTCCTCTCTTACCAGCCAGGGGCTCAAGCCTTTCTTTGGCCCTCCCCATGGCTCCCATGCCCGTGGGGCTGGGGGCATCTTCCCTTCTCTTCCTGCGAGCACTGCATTTGGCTTTTTATAAAGCCAATAAATAAATAAACAAGCAGGCATGATTAATTGATAGTAGGAGGCGCTGGGAGTCAGGTGGCCCCCCGCTTCCTGGCAGGGCTCAGCTTTTCAACTACCTGGGCCCTGCCAAGAGGGCAAGCCTGCTCCCTGGTGGTGGTGGTGCCTCCGGTGTGTATGTACCCTGTGTATGTACCCCGGCTTTGGCCTCTCTCCTCAGACGGCAGGCAGGCCCTAGTAGAGCTAGGTTGGGGTTAGGGTTAGGGTTAGGGTTAGGGTTAGGTTTAGGCTAGCCAGATTTGTAAGGTAGAATTGGGATCATGATAGTGGGGGGGGGGGTGGGGTTAGGAGCCTACTGGCACCCGGATCCTTCCTGGAGTCCAAGTACTCTAGGTCTAAGAGGCCCCTAGAATTGCCCAAGCCAGCCCCAACCCCCAAATCTAGGTCTGCCTGTAGGCACAGTTCGAGGCCCAATTCACCTCCCCTTCCCCTTGTGGCCCAAGGGCCACAGGTCCCAGCTGCACTTGGGAGGCTGGCGATGCGGCAGGGTGGGGAAGGGTGCCTTCACAGGCCAGGCTGAGGACTCCGGTGGGCTAGGGAATTTGGTGCTGATGCGGGTACCTGGAGGTGGCGCCCTGAGAGAGAGGCCGGACAACCCTCCCAGATCGGTGCCCACGTGCGCGTGCAGGAGGGCTCCAGCCAGCGGCGTGCTCCCAGGCCCCGCGGGGCGCTCTCGGAGCGGAGTTTGGGGAGGGCCGAGGGGGAGCGCCGGGGAGGAGGGAGTGCGGAGGGGAGGGAAGGAGGGAGGAGGCGGGCTGAGCGCAGTGC
>NW_022103928.1:61467441-61471781 GCF_000313985.2 Echinops telfairi | reverse complement strand
CGAAGCAGTCCTGGAACTGGGGGGCGTGCGGGGGCGTTGGAAGCCCCCAGCCTCCTCTTTCCCAGCTAGCTCGGACTACACTTGGCTGCTCCGCACTATTGGGGGCCGCCTCTCACCTGGGCCGGGTCCTGAGCCCTGAGGCTGCTTGTCTTCCTCAAGCACATTTGGGGCCCCCACCTGGGGACACAGAGAGCCTAAGCCCTGCTGTTAGCTGGCCTCCCAGGTCCGCAGCGTGATTTTTCAGCGCAGCAGCAGCGGTGGCAGCAAGGGCCCTTACAGACATTGGGCTAGGGCAGACACACCTCAGACACCTGAACTCCCAGGGCCTGGTCACTGGAAGCCCTGCAGCTTGAGAAGAAGGCGGGTCCAGGAGGCCATGGGGGCTCCTTGCACTGACAATGCGGCCTCCCCTAATGCTGGCCTTGGAGAGGCCCTGAGGCCCAGAGAGGGTGAGCCTACGTCAAGGTCACACAGCCAGGGAGGAGCAAGGACCGTGTTGTCTTATGACAGGTTGGGGAGGCATGGAGAGGACTCCCGTGGGGCACCCCCACGGGGAATGTGAGCCGATGGCGCTGGCATTTTGACCCCTGGCAAGTCATGTCTGGTGTCTGACTCGGTTTCCTCTATTCTGATGACCGAATGAGTCGGTGATCTTCAAGGTCTCACCACCACGCCTGGGTGGACAGGCTATGTCCAAAACGCGTGGTCCCAGCTTGTCAAACTCTCTCTGAACCCGAAGTCCAAGGCGGACTGGGTTAATCATTCCCTCCCTCTACCTTCTTCAAGCACCCAGATGTAGGCGGGTCTCTCGGGTGGCCCATGGCGGGAAGGGGCAGGAGCTGTTGGCACCCTGAGCACCTGTGCCATCTGCCAGTCACGTTGGTTGGAGACAAGGGTCCCAGGACCCCCGGATCCCACTGGACTCTCTCATCAGGCTAACCTGGGCTGCGAGCTCCTGTCGCTTCCCTGGGGAAACGGATCCCTGGGGTCTACTTGACAAGTGAAGTTGCTGACCCTGCGGCAGCCCCAGACCTGTACTACTCCACCCAATCTGGTGGGAGGGGCACTGCCCGCCCCGCCCCGTGGGATCCACTCTCTTCCCTCCTCTGTGGGTGCCATGACGTGCCTCTGACAGCACTGCCAGCTTCAGATGAGATGAGCTCGCTGGTGCTCTCGCTCAGCCTTGGGTGCACCTCCTCAGAGATCAGCAGGTGCTTGGACAAGAGAGCGAACAGTAACCCCTAGCAGTTCTGAAGCTCCTACTAGGCTCCCGCGACCTGCTAGGCACTGGAGAGGCTTTCAGTGAGATGGCCCATTTTCATAAAGCACCTACTCTGGGAGCCAGGCCCAGGCTGGTAAATGGAACCTACCTGGCCTTGACCGTCTAGCCCAGGGGTCGGCAAATGACAGTTTCACAATTATTTAAGAGCCATGGATAGATTTTTACAAGCAAATGACATCACTGTGACCTGAATAACATCCTTTAAACCATTTCATGTTACTTCCGAGCTACATGCACGTACCCAAAGAGCAGAGGATAGCTCCCAGGCCACCCTTAGCCAACCCCTGCTCTAGATCAGCCCTATCCATTGTCATCCTGACGAAGATGCTTCTGACAGGGAGAGAAGCCCGTCTGTAATCCCACGGGGCCACTGGCATGGTGAGGGCTCTCCAGCCAGACTGAGACCCACAGTCACCCTGCCATTCTTGCAGGGGAGGGGGGTTGTAGATGTGTTTTGAGCACTTTGCCTCTGGCCAGCAATGTGCTGAGCTCCCCGTGCAGCTGTTCCTGTGGCTGCTGGGTTGCGCTGGCCCCCAGAGATGGGTGAGATACGGGACCCCGGGGCTTTGTGCTCACTCCCAGAGGCCCACAGAGGACTGACTGCTGAGCAGTAACATGGAATCTGTAGTTGATGGGCCTTGGGGCCAGATGGAGGGAGATGAGATTCTGCCTGGAAGCAGCAGAGCTACCTTTCAGGAGGGACCTCTGAGCTGAGCCTTGGAGCCTGAGCAGGACATTTGACAGACTGGAGGTTGGAGGGAGGGCATTCTAGGACCAGGATGCTACGGTTTGAGGGTGTGAGGGTGCAGGGGCTGTTAGAGGATCCCTATCCCCCATCTCCACCCCACACTTGGACCGGATCCAGAGTAGTAAGGAAGCAGGCTTGGTTCCAAAAGAGCGGGCCACCACCAGAGGTTGCTGCGTGCGTCCTGTCGAGGGGAGGTGAGTTGTGCACTTTGGAAAGCGATTCCATGATTGTGCAGCAAGGGAAGCAGGGAGAGAAGCTGTGATGAGTGTTCTCAGTCACCCAGTCCACTTGGGACGGCCTGCAAGGTCACAGAAAGCACTTGATCGCACAGAGTCACTGCGGACCAATTTTACCAGCCTCTGTAGCTGCACACTGACTGCTGACAAGAGAAATGTTAACCTACTTAAGGGAGAGGGTTTTTAGAAGCGTCATTTGCAAACAGGAATATGCTCACCATAAATTAGACCTCTGTTCGTTCAACCACAAGCTCCGGCATCCCCCTGTTTCTTTCTCCTCTCTGTCGCCGCCTGAGTCAGAGAGTCACACGACGGCAGTTCTGGTTGGCGTCTTACTTTGTCAAACTTTCTATTAATTCAGACTGACCTCCTTTCCTTCCTTGCCGTGTGAGTGGGATGATTAAAGCTTCATGGTCTCTAAAAAGATGGACCCCACCAACAGGACCGTAAAGGGGGGCCTTGTGGTGGGGGGGACATCAGACTGAAGGATTTGAGCATCACAGAGTTGAGTGGAAGGGAATGGGAGACCCGCTTCCTGGGGGTGGGCCTACACAGTCCTGTAGTCTGCACGCCTAGAAGGCACCAGGGCTGGGCTTAGTGCTCTGCCACCACCACAGTTCTTGATTCCTCACATTGCAATCAATTCTCGAATAAGGGGCCCTGTATTGGCATTTTCCTCTCACCCCAAACAATAACAACAAAAACCAAACTAGTCACCATCAAGTTGGTTCTGACTGCTGGCCACCCCAAAGATGTCAGACGAGAATTCTGCATCTTGGGGTTTTCAATGGCGGATATTTCAGAAGCAGATTGCCAGGCCTTGCTTCCACCGCACCTGGGGGGGTTGTGTGTGGGGGGTGAGGATTGACCCTCCAACCCTTGGGTTAGCCGGTCCTGAGAAAAAGAGAGAGAGGTGGGGTAGGAAGGAGTCAACAAAAAGGAAGAGATATGGATAGAAGAAACACTGAACGTTTGAAAATGGTGACATTAGTAAGTGCCAGATGTAGTGTCGGGCCATTTCTCACACATATCTAAATTCATCTTCATGACAGTCCTGTGACGTAGCACATGATCCTCATTTTTGTGGATGAGGAAACAGACTTGGAGAGGTTTAAATAAACTGAATGTGTCTGCTTTCTCCTAAGAGGCACGGCTTATATGAGCCTCCTCTACGTGCCAAGAATGTGAGGCGCAGTGGGGGAACAGCATCCAGGACTCCTCCTTCCTGCTCTGTGATGGTGCCAGCATCTCTGCCCTTGCTGTCAGATGGCATGGCCCCAGGTGCCTCCACCTGATGGTGACAGGACCTGCAGATGAGGGGCCTGAATCTATGGCCAAATCTCCGACACCAGTTGGCCGGGTGGACTTGACCCTGACCCCTGATGACCTCATGTGTGTCTGAGGACAGCTGTGCCCCATGGTTTTCGGTTGCTGGGTTCTTGGAGCTGGATGGCCAGCCCTTTCTTCTGAGGTGCCTCTGGGTGGACTCCACCCGCTAAGCTTTTAGTTAGCAGCCGAGCATGGTAACGGTTGGTACCATGCAGGGACCTCTGAGTTGGAGTCCACGTGATGCTGCCTGGCTTCTGAGGCCCTGGGGATTGGTGTCAGAGAAACAGCCCCTGTAAGCCGGCCGGGGGAACCGCTCTGTGCTGGCCCACATGGCCCCCAGGGGTAGGAGGCTCGCATGCGCTAGGCCACGTGTGATAGACTTCTCCTCATTATGTGGTGACAGAGAGCGTGTTGGGGTTCCGAGTGCTTTCGGACCTTGCCCGCAGCCACACAGCAGGCAGGCATTTAACTTCTGTGAATTCTGCCTCGGCAATCCCCCACCCTCATCCACCCCCAAACTGAGCTTCTCTTTCAGAAGCTCCATCTGATGCCTGGGTCTGGCCTGCCGCTCCCCTCTCCCAATCTCGGGGTTCTGAACATTTCCGGCATGACCCCTTCCCTAAGCCAGGCTTCTTCTGGGAGCTTCAGACATGGTGCCTCTGGACTTGGAGGTCATTGGTGACCTTCCCTGGTACCAGAAGAAGGGACTGTGCTGGGAGGAGCCCTAGAGGAACTCCGAACTCCC
>NW_022103928.1:61465707-61467315 GCF_000313985.2 Echinops telfairi | reverse complement strand
GGAGGGAGGGAGGGAGGGAAAGTGTGGGCTCTCAGCCTTCCCACCTTCCTCACCTCAGCAGGTCACAGAACTTAGAACTTAGGGCAGCCCTTAGAGAGCAGACAATCCAACATTCTGCTTGCACACAAGAGGTACAACGCACAGACTTGGAGAAGGTGACTTCCCAAGGTCACAGAGCATTTTCAGTGCTAAACTAGACCTTGAATCCATGCCTGCGGGTCCCCTAATCACTACTTTCTTACTTGGTCTCTCCAGAGCAGAGGAATGAGTAAGCGAGCCCCGCCAGGACTATATATGTTCCTTTCCCATTTAGCTGCGTGGCTGCGCCGGGTCTGAAACACAGCAGACAGTGAGTACATGATTGTACAGTTTCCCGTCACTGCTGTCACAGTCACAAACTGGGTGCTTTAAACAGTAGACATTTATCCGCCCACAGTTCTGTTGGCTGGGCCATGCTCCCTCTGCAGGTTCTAGAGCAGAATCCCCCTAGCTTCTGGTGGGTGCCAGCAACCTTTGGTATTCCTTGCCTTTGGGCAAACCACTCCCATTCTGCCACTGTCATCATCTGGCTTTCTTCCCTGTTTGTACCCAAATGCCCCCTCCTTTCGCTTATTAAGACACCAGAGGTCAGACCTTCCCTCATGCAGTATGACCTCATCTTAACTTGATTATGTCCCCAGAGACCCGATTTCCAAATAAACTCGCATTAATAGGTATTGGAACTCAGTCATGGACATTCCTTTTTAAGGGACATGATTCCAGTGAGGCGTCCTGGTGGCACAGTGTTGATGTGGTGGACTACTAATGGCAACATCAGCAGTTCGAGGCCACCAGCTGCCCCACAGGAGGAAGGCCAGGCTTTCTACTTCCACAAACAATGACAGTCTCAGAAACTCACAAGGGCAGCTCCACCCTGTCCTGTAAGACCGCTGTGAGTGGGCATGAGCTGGAAGGCAACAAGGGAAACCCAAAGAATGCACCCATCCACCTCCTTTCAGCAAAAGTCAGCTCTGCCTCCCATAAAGTGATCCCCACTTCTGCACAATCAAGTGTTCTTTAGAAGAATAGCACGAGAGAAAACCGTTTCAGTGCATAGATGAGTGCTGGATACTAGAGCTAGTCTCTTTAGAGCCCTGGTGCCATTGGTCAATAACCAATTGCTCTCCACCTCATAGGAATCAGCCTTGGGCTGATGCTAATGAAGACTTCCCTGTTCCTCTCTGTGAAGTAAGAGATCACGCCACGCCACCCCACACCATTTTAACCCGTGAACCACAAAGAGCTGGAGGAGAAAGTAGAACGAAGGCATGAATTGAAGAAGAAGTTACGGCTTGTAGGCGGAGTGTAAAAGGCAGAGTGTCTGATGAAATACCATAGAGACAGGACTGTCTTGGAGGAAACCTCCTGGATGTTGCCATTGGCAGTATACAAGAGCACAGGCCCTGGGAAGTTCATGCTCATCCTGTCCATTCAAAGACTAACCAGCTCAATTCTGAATGCCTAGTTATTTTTACTGACGCTGACTCACAGTTGACTGTTAGGAAATATCAAACCAAACCAAATCTGTTGCCATGGACAACGCTGACTGGCAGTGTCTTCCCCCCCCCC
>NW_022103928.1:61460350-61465607 GCF_000313985.2 Echinops telfairi | reverse complement strand
CTGCATGGCACAGTGGGACTGAGCTCTATAGGGTTGCTTGTGGAAGATCACCAAGCCTTTCTTCCTCACCCCTCCCCAACTGGGTGGGTGTGTTAGTCTGGGTAGACTAGAGCAACAAATCCAAAGAGACTCATATATGCATACGAAAGGGGTTTCTATACAAGAGAAGTTGAATATTGGGGAAACATCCCAGCCCAGTCCAGTCCAAGCCCATAAATCCAATATTAGCCCATATGTCCAATACCAATCTATAAAGCTCTCTTCAGACTCATGAAACACATGCAATGATGCCGAATGTGGGACAATCACAGGCCAGGGGATAGAAGGTCTTTGGATCCAGTGGTGTTGTAAGCATCTCCGTGCTGGCAGGGTTCTCTGCGTGGCTTTTCCAGCTTCAGAAGAGTGGTTGTATCAGGGTAGGTCCATGTGGCTTCTCCAGCTCCGGGCACCAGCATAGTTTCATGTGTCTTGTCAGCTGCAATTTCTCCCAGGGAGTAAGTAGAGAGGAGAGATAGTGTCTCCCGTCTCCAAGAAGGAAATACCGGATTTCCCAAAATTCTCAGGAGAAGGCCATGCCCACACAGAGGCCTCATTGGCTATGACCCAATTGAAAGAGTAGATCTTAATCCTCTCAAGTCCCAAATTGACACCAGATTATTATGTAACTACCACAGTGGGTTTGAGCTGCCAACCTTTTGGTTACTGCTCTAGCATCAACCATTTGCACTACCCAGGGATCTATTGAGATACTATAACATGCTGGTTAATATACCAGAGGTCAATTCTTGGCAGACTTGACTAGTGGTATAACTTTGGGTTCTGGACAGACATGTCTGGCCAGAATGCAATTGGGCAAGTTACCACTCTCCTCTGTGCCCCAGTGTCTTAAGCAGTAAGAGAAGGGGAAGGGGGGGGGGGGAAACAGGCCCGTCGGACTGTGCTAAGAATTCAATAAGACAGGCCAAGTGTTGAGCAAAGAACCCAGATCACAGCTACTCTCTCAGTCCCTTGTCCTCTTTTAGGGAGCCTAGTGACGCAGTAGTGAAGCACTTGGCTGCTAACCACAAGGTTTGTGGTTTAAACTCACCACCTACCTTGCAGGAGGTGAAAGACCAGGAAGTTTGCTTCTGTCATCTTTGTAATTGATGTTAGGTGCTGTGGTAGTTACATAATCTGGTGTCAATTTGAGAGGATTACAAGTGAAGGGGTAGAGTCTGGCCTGTCAATCAAGATAAAACCAATGAGGCGTCTGGGTGGGCATGGCCTTCTGCTGAGAATTCTGGGAACTCATGTATTTTCCTCCTTGGAGGCAGGAGACAGTTCTCACTCTCTGCTGACTTCCTTTGAGACATCCCTGAGGAGAAGCTGTATGGACCCACCCTGATGCCACCCTGGAAGCTGGAGAAGCCATGTGGAGACCCCTGCCAGCACTGAGATGCTTACACCACCACTGGATCCAAAGACTTTCTACCCACTGGCCTGTGATCGTCCTGCATTCAGCATCATTGCATGTGTTTCGTGGGTCTGAGGAGGACTTTATAGATTGGTATCGGACTTATGGGCTTAGACTGGACTGGGTTGGGAGTCTTTCTTAATGTATAATTACCCTTTATGTAAAACTCTCTCTTATATACATATGAGTTTCTATGGATTTGTTTCTCTAGTCTACCTGGGCTCACACAGGTGCCGCCTAACCAATTCCAACACGTAGCGACCTGATGCCCAAAGGAGGAAACACTGCCGGGTCCTGCACCATCCCAACAACCCTTCCCATGCCTGCGCCCACTGGTGTTGCAGCCACGACGCCAATCCACCTCCTAGAGGCCCTTCCTCTCCTTCGCTGCCCTTCCACTTGACCAAGCAGGGTCCCCTTCTCCAGGGACCGTTTCTCCTGACAACACATCCTAAGTATGTGAGACGAAACCTCGCCATCCTTGCTTCCAAAGAGCACTCTGGCCGTCCTTCCCCCAAGGCAGAGCGTGGAGTTTACTTTCAGATGCCGTCGACTCGGTTCCGATTCACAGAGACTCTGTATAGACCGGGGTGAAGCAGGACCCAGTCCTGCTCCATCCTCACAATGTTTGAGCTCAAAGTCGCAGCCACTGTGTCAATCCATCCGTGTTAGAAAGGGTCCTCTAGAGAAACAAAACCAGGACACTTATGACTTTATTATGTATATATATGATAGATATATACAGCATGAAGGAGTATAACAGCTAATCAGTCCATACAGTGGCATAGAGGGCTCAATTCCACTCACTTCTGGGAAACAGTTGATATAATGGAAGTTCTTCAACTCACAAGGGCTGCTGGGTCCAAGGTCAAGGAAGCAGACAGCTGAGTCTTCCATAAAGGGATGCAGGCAGTCCAGCCACAGGCAGCAAGCAGCAGGGCGGGTCACCAATAGTCAGCCAGATGACAGGGTCCGACAGTCCCCAGCTCAAGCGATGTATACACCAGCAGCATGGTGAAGCAGGTCTCGAAGAAACCTCAAGCTCTAGTGACATGATCCACAGGTTGGGTGTCCCATAGGTAGTGTAGCTCACAAGTTGAGGCAGGGAACTAGCTAAGGCAACCGCACACTGGTCCAATCACCAGAGAGCAAGAGGCAGCAAGGCAGGGCTCACCGAGTCATTTATCTCTTTGCCCTCCAATCAAACGGTGGCCTTATTAATCCCACATGTTCTTATTGGCCAGGTAGGTACAATAAACCTACCTATCACACATCCAACTGAAAACTTTCCTCTTCTTTCACTGACCCCCTTCACCAAGCTTGATGCCTTTCTCCAGAGACTGTGCCTTCCTGAGAACATGCCCAAGCTACATAAAACAGTCTCGCCATCCTTGTTCATAAGGAGCATTTTGGTTGTGTTTCTTCTAATATAGATTTGTTCACCCTTCTGACCATCCGTGACATATTGAATATTCTTCACCAGTGCCATAATTTACAGGAAATCCTACAATACACTTCTGCTTTGTTCTGTAGGGTTGCTATGAATCGGGAGCATTCGCCTTTGTGGTCAGGTGGGTTGTTCCGGCAGCGTGGCCTGGCCCATCCTGGCTGATGAAGGGTGGCAGTGGCCTGCAATCGTCTCATTCTGCTCTGACACAGTGTGGGTCTCTTACTGTATTCGAGTGTGATCAACAATTTGAGCAATGGAAGGTGTGGGCACCTCCTGAATCACTGGCCAAGTCAGGGTGCACTATAGCAATAAGGAAACATACAACTTTCCTCTAATTCTTTAGTGCTTTCTCCCCCCCTCCCCCCACTATCATGACTATCATTGTACCTTACAAACCCGGCTAGACCAGAGGATGTACACTGGTACAGATGAGAACTGGAAACACAGGGAATCCAGGACAGATAAACTCCTCAGGACTGATAATGAGAGTAGTGATACCAGGAGGGTAAGAAGATGGGGTACAAAGGGAGAACCAATCACAAGGATCTACAAATAACCCCCTCCCTTTGGGACGGACAACAGAAAAGTGGGTGAAAGGAGACATTGGACAGTGTAAGACGTGACAACATAATAATAATTTATAAATTATCAAGGGATCGTTCGGGGGTGGGGCAGGGAGGGAGGAGGAAAAATGAGGAGCTGACACCAAGGGCTCAAGGAGAAAGACAGTGTTTTGAGAATGATGATGGCAGCAAGTGTACAAATGAGCTTGACACAGTGGATGTGTGTATGGATTGTGATAAGAGTTGTGCAAGCCCCCTATAAGATGAGCTTTAAAAGTAAAATTTAAAAAAAGATGACTGGCCATTGTGTCCGTACTCCTTAGCATGGCCCACACGGGCCTTCTCAGTTCCATGCCAGTCCAGTGGCTTCTGACTTCACTGTGTTCCGTGCTCTGCCTGACACGCCCACAGCATCCTTGAAATTGGGCCCAGTTCTGCTAAGAATGGGCATCCCTGGGAAATGGCCTCGCTTGCTGAGTGGCTGTGGCGCAGCCTGGTGGAGGGAGAGCTGGGCTTGTTCTGTGAGGTGGGGAAGGCAGAGTTAGGGTTGACGTCTTCCTGCCCCAGATGAAGGACTTTTCTGCCTGGTGGAGGTTGTACTGGAGCAGTAGAGAGCCCCCCTTTCTAGCAAGTAAGGATCCAAGGAGAGTCAAGGGTGTCCCAAACCAGCTTCTCCCACTTCCTCCTCCTCCATTCTGGGGGTGGTGGTGGTGGGGGGGGTTCCCAGGTTAACAGAAATAGAACAAACTCTATAATCCTTTGGCATACAGACTTAAGGAAGATTACCCAAAGGAGGTGGATCTTAGGGGCAAGTTTATCTATATCTATCTATCTGTCTATTCCCCTACCCCAACAAAGCTCATGGAAAATGGAAATGAATAGTTTTTTTCCACAAACACTTTAAAGTTCATCTATATATACATATATATATATATAACATATACATCCCATTCAAATAAACGTCGCCTTTTTCTGCTCATAGGGATTGAGTGAGTGCATCCTTTCCCAGTGGGCACTGCGGCTGTGCCTAGACACTTGCTATGGTAGACAACGCTGGTGAGCGCAGCCCTGGGAACAAGGGCAGGCATCTCTGCGGGTGGCTTCCTAGCATTAGAACAGCCAAACTGGGCACGGATGTTTCCCGTGAAAGAAGAGGAAGGATCCGTGGTGTGGCCTGGTTGGAGCATCGTTTCTGGCTTAGGAAATGACAATGGGGGAGTTGTGTGTGGACGAAAGGTTGGGGGAACCAGAATGTCAGGAGTAGAGAAGAAATCGAGGAGGGTGTGGAGGAGGCTGGTTCCAAAGGCTCCTGACCCCCGTTGTAGGTGCGCCCCACTCAGGGCAGGGGGCCTTGTGGGAAGCAGCAGTGATTCACATAGCGTCTACCCTGCAGAGCCGGCCACTCAACTGCCTTCACCAGCACAGCCCTGCTTGCCGCTCTGCAGTGTCTTCTGGGAAGGCCTCAGTTCCCATTACACAGAGGAGCAAAGCGAGGCCAGGAGAGGATATGGCGGAAGTTGCTTCTCTGTTCATTTCTACCACGTGGGCTCCATCTCAGCTCCAGGCGTTTGCTTTGCATTGAGTTTAACAAAGGTAGTTGGTTGAATGAATGAATGGAATCAGTGCCTCTGGGCTACTTCATGCCTCCTGACTTTGACAGCTCTTCTTCCACCCACACTCATGAGTGAATGAATGAATGAATGGTTGGGATCGGTGCCTCTGGGCTACTTCATGCCTCCTGACTTTGACAGCTCTTCTTCCACCCACACTCATGAGTGAATGAATGAATGA
>NW_022103928.1:61407625-61460124 GCF_000313985.2 Echinops telfairi | reverse complement strand
ATGATTGCAATCAGTCCCTCTGGGCTACTTCATGCCTCCTGACTTTGACAGCTCTTCTTCCAGCCACACTCATGAATGAATGAATGAATGAATGAATGATTGGAATCCGTCCCTCTGGGCTACTTCATGCCTCTGGACTTTGACAGCTCTTCTTCCACCCACACTCATGCATGCTCAGAAGGTAAGCCGGGGCATTTGGGATTTCCGTGAGAGACTTCTCCTCGGGGCCATTCACCCTCCACCACCCCAAAGCGGGTCAAATACATCCGTCTCCAAAAGGGATGGCTCACAGACCCCCGGCAGGGCGTTGTCCATGCTGCAGACTGGCTGTGGTGCCAGGGAGTCTGCTTTTGGCTTCTGGGACTTGGATTTCATGACTCAGCTGACTTACATGATAGGCCCTGATCTACAATAATCCCAGATGGCTTTGCTCTGGAGTTGGTTAATTTAGTGGCTGATCCACACAATCGAAATCCATGGCTATTTTATCTTTCTCCTCTGCCATCATTCATGGGAGGACCCGGACAGGGAGTGAATGACTGCCACTCTCTCCCAGGCATCTTCTGAAGAACTTCAGTGGTGCCCCCTGGGCAAAAGGCAGCCATGTCTCTCCCTGTGTTTCTCAGGAGTCCCAGCAAAACCCACCCTCCCACCCTGCATGTGTCTGATGGTCTAGAATGGAATCACATGGCCATCCCTAAACCAATCACAACCAAGCAACCAGGACAACCTAGGTTTAGACGGACCAGGATTTCTCAGGGAATCAGTGGGGGGCACAAGTGGACTGGGCACTGAGCTGCAAGGAGGAGCTGCTGGGGGGTCATCCTTAGCATCTGCCCACCTGTGTGTTCCCACTTCCAACTTCCCTGGCAGACTGGGAGCTGTGTGAGGACAGGTTGTTCAGCGCCCATGTCATTAGCTGGCTAGCACAGGGCTTGGTCTTTGGTGGACATTGAGGAAGAGGCTGATGGACCATGTCGGCAGTTCTCAACCTTCCTCATGCCACGACTCTTTAATGTAGCTCCTCATGTGGTGACCGCCCCCCACCATAACATTATTTTCATTGCTATTCATCACTGTAATTTTGCTACTGTTATGAATCGGGCCACCCCTGTGAGAGGGTAGTCTGACCCCCAAAAGGGTCTCGACCCACAGATTGAGAACCGCTGGACTACCTGAATGAGTACATGATGAGTGGACACAGTCTGTAGGTTCTCAGAGGCCCTGTTCACACCTGTGTACGAGCAGTGCCCACCATCGGCCCCAGGGCGGGCTTCCCTGGGGATGTGCAAATGGTTCGAGCTCCACTGCTCACCTGAAGGTTGGCATTCCCACCCACCCAACAGTACTGCCAAAGACAGGCCGGGAGATCTGTGTCTATAACGGTGACAGCAGAGGGTGACGGGAAGAGTTGCTGTGTAGGGGCCAATGAGTGTAGGTCAATAGTGGTGGAACAACGTGGGAACAGATCTCAGTCATGGTTGTGCAGCATGAAGCGCCAGATCCACGGCACTGACTTCTACAGGTAGACGTTGTGCGACTGGAGATTGTTTTGCTGTGTATATTTTTGGCACAATTAGGGAAAAAAACCAATGACGTGAATCATGATGCATCCAAGGAAGAAGAGCCGGTTCTGTGATTGGATAGGGTGACAATTGCACAACTCTGCCCGATCTGATGGGCCTGTTGACTCGGATGACATGTGGGTGAAGTGCTGATAAAGCTGCTAACAGAAAATAGTCAATCAATACCAGCTTTTTACCAATGGAGAAAACAAAACCCAGGAGACAGGTCTACGGTATCACAGGTGGGTCACCCTGCGTGGGGACTGAGTGACCGCCATGGGTTTATTCCCGAGCGCAACAACGGATGCACAGCTCAGCCGCCAAGCCCAAGACGGGAGGCGTGTGCTCTCCCAGGGGGCTTTGGAAGAAAAGCCTGGGGGTTGATTTCTAAACATCAGCTGCTGACAACCGTGGGGAGCACAGCGCCACTCTGAGGCACAGGGCATTGCTGTGAGCCGACTCCACCGGGACAGCGCGTGGTGTGGGCAGGTTTTCAGAGAGCATCAGCATGGTGTCTCCTCAAAGACACTCACGTTAAGTTGTATGTTAGTCTGGGTACTTTAGAGAAACAAATCCACAGAAACTTGTGTATAAGAGACAGTTCTATATAAAGGGTAAGTGCACATCAAGAAAACATCCCAACCCAGTGCTGCCCAAGCCCACAGGTCCAACATTAACCCATATGTCTGACACCAATCTACAAAGTCCTCCTCCATCTTACAAAACACACACAGGGATGCTGACTGCAGGAGGAAAACCGAGTTAGTGAATGTGTAAGCATCTCAGCGCTGGCAGGGGTCTCCACATGGGTGCTCCAGCACCCAGGACTGCATCGGCGTAGGTCCATGTGGCTTCTCCTCAGGACGTCTTGCAAGAAAGGAACCGTGCCAGCTGAAGCAGGGAACTGGCTAAGGCAGCTATACCCTGGTCCAACCATCACAAAGCAAGAGACCTGAGAACTCGAAAGGTGAGGCTCACCGAGCCATTTATCCCGCCGCCCTTCAATTAACCCCGCATGTGTTTATCGGCCAGGTTGGCACAATAAACTAACTACCTCAGTTGTGGAAAAACACTAGAACCTAACTAAGCAAGATGTAGAATGCAGACTGGATGTGGCGAGGGAGCAGGGATTGCAAAGGCATCCATAGGTGCCTGGGCGTCCTGAGAGGCCACACAGGGAGACAGCAGGAGGCAGGCGGAGGCAGGCAATGGCTGAGTGTGGTGGATTCAGGCAGTGGAGGCACCAGCTGGGCTTGAAGCTGCCTTGTTCGTAAGGGCCTTCCTTGCACGGGGCTCCTTTCCTACACTGATTTTCTCTTCTCTTACCTGTGTGTCTGGGAGGCCAACCACGTGGTTCCATGTCATAGCTGGGGAAGTCGGGGCACAGAGGATGAAGTGCTTGCCAGGCAGAGATGGGATGTGGCCTAGAGCAGAGACCTGCTCTGAACCCCCAGCTCCCTCTGCACAGGGCTGGGATAGATGGATGGCCCAGGACAGAGGCTCGGCAATGGAAAGCAGGGCCTAGAAAGGGCTTTGTGCCATGAAAATCTGGGAGCGGAATCTGTCCAGTGGCAGCGGCACCTTAGTGCCGGGCTGGAGAAGGGCTTGGGGAGCCATAGGCTTTGCCATCAGACCTGACCTCACATCCCTGCCCCAACGATCAAGAGTGAGTGTTGTGACCTTGGGGAGGTCACACTTCCTCTCTGCCCCTCAGTGTCCCTGTCTATGACATGGAGGTGGTAAGAGTCCTGCTCATAGGGCCGTGGTGATCAGGGTGCGTCCAGGACCTAACATGCAGTGAGAATGTAATAGATGGAAATTCATGATGATCCAGATGGCCACTGCTATTGGTGTGTAAGTGGATCTGAAGAGGATTCCCTTGGAGTACGTACCCAGGGGGCCAAGTTCCAGTTCTGCCTTGACTGCCTCCTTCGTACTTGACCTTGAATTCACAGCCCCCCACCCCACCGTCTGGCTGTCCATTGCTCTCTCTGTGAAATTGGAGGGTTGGACCACTTGGTGTCTGGCATCCTCTCCTGCTCCCCAGCTCTGCACTTGAGTGAGGTGCAAGGGGGAGGCTGCAGTGACTAGAGTCGGCTTTGAGTGAGGGGGTGTCTCAGGCTGCCTTTGTTCCTCGGGAGCGAAGGAAGGGTGCGGGGCAGAGGGTGGAAGGACACGGGAGAGGAGGAGGCCGAGCAGCCCGGGCAGGTGTGGAGCCCGTGGGCTGGAGAGCTGGGAGGCGGGCCTGGAGGGGAGCCGTGGAATCCAGTGAGGCAGCAGCCGCACCTGACACCTGCCCTCCCTGTGGAGGGCCCAGCGAGAACGGCATCCATCACAGCTCCTCCTGATGATTAGTACCCGGGGGCCGGCCTTAGAAGAGTGTGTGTTCAAAGAGTGAAATTGAATTTCCCCAAAGTTTGCAGGAACGCTGCAATTATGCCGGGGAGCATGTCTATGAAATCCCCTTGAAGTCTATTTTTGGGCACAAGGTTTTATAACCAGAGTCAGAAATTGAGTGGAAGTGTGTGGGAGGCTGACCCTGGACAGGTTCCATTCCTGAGAGGAAGGGAAAGCATATTTTTAACTGCAAACGCCACGAATCCGAGCAGGAGGCTGGAGGGAAGGCAGGCTCCCCACCCTGGGTTTCCCACCCACTGTCTTGTCAAGATAGAAACCGTCTTTGACAGGAGTTGTTGAAGTTCTCCATTCAGAGTGGGTGGCCCAGGGGCCGGGGAACTTAGCCGGGGAACTTGTCTGGGACTTTGGTATGCTGGGAACAGAGATCTCTGGAACTTCATTTGCCAGATTCCTTCATAGAAGTCTGGGGAGGCGTCCCTGTGCCGAGCACACATCTGACTACAGACTTATCCTCTACATCACGATCTGTTAGCTCCTGCTCGGCAGCCACCTCCGCTCCAGCTCAGCCTGAGAGCAGGAAGCCTTTGTCAGGGCTCGCCAAGCTTCCTCCCCGGTGTGGGCTTCCAGAGGCGAGGGAGGAGGCTGGGTGTGGGCCGCTCTAGGATGGCTTCAGCTGGGGGTGACTCATCTCTGCTCCATGTGGTGTCACAAGCTCCAGCAGGGCACCAGGGCTGCTTCACACGGCAGTAAGAGAGACTTACGCTTGGTATTGGCACAGCATCACTTCTGGTGCATTCTACTGGACAAAGCAAGTCAGACTGTGCCCCACCCCACCCCCAGCAAGAGTGTGGAAGCAGCTCATTCTGGGTGGCATAAGAAAGGACTTGCCAACTTGTCCACAGCGGCAGCGCCCTCCAGGGGCACCTCCGAGGGCAGCAGTCTTCTCACCAGTCTGCCTAGCATGGTCTTGCTGTGCAAATAACTCTCCATGCCAGTCCTACCTGTGGGGTCAGGAAGAAGTATGTTCTCAAACAAAAAGAGGTCAGTCTTCACTCCCTGGCTGGCAGAAATGATCAACTAGCCAGTGTGAGCAAGAACAGGAAGTACAGGTACCGGAGAGACTGTTGTCCGCATTCATATTGCAGTTCGGGGCCGATAATTCAGCAGTGTCTCCTGGAACTTAAGATACATGTATGACATGGGCTTTTGGAATACTACTCAGCCATCAAAAGGAATGAGTTGCTGATACCACCGGGGTGGATCTCAAAGATTAAAACCAGCCAATGCCAAATGTGTACCTGTCTCATGCTCAGCCATCTATATAACATCACTAAAAGGACACGATTATGGCAGTGGAGGGTCAGGCTTAGGGAGGTGGGAGAGAGGTGTAGCTGTACAGTCAGTGGTGAAGGTTCAGCTGAGTATCCTGATTAGTGGCCGTGAGAAGGTACACATAGACAACACAGACGTCTGTCTGTACAGCCAGTGGGACACGCAGATGCTCCAAAGCTGATACCAATGTCAATTGCTTGGCTTTGGTATTGTATGATATTGATACATGGTGTCTCGTTTGGGGGAAGCCAGGGCCAAATGGAGGCCCTGGGTGGTTTGTCAGCTCATGGGGCTGGCTGCTCACCACAGCATGAGAGGTTCCTGTCCACCCCCAGGTGACGTGGAAGGCCTGGTCACTGGTGTCTGCCGAGGAAATGAGCAGTGTGGTCCTTACATAATCTGGTGTCAATTTGAGGATTAAGAGTGTAGGGGTGGAGTCTAGCCTGTCAATCAGGATATAGCCAATGAGGCCTCTGTGTGGGCCTGGCCTTCCCCTGAGGATTCTGGGAACTCATATATTTTCTTCCTGGGAAGCAGAAGATTCTCTCTCTGCTCACTTCCTGCGACACATCCCTGTGGAAAAGACACATGGAGAGAGGCTGACGGAGCCAGACCGCTGGAGCCAGAGAAGCCATGTGGAGACCCCTGCCAGCACTGAGATGCTTACACTGCCACTGGATCCACAAGACTTCCCACCCACTGGTCTGTGATCTTCCTGCATTTGGCATCATTACATGTGTTTCATGAGTCTGAAAAGGACTTTATAAATTGGTATCGGACATATGGGCTAATATCGGACTTATGGACTTGATGTGGACTGGGCTGGGATGCTTTCTCAATATTCAATTGCTCTTGTATATAAAGCTCTGTCTTATGCACATATGAGAGTCTCCCTGGATTTGTTTCTCTAGTCTACCCGGACTAACACACACGGGCTTCCGAGAGCTTTGCTGTAGTGTGTCTCACACGCCCACCAGCCTTACTTCATCGAGCCCCCAGCAATCCTGTTTGGGGGCAAAAGCACACTCATAGATGACGTGTCTACACTCAGGCCCCAGCCCCTCATTTAAGATTTTAGGGTTATGATGATAAATGGCTAGGAGTCAAAGAGTTTATTATGGGATGCAGGCCTACAAACATGGGCCGCCCTGCCCCCTACCCTGGCCACACAGAAATCCCGAGAAACAGGAGTGTGTGCCTTGAGTAGACAAGGATGGATGCCCCATCTCTTTCTGCTCTGCAGCAAGGTCCCGCCCCTCACTGGCCCATCCTTTCAGCCACCACATGCCCTGGGGCATGAAGGGTCTGCTCCTCTCTCCCAGCTAGTGTGTGTGTGGTGGGGTGGGGGAGAGGGGTGGGGTTCTGCAACCTGTCGTCTCTCTGCTTGCTGTACCCTGGTGCATATCTCAACACAGCACAGAACAGACCCCTTAGGGACTGTGGGCCTAGCTGACATGAGCTTGTTAGAATGGCTAGTGTGGACACTGGAATCACAAGTAGCACTTGTGCAGGAGGAAAGAGCGTGTTCATTTTAAACCATCCTGAAAATGTGTGTGGTTGGATAGCCACACACGGTCTGACTCTGAGGCTAAGAATCAAAAGAATCTGTTTGGTTCGTTGTTTACTAAACAGGTCCTGAATTTGTGCTGCCCTCAGAGAGTCTGCCGGCCAGCGGGTAGGCTGCGGGAGGGAGCAGGCACCCGCTTCCCTCAGTGTTGCCCTCGGAAACCAGGGAGCTGCATCCTTGGGGTTCACCCACCCCCAAGTTGCTGTGGCCTTTCACTGTCCCCATGAGTGGCATCACGTGGGGTTGATGTCCCCTTTCCCAGCATGGTCCTCCCCCCATGCCAGACTCTCATCATCTTTATCATCAACTTTAATCATAGACTCATATGTGCTAAATATAGATTCAAATTGCTTAAGTGGGATATGTCTTAGATTATATGAATACTAACAGCAAAATTGCTTTGCAACATCTCTCTCCACTGAAGGGCAACATTGTTCGTTACCTTATTAGTAACCGAGGGGACGTCTTTTCTGATTTCTTCCTTTCTTCAATTACTTCTTTCTCAAAAAAAGTAAATCCGGACTCGCAGGCACTACTTCCCACAGGATGCAACACCCGACACCTCGGTGACACCGGCGACCGGAAAACCCTCCGCGCCTGGGTTCGGTGCGCCACCGAAACCGCGTGATCCCACGCATCACCGATGACGGCTCTGACCGGACACGCTGCCAGATTCTAAAAGCCAGTCAGCAGGGACCTTTAGCCGTCTAGGTATGTCGATACATGTGAGCTGGCTGACAAAAAAGGTGTGTTATAAACATCGGGACATTTTAATCAAAATAATGCATTTCTTCTGAAACAGCCCCCAAATCTGATGTTGGTGCCACACGCGCACACACGTGATGCCACTGGTCCCCATCAAAGAGCCACAAGCCAGCCTTATTAAGTGCCAGCTCTGCTACAAAGCACACCCTAACTAATGCCTGCATCTCCGCATTCCCTCCACCTGCCCTTTAAACAGAAATAGAAATCCTATTGGCTTGGGTTCTGTTTGCTTGCCGGCACCAAGCTCCTTGAGTTTCTATGTCTTATAAAATATGCAGATTTTTAAATTAATAAAATCGAGAGAGAGAATTAAAATATATATATTTTCCCTTAATATGGTTCTTCAAAACCTGCCGAGGCCGCACCGGCGAGACAGACAGATGGAAGCCCCAGCGGCCTGCATTCAGGTCCTGCTGTTTCTGGCTCCCTTTACTCCCCCCACCGCTCTCTGGGCTCCTTTTCCGCTCCCAGTTGTGAAACGGGGTTGGAGCCGAAGCGAATCCTCATCTGGGAAAGTGCCCACCTGCCCCTGTCACCACGGAAGAGATTTGCCTCCCAGCCCCCTACGTGTCAGCGTAGAACAGTTCCGCGGTGTTCCCCACGGCTGAGTTTTCTAGCCAGATCCCCAGGCCTGCCTTCTGGGGGGCCTCAGAGAACTCAAGCCCCCAGCAGCTGCCAAGCATGTCAGCCTGTGGCACGCAGGGACCCGACTCTTCACCTTGCCTGTTGACAAATCCGTCCCCTCACTGTTAGCCATTAGTGTTCTTCTAGCCAGTGGTTCCCAACCTTCCTGATACAGCGACCCTTTCATGCAGTTCCTCATGTTGTGGTGACTCCCCGCCCACCCCCACCCACCCCCATAAAATTATGTTCTACTTCATCACTATCATTTTGCTACTGAATCGGGCTACCCCTGTGAAAGGTTCCACCCGCAAAGGGGTCGGGACCCACAGATTGAGAACCACTGTTCTGGAAAGAGCAAGGTCTCTGGGCTTCAGGGCCCAGTGGGCATTGCCAGGACCCTGAGGCGTTTAGACGATCCCTGGTTGCACAGTAGTTACGGTGCAAAGTGGATCACTACCAACTGAAAGCCTGGCAATAGAGAGGTGGGGTAGGGCCGTCGGACTCTGTGGGAAGGGGCCTTACCAGAGGTGGGGGGCTTATCCACGTAAGATGGTGGCCTGTGGACCTCTCTAGCCTTCTACCTCCTGTCCGGGCTTGGGATGGAAGCATGGAGCTTTGGCCTTCGTTGATCACCTGATGCGCACCTCCCTCCTACGGGCACGAGGGACCCTGGACACACCACGGTGCTTCAGGTGCCGGCCTCTGTGGGCTGCCCGAGCGTGAGGAGCAGGCATTGGAGATGTGCTTGGGGCATGGGCAAGTGTGGACAGGGCCCTGGCTGTTGCCAGGGTGAAGGCTCGGGCAGGGAGGAAGTTGGGGGACAGCACTGAAGGCCTGAAGCTTCATGGGAACGCAGGTGCTTCATGGGACAGGTAGGGTGGGCTGGGCATGGTCCTTCCTCGGGGACTGGGGCCACTTGGAAACCAGAGTGGGGAGAGGACAACGTTCTGCATCAACATGGAGAAGGTGTCAAGCGACGACAGAGTGGGTGACAGTCCCTAGGAGTCTGTTCCCTCGTCTGTAAACGGGGCAGATCCTTTCATGAAAAGAGATGGAGACGCGAGGTCGTTGTATGCATGCATTCACATCTGTCTTCTCATCTCTCCATCACCTGGTACCTGCGTGGCTGTGTGCCTATCACCTACCCATCCTCGGCCCACGAGGTGTTCTGTCTGTTAGCTACCTACCAGGCTTGCAGGGCACCGTTCCCTGGTCACTGCTGCTGGCCTCTGACTGACCCTGCAGGGTGTGGGGCACGGCCTGTCTGTGTGACTTCCAGGCCAGGCGGTAGAGACATCATTGCTGTGACTCAGCCCCCTCCCAGTCCCTTCTCTGCTTTGCCTTTGCAAACAGTAGAATCACATTCTTTGGGCATGAATGTTGATGTTGGCAACTTTAGTGGCCCCCTGAGTCTTTCTGTCTGTCCTGCAGGGAGAGTTTGTGGATGGAGGACCGGGCTTAGTTGCACATGGGGGGTTTGATCTCTTGGACTTGGGCCTGTGTCCCATCTAGAATGCCTTTCCCCCTCCCATTCATCCACCCCCTCCCTGGGCAAGTGCCTGGCTCCTGCCCATGAAAAGCTCGCAGGTGGGGGGGGGGGGGTATAGCAGGGGTATTCTGCTGCACCCTCCCAGCACACGGAGAGTGGCAGATAAAGCATCAGATATCAACGGGGCTCCCCCCACACAGAGAGAGGGCCCGGCTGACCCCCAGCAAGGGCAAGAGGACAGCTTCCAGAGAGGATGACCTCTGCTCAGAGATGCAGCCTTCTGGCTGCCCGTGCTGCTGGAAGGAGGGCAGGAGGAGCCCTTGTTAAAATGTACTTAAAGCTTACTTGGCGACCCCAGACGGAGCTCACTAATGTGGTTTGCATCAGACTGGTCCAGGGCCCAGGACATCCTTAACTCTGGAAAGCATTGAGTTATCTAATTACGTTTGTGATTAAGTTGTACTCTCAATTCTATGGAAGTAACCTGTTCCCACTGGAGAGAGGAGGAAACTGAGCAGGGGAAGGTGGCTCCCTTGGGCTCCATGGTGGCAAAGGCAGGCTCAGTCCACGCACAGCCTGCTCTTCCCAGCACCCAGACCAGCACACTGTCAGCAAACCTCTCCCAACTCAGACAATCTCGTGTGTATGTGTGTGTGTGTGTGTGTGTGTGTCTATGTGTATACATGTGCAGGTGTATATTATGTGTGTATGTATATATGTGTACGTGTGTATGTGTGTGGGTGGAGGTGTGTATGGGGCGGTGGAGGTGTGTGTCTGTATGTGTTTGTATGTGTGTACATGTGGGTGTGGGTTTATGTGTGTGTACATGTGTGTATATGTGTGCAATATGTTTGTGGATGTGGATGCATGTGGATGTGTCTGTATGTGTCTGTGGTGTGTATGTGGGTGTGTGTCTGTGTGTACGGGTGTGTATGTGTGGGTGGGTGTATGTATGTGAGGGGTGTGGTTATGTGTATGTGGGGGGTGTATGTGTTTATGTGTATGTATGTGTTTGTGTATATGTGGCTGTGGGTGTGTCTGTGTTTGTACGTGGCTATGTGTATGTGTGTGTATATGTGTGGCTGTGTGTGCGTGTCTGTGTGTGCGTGTCTGTGTGTCTGAGCAGAAGCGTGCCCCTTGGGGTTCTTCTCTATGGCTGATGCTCAGGAAAACACCAGGCCTTTCCTCTGAGGCACCTCTGAGTGGCCTTGACTTCCCAACATTTACTGACCAGTCTCATGCATAACCGTTGGTACCACCTGGAGACTCCTTCCCCAACACTCAAAACACCCGCACCAACTCACTGCTGTCAAGTCAGTGCCGGGTCTCAGCGACCCTCGGTGGGTTTCTGAGAGGTGACTGTTTAGGCTCAACAGTATCCCAGTGCCAGGGGCCTAGTCGGATGGATTGAGAGCCACACCAGCTAACTCAAGCGTTTGTTCCATATCTAGACCCACAGAGGGCCCAGGAGATCCCTGCAGTTGAGTGGCGCCGAGAGTGCATGGATTGGCACACCTTTCTGATTTCCGTAGATGGGACCCTCACACTCTGGGACCCCTGCTAGCCTTGCCGTGCCCCCTCCCAGCAGGTGGGTGGCCATCAGCCTTCTTGTTACCATCAAGTCCGTTCCAACGCATGACGGACTGCAAAGTGGAGCTGCCTCGTGGGCTGCAAGAGGAAGGAAGCAGATCTGCCTGTGCTGTGCTGCTGTGTGGGCTCGAACCGCCAGCCTTCCAGTTTGAGCACAAACTCTTACCTGGCGCCACTGTAGTAGAAATAGCACGAGCCAGTGGTTTTAACAAGTGGGAACTTATTCTGATGGGCAAGGAGGTTTTCCCTCTGTATCAGCTCTGGGGGAAGGCCCTTGGCATCAATCTCCTGCGTCTGCAGGCTCTACGCACAGGGACACCCCGGATCCAAAGGACATGCTCTGCCCTAGCTCTTGTTACTTGGTGATAGTAGGCCCCTCTGATCTCTGCTGGATTATTTCCTCTCTTTTATGTATCAACACACATGGTTTTAAGATACACCCTGAGACTGTAGCGGGCATTCTGCCTCAGGAGCACAACTGCCTCAAGGGCATCCTAGAGGTGACAATTTACAATGCCTGGGATGACTGCATGAGACCACACATGGAGGGTCACTCTGGGATGCTGAGGATCATTGTACAGCTGTGCGGACACAGTTCCTTCCTCAATAGTTTCTTGCTTGGCTTTGCCTGTGTAAACCAAAGCCCACCCTCGCCTCCTCCTAGGCTGTCTTGTTCCTTCTTCAGTGCATCTCCAGGCTCGGGCCAGCTCCACCTTGGCACCTGACAGCCAAGGGACGTTAAGTTAACGGAGTGCATTTTGGTGAGGACTTTGGTGGCGAGGAGCATATCGGGGTGATGTGGAGATCTGCCGGCCTCCCCTCTGTCCCTCGGAGGGACCATTGCTTCGTTGGCTCTCCTGTGGAACTTAGGTCATTTGACCAAGACAACCGGGACCCACCCATGACAACAATGGAATTGATGAGTGGCAGACTGTGGAGCAGAGAATAGGTGGAGTGTGGCGCGAAGCGAAGACTCCCTCTGGGTGTGCTCTGGACAGCCCTCCAGGCGTCCAGCCCACCATGGACTCGATGTGTCCTTCAACACACGGCCACTGGGGACAGCGTGTGGCTGGAGCGAGGCCCAGGGTGCCTGCTCTTTCTCAGCCACATCAGCCTGGGTTCTTGTCCAGCACTTTGTGTCTGAGAGAAGCTTCCCCCACAGGGCCTTCTGGGTCTTCCCAGCTGCCCCGGGGGTGAGCAAGAGTGGGCAGACCTTACCCACAACTGAATCCACGGAAGCCAAGAACCATGAGGGTACATCAGCCACTGCTGTCAAGTGGCCCTCCGTTATGGTGACCCATCTGTCAGTAGAATAGTGCTCGGTAAGGTTTATGGGCTCTGGTTTTTTTATTTTTAATAAATCATTTTATTGGGAACTCTGACAGCTCTTATATCAGTCCATACATCCATTGTATCAAGCACATCTATACATATGTTGCCATCATCCTTTTCAAAACATTTTCTTTCTGCTTGAGCCCTTGGTATCAGCTCCTCTTTTTACCGCCTCCTTCCCCCACCCTCCCACCCTCATGAACCCTTGATAAAATATAAATTATTATTGTTTTCACATCTTACATCACATGCTACTAATGCTTCTGTTGTTCGTTCCCTGGTTTGGGTGGGGGTGGGGGCAGTTAGATGTCAATCATTGTGATCAGTTCCCCCTTTGTCCGCACACCTTCTCCCTCATGGTATCACTACTCCCATTATTGTTCCTGAGGGGTTTATCTGTCCTGGGTTCTGTGTGTCAAGAGCTCTTATCTGTACCAGTGTACGTACTCCCAGTCTAGGGGATTTGTAAGGTAGAACTGGGGTCATGATAGTGGGGGGTGGGGGTAAGCATTAAAGAACTAGGGGAATATTGAGTGTTTCGTCGGGTCGGTGCTGTACTGTACCCTGGCTGACCCATCCCTTCCCTGTGACCCTTCTGTGAGGGGATGTCCAATTGTCTACAGATTGGCATCAGGTCTCCACTCTGACCCCATTTGTTCGCAATGGTATGACCGTTTGGGGTCCTCTGGTGCCTGATAGCTGGATGTGATTCTCCCCTGTGGGCTGGGTTGCTTCCCTGCTAGATGGCCGCTGTGTCCATCCCCAGGCCTTTCCTCCTAGGCTCCTCCAGGTGGAAACTAATGCCCAGTCTCTTGGCTCCCAAGTGAGCACCACCTGGGGGCTTCAGCATGCCTCAGTCTCTTCAACTCTACAACGGGAACACCAAGTACCCCCACGTAGACACGGAGAGCGTGATGTGACGTTGTGGAGGTGGTCGGCGGTGAAATGCCAACACAGGTCTCGGAGCTGTGGCGTGTAAGCCTGCAACCGAAACCACAATGAAAAGCTTCATTCCTTCTCTCAGGCACGGCCGTGAGAATATTCAGTGGACTCTCTCAGTCCAAGTGCAAGCCAGTCACTGTTAAGTTGATGCCGACTGCTGGCCAGCCCATGTGCACCGAGCAGTGTGAGATCCCCCATGTGCACCGAGCAGCATGAGCTCCCCCATGTGCACCGAGCAGTGTGAGCTCCGCCAGGTCTTTGCGGGTGTCTACAAGCAGGGCAAACACTTGGTTGTCGGTCAAAAAGCCTTTCTTCTGAGATACCTCTGGATGGATCCGAATCTCCAACCTTCCCATTAGTAGCCGAGCACATGTCACTGTTTGAGCCACCTAGGGACTACAGGAAAATAGAACCGGAGCCAGACCTGGGCATCCAGGGAGTGCTCTGTAAGGTTTGGCGGCACTGGCTGTTGGCCATCAGTAGTACCGAGAAGGCCCCACGGCTAGTTACTGCTAGACTTCGTGGTTCAAGTCGCCCTTTTTATTCCCACACTTGTCGCTGTTGGGTGACCTATTTCTTTGCCAGTAAAATTGGAAAGTCTGAATAGGACAGATTCCTCCCAGAAGAAAATGGAGTTGAACTGAAACACCACCAGAAAGGCGTCTTGTATTTGATTTGGGTGCACAAGGAAAGGGTGTGTATTTAATTCATTTTTGGAACTGAAGCCTTAAGAGAGTTCTTGAACCCACTAAGATGATAAGACTTAACAGTCCCTGAGCTCTTGGCATGCCTGACGCTGTGCTGAGCACGTTGGCAGGGTGAGCTCATCGAAGCTTTACGCTGGCCCTTGAGGGAAGTCTAAGTATGAGGAAGTGGGGTGCCAAGGGATTCAGTACTACTCAGCACAGCGAGTAATAGAACTGAGCCTCTAATCTCCGGAGCTGTGTGGAGACTTCCGTGTGTGTATGTGACTCCCTGGACACCTCCGGGAGGGATGGAGAGCCGAAGGCAGTCCTGTGTCAGCCACAGCCCTGTGCTCGCCGCACCCCATGGACATTCAGAAGACAGTGTCTCCGCCCTGCGGCACACCTCTCGCACTCTCGTTTGTAAGCAGGCGTTTCATGCGGTTTATGAGGACCACATACGACGCAATCTTCTAAAACTAGGGCCGTGCATGAATAAGACCCAACTTCCATTTGTCCCCAGCTTTCTTCCTCAGAGGGGACACAGCCTGTCATTGAGAAAACGTCCTCCATTTGGGCCGGAGTCCCTGGGCCTTGGGGCTCAGGACCATAGTCTCGGGGGTCACCAAAGTCAACTGGCACAGCATAGTTCCCCAAGACAGTGGTTTGCGTCTCCCTTTGGGGAGTAGCAGCTGGATTCTTAGAACCTTGTGAGCAATCTTTAAGGGGACACTGTGGGTCGCTCCCTGTCCAGAGGAAAGAAGGAGGATAAAAATCACAAGCTGTATGGCAACAATGAGTCCAGTGGACCATGCACACCTCAGTCTCCACAACCTGCACCCCAGAGAACTAGAGGTGCCCGGCTACCACGACCAACTGCTCTGAAGAGGAGCACATCCAAAGGTCCAGGAGAGCGCCCACTTAACTCTAGCCCCAATTTAAGAACAGTTCGTTCTTACGACACGGCCCTGCTTCACCTTCATGAAGTGATCCCTGAAGACAAGGGTGCTACGGCAAAGTGTGATGAAGAAAGAACTTGGTGCCTGGCTATCAATCGGAATAGTGTCTGGGGTCTTCAAGGCTTGCATTCAAACAAGCAGCCGTCTAAGGGAGGCGGCAACATGGGAGTCCACATGGAAGAAGCACACCGGCCCGTGTGATCCAAAGATGACAGACAACCAAATCCAAATATGGTGACGGGAAAGGTTTCAGAGCTCAAAATGAACACCCAATGTGTAGACGGCTATAGAAGGCAGTGGGAGCCCAAAATCCACCCACAGAGCACCTGATCCCATCAAGCCTTTGGCAGATCCCTTCTGGCCACCATCAAGGGAGGTGGACAGCTTTACTCTCAGGCAAAGATGATTGTAAAGTTGATTATCCTAGTGGGTGGAATGATGGCATAATATGATACCTGGTCCATTGACCTCCCTCTTGACCCATCCTGAATTTGCTCTAGGTTTAAATATTTCTTGCTATTCCAAGATAGAAATTTTTTCTGTGGCTTATCTTACTATAACCAAATCATTACTTTTTTGTTTTTTATTGTTTCTGCTGTTTCCCAGTTAATGAAGCCCAGAAAGAGTGGATGCATAGAGACAGTAACTGGTGTGATAGCTTATCGGGGATGGTCAGGGGGAGGTTGAGGGGAATTGAGGAGCAAATGAATACGGGAGGGAGAGGGTGCACTAGAACTGATTGGGATGATGTCTATACAACTCTTTTTAAAGCAACTTAACTATGTAAGTATATGATATGTGAAGTTTAAATTAATAAAACTATTGGGGGTCAGGGGGTCAAGGCCAAGGATAGCATAGGATAAAAGAGTGGAACAAAACTCAAAAAGACAATCATAAGAGACTAGGCCTCCTGGTTGTATGGAGATTGTTGTAACCCTCAAGACTTCAGCCCTTAGTCCCTTCAGATCTAGAAGTAACCCCTGCCTGTATTAGAGGAACCCACCATCTCAGAACAAAAGGGCAGCATTTTCCCAAGGACAAAGCCCAGAGGTTCCGTTCCGGAGAATGGAACCGGGCATCAGGGAGGAAGGCGGGTAAGTGGTGGTCCACTGAGGGGATCGTCATGGAGGTGTAGGCACAGAATGTGTGCACGCTGCTGAATGGAAACCTGATCGTCAGCACTATCACCCGCCATCTCATCCACAAGGAAAAGCTTTGTATACGGAGAGAGAAGATGTTCTCGGTGTAAGGAACCCGTGAGAGTCAACAGACATGCCTGGCAAACTGGAGTGAACGTGGAACAGAAGCTTTCCAAAGGGCAAGCCAGAGGACCCTAAGTGATGCATGACAGTGAACCGTGCAGAGACCGGAGTGAGCACGGTCAAAGAGAAGAGCATGGTCAGCATTGCTCGAGCTGAAAGAGGCGGGGACCATTCAGGCCTCGAGGCACACGAGCAAAGGATGCTAGGGACACAGGGGTGAATGGCACAAGAAGTACTAAATCAATCGGAAAGAAGAGGCAGTCACTGTAACCAAGAAATGATCGGTTGATGTCCAATCACTTCGGGAGGTAGCATGTGATCAAGAACCACTGGTACCGAGCAACACCACCAACAACGAGCAGTCAAGCCCACTGAAGACAGTGGGTGACAAGGCTGCGGGAATTGGGGGGACACTCACTAGGGGAGATTCAAAAAGTAACTCTCATTTCTGTCAAGAAATTTGGAAGACAGCTTCCTGGCCGACCGAGTAGATGAGGCCCACCTTGCTGCCTATTCCAAAGAACGGCCAGCTACCAGAATATGTGGAAATCATTCCACAGATAAGTGGGTTATAGCACATGCTAGGAAAAAAAACCTGCTTAAAAACGATTCAAACGCAACTGCAGCAGTACATCAACAGGGACATGCCAGATGTCCATGCCAGATTCCAAAGAGGATGTGGAATGAGGGCTGTCATTGCAGCTGTTAGATGGATCTTGGCTGACGGCATAGAATACCAGAAAGACAGTCTGTGTCTCACTCACTCTGTGAAGACAACCAACTGTGTGGATCATAACAAGTTGTGTACAGCATTGAGAAGAATGGCAATTCCCAAACAACTAATTGTGCTCTCGTGGAACCCGTAGATGGACCAAGCGGCCTCATTGGAGCGGAACAAGGCCGTCCTGTGTGGTTCAGAATTGGAAAGGTGTGGCAAGGTGGTATCTTTCACGTTCCGAGTCCGCCTGTGTTCTAACGGACACAGCCCATGAGACTAGAGGACGAAGCAGCATCGGGACCAGACGGGCACGCACAGAGCCCTGAGCCTCAAGGCCTGAGTCTTCTCTTCACTTCTTTCGGCTCATTGACAACCTGTGATATGCAAATGACGCGATGCTGCTTTTCAAAGTGGAGACGCCTTGAAACACTTAGTGATGAAGATCGAAGACTTCGGTATGGACCCCCCTGAACATGAACACAAAGCCCCACAAACAGACGGATTCGCAACAGCATGATCAATGGAGGCAGGAGAGAGAGAGAGAGAGAGAGAAAGAAAGTTGGCAGGGATTTCATTTGCTTGGATTCACCATCAATGTCTGTGTCAGTCCAGGTTGACTAGAGAAACAAATCCAGAGACTCTCACATGTGTGTAAGAGAGTTTCATATCACAAAGTAATTGTATATTAAGAAAACATCCCAGCCCAGTCCAGATCAAGTCCTTAAGTCCGATATTAGCCCTTATGTCTGCTATTAGTCTATCAAGTCCTCCTCAGACTCATGCAACACATGCAATGACGCAGAATGCAGGAAGATCACAGGCCAGTGGGTGGGAAATCTTGTGGATCCAGTGGTGGTGGAAGCATTGCCAGGGCTTTGGCTGCTGTCAGCGTGGCTCCATGTGGCTTGTCATCAGGAATGTGAAGCTGCGAGAGAGTGTGGTCCTCCTCCCAGGAGAAAAAGAGGAAGTTCCCAGAATCCTCCTGGTGGGTATTAACCTTGTGACCTGATTGACGGGTTAGACTCCACCCCTGCATTCTATTTATCAAGTTGACATGAACTTATGTAACCACCACAACGTCCAAGGAAGCAGCAGTCAAATATAGAGATATATGTCAAACAACGTATTGTTTGAATGAAAACTCTTTAACACCTTCAAAAGCAAAAATGTGAAACCGATGGCCAAGGGGCACTTGGCCCAAGCCTCTGTCTTTACAATCACCTCCTGTGCCTGCAAAGACTGAGTAGAAAAGGAAGAGAGAAAGTAGTGAACGTCCTCGGGACTAACACAAGAACAACACATCAGGCTTCGAACACAACCAGGCTGCTCCTGGAACGTGAAAGAGAAATGATGCGGGGGGGCCAAGTCTGATGATCTCCAGCTGCCCAAGGGGGAGTCGTGGTGGGGGAAGGATGATGGCCATCAGCTGCCCACGTCCGAGTCCTGTGAGGCAGAGGCCACCCATGGCTCCACCCTTCCTCACCCGGTCTGTCACCAGCCAGCCCATAGCTCTAGCTGTCCTCTGTGATGGGCGGGACAACCCACTGCAGCGGCCACACAAGACTCAGACAACACTCGTGCTTGTGGGCTTCTTAGGAAAGTTGCACACTTGATCTCAGCCAGAAGGCGGAGAAGCGATGTCCTGGGGAAGTCGTAACAGGTCACAAGTTAGGTGAGGAGCGGCAAGCACACAGGTAGTCGAGACGCCTGTTTCTTAGCCAGGCCAACATACAAGCTTAGCTGTGGTCCTTGGCTTCTGCCCTCCTCCAGCAACGTCACGGAGCTCCTTCAGTGAGACCGACGAAGGCCCAAAGGACACCCCGCTCCTCCATCAGCCGCAGCCTGAATCCCCTCAGCTCCTGCTCCTGGTCCATGCAAGGTGGATTGTGGAGAAAGACCAGTCCTGGAAAAGGAGTTGGTGGTTGGTAAAGTCGAGGGGAGAGCAAGAGTGGAAACCCTCCGTAGGCTGCACTGACGCAAAGTCTGCGGCACAACGGGCTCACAGGTGAAGACGGCACAGGACCGGCCACATCTTCTTACTGTTACGCATAAATCCAAGCTTGCCCAGTGGCAACTGACAACAACAACAACAACAAAGCAGTCACTGTTACCTTTACAAACGAGAACAGGTCCGGCTGTATTGGTATTCTGGCCCTGCAGACTAGCGGGGACGGGGTTTCAGAAAAGCCCAGGACAGCCCCTGTCCTCTATAAGCTAACAGCTGTTTAAGGAAACTGTGTACAAAGTGTAACTTGCCTTTGGGTGTGCTTCTACATGAACCTATTGCTGAGCTGCCCGGTCTCTCTGAGAGGCGCTCACCTCCCTGCGTAAACCAATTAGAGTTGCCTTCTGCGGAGCTCAAATGAGGACTACAAGGGTCATGCGTAGGCCAGTGGGAATCCGGAAGGAAGGAGGAGGCAGGACACCGGAAGAAAGGAGAGACAGAACAGGGGCTGCCCGACTTATCCACTAGAGGAAGACTTGGGCTCATCATCACAACGGACAAAACTGTTCCTGCTCCAAACGGAGCTGTCAGACGAAGTCTGTCTGTGAACATCCAGCTGTAGACACGAGGAACCTTCAACTCAGGGCTTCAAGACAAAGCAGCGGGGCTGAGAACCAGAACTCTGGTTGCCAAAGGTCCTCGTCACACGTATGCACAGGCAGGTTCCTGCCCTGTGGCCTGTGCACGTGTGGATAGCACACACACAGAGACACACTCTCACCACTCAGCCAAAGGGCCCCTCTGTGCACATGCAGAAAAGGTGCCTTCTTCTGGCAGAAGCAATATCCTGACCGTTTCAAAGTCTTGAGAAACAGAAGCTAAATAACGTGTGCTTGGTCCATGCGAAGAGCAGCCGGTGAGACGGGAAGACAGAGAAGGACTGATGTTTTCAAACTGTGGTGCTGGGGAGGAATATTGAGTAGCTTGTGCACTTGCCGGCTCTGCAAACCCCAAACCCGCCTACCCTCCAGTCGGTTCCAACCCATCGTGACCCTCCACAGGGCTTCTGAGACCGCAGATCTTCCCGGGAGCCGACAGCCTCGCTGTTCTCCGGCCAAGCACCCTGGTGGGTTGGAGTGAACACTGGGGCTTGCAGCAGTCCGATGCTGAACCTGCAGCGCTCCGGGGCTCATTGTGAACTTGCAGATGATTTAAAAAGCCGTCTTAGAAGAAAGACAACGAGACACACCAGAAGGGAGGACGACAACACATGGGCCAGCTTATCCTGGACACACCACCGGGAGGGTGGTTGCCGGAAAGGACATCAGCGGCTGGTAAATGTGCGTGCGTGCGTGCGTGGGCACACACACACAGACACCTGAGCACCTCCATCTCCCAGGCAGGTAAGGCCATGAAATGAGGTCTGGCAATCTCGCCGTGGAGTGGATGGGCCCTCAGCTCGTCCCCATGGGGTGCCCTGTGGAGCTTGTTTTCCAAGAGCCATTTCTGCAAAACCCACAGCTTCCCTCTGCTTGCTCAGGCACCTCCTTGACGCTAATCGGTTTTGTTCTGTGCCTCTTCACCAGCCATCTGGGCTCAGAAGACACACATATTGATTCGGCTCCAGAAATGGCTCTCTTCAACGGGGTCCCTGCTGCAGGTGGAAATGGAGCCCGAGGCCCCGCCACGGCCAGACTGCCTTACCGACTCTCACGGCAGCCCTGCGCAGGATTCAGCGGGAGGGCAGGTGAGCCTGTCGATTTTACAGAAGAGAAAACGGCTGTCAGAGAGGGAGCTCAGCGATCAGAACACCCCAGGTGATCTGGACCTAGAGGAGCTGACACATATCGCCTGGCTATGGAGCTCACTGTATTCCGGAAACTTCTTCCTGTGGTACTTGAACCAGCCCACTTTTTCAAAGCATCACTCTTCTTCAGCCTCTGTCAACCTCCGACCCAAACACCCGTCCCAACCAACGTTCGCTCGGTGCAGCGACTCATCTGTCTTCAGCTCTCTGACTGGTGCTGGTGGCCATCAGGCCTAGTTAGACAAACGTGGTTACAGTTGAGGCTTTCTCGCTGGGCGGGGCAGCCAGCTCTCCCTGCTGTGCCCCTGCCGTGTGGGTTACATCATGTGGCAAACGTGCCCCTGAGAGCTAGTCGTTGGTCTGGACACATTGGACACCTGTCTTTAGAAACAGCCTTTGGAACCTGACTCCCGCTGCCCCACCCTGACCTCCGACTTGTCAATGGTCGCTCTTCATCCTTATTTTCACGTTTCGGCACCAGACCGAGCGTGGCCATGGAAGAAATCACCATTAAATCAATCGGTTCATCCTTTGAGATTTTATGACTTTGCCAGTTGCTAGTGACCAAATCCAACCCAAACGTGTTTAGGTTTTTAAAAAGGAATTTATTGGCGGGCCGAGCTGCACAGCCATCAGACAGAGTGACAACATCAGGACGCCGGGTCCAGGGACTAATTGATCCCTCAGACCCCACCTGTCTCTGCTGCTCAGCTCCACCTTCCTGCATTGGCTTTACTCTGCGAGGCTTCTATGTTCTGGGGCTCATGGCTTCTTATAGTCCAGTGGTTCTCAACCTTCCAAATTCCGTGACCCTTTAATACAGTTCCTCATGTTGTGGTGACCCCGTATGTGGGTGTATCTGCATGTGGGCAGACCCACCTGGAGACGGATAGAGGAGTGGTGTCTCCATTCCTAAGACCATCGGAATATGGTCTTAGGTGACCCCTGTGAAAGGGTCGTTCAGCCCCCAAAGGGGTCGCAACCCATATGTTGAGAACCGCTGTAATATAGTCAGTTTCACAAACTTCGATAAAGAACCGTTTTCCTACCCCCATCAAGAAAGCCTGTCTTGTGGAGAGGGGGTGATAGACTGAGCCTAGCTCATGCGCCCTCATTCTAGACCCCATCCCTGTGGACAGAGAGGTGGGCTGCTGTGATTGGCCAGAATGGGCCACCTGCCCACTCCTGAGACCTGATTGGAGGAGAAGGGATGCCGTGATGTGCAGTCTGTGGGAGAGGGGAGGGGCCATTCTGTAGTGGCTATCAGACTGGGCGGAGCCCAGATGCTCACTGCAAGGATGGATGAGGCTTCTGGAAAGGGCAGAGTCTCAGTGGAACAGCTATAAAAACAGAAATAAATAGAACGAGGAGACCTAACTCTCAGGGATGGTTCACATCCATCTCAAAAGCAGTGTTTTCGGCGGTGACACCCTGTATGGCCGTTTTATCATCTCCTCTCAACTTGAGCAAAGAGGTGGAGTCTAGCTCGTCAATCAGGTGGAGTCTAGCCAGTCATGCCTTTGTGTGGGCATGGCCTTCTCCTGAGGAGTCTGGAAACTCCTGTCTTCCTCCCCGGAGGCGGAACACACACTCCCCCGGGAGACATTCCTGTTGACAAGCCACATGGAGCCACACTGATGGAGCCAGAGCCCTGTAGCTGGAGGAGCCACGTGGAGACCCGTGCCAGTGCTAAGAAGTTTGCACTGCCACTGGATCCACAAGACTTCCCACTTACTGGCCTGTGATCTCCCTGCATTCAGTGTCATTGCATGTGTTGCCTGAGTTTGAAGAGGACTTTATAGACTGGTATTGGACACATGGGCTAACCTTGCACTTATGAATTTGATCTGGACTTGGCTGGGATGTTTCCTTGATATACAATTGTTCTTTTATAGAAAGCTCTTTCTTACACATATATGAGTGTCCATGAATTTGTTTCTCTAGTCCATCTGGACTAACACACCCAGGAAAGAAGAGGTTGATGACTTCTTTTAGGGATGACCTTGATGGGCAGATCATCTGCAGGCTGGGGCTTCTGTCATTCAGTCTTTGCACCCTCCCCAACCTTGATCCCTGATGGAGAAATGAATAGAGCCATCATCCGACCCCAGTCTTATCCCCCAGGCCCTGGAGACAGTGTCCCATAACCAAAGCTCATAGGCAGTATGATTGAGGGTTAGCTTCCTAACTTGAATGAGCCTCAAGGTAGCCCTCTCTGTTAAATGGGAATAGTGCTGGTCACTACCTCAGAGCGGGTCGTGAAGAGCAGCACAGGAGTCAATATATCTGAATAGGGCTGTTGTCACTGCTGGTTGCCACGGAATCACCTTTGCCAATGAGTGGGGAACCCTCTGTGATTGAAATCCCAGCATCTGGCAGCAGAGCCCAAGAGCTTAACCCTCTGCTCACCTGGCCCCTGGCATTAGGAACTTGCCATTTTATCCAGAACAGTGACTGATCTAGGTCCTCAAAGTATCAGAGACAGTGGGGGCACGGGGGTGGGGGGGGTGGGGAGGTGGGGGAAGGCCTCTCTCAATGCAGGCTCCCCAGGTTTTGCTGATGCTCCACTGCACCAAACAGATGTCCTTTCCCGGTGATCAGTCCTTCTGATGACATGTCCAGGTAAGTGAGGAAAAGCCTCCCCATCTTTGTCTTCAGGGAGCCCGATTTCTCCGTCTGCTGGCCCTCCGCATTGTGTCTTCAGTGGTCTTAGCCAGTACTGCCATCCACAGGCAGGAATCCTTCCTCCTTCCTTGTCCTTTGGTCAGCTTGCTCCTGCACGTGAGCGATTGGAAAGGCCACGGCGTGGGCCGGGCACTCCGTAGTCCTCAAGGTGGCATCCTGACGTTTTGAGGAAACACAGAGAAGCCCTTTTCCAGCTGATTTGCTCAACCCCCTGCGTCACTGGGTGTCTTGCTGGCTATCCTCGTGGATGCGGATGGTTGATCCACGGAGAATGGGATCCTTGCCAGCTCCCACCATGTGGGGGGATGTCCTTTGTGGGCCCATGGTGAGGATTCTTGTTTTCTTCACATCTGGTGTAGTCTATATGGAAGGCTGTAGTCTTTGATGGTCATCGGGGAGGACTTCAAATTGCCTTCATTTTTGATGAGCAAAGTAGTGAGGTTATCTAATGATTGTTGTTGTTTAATAGGTGGTGGATCAATTGTTACCAGTGGCTATTGAGTCTAATTTCACATGTGTATCTTCAGGGCTAAGCAGAGCCTGCACCCAGTAGGTGTTCCATGAATGGCTGAGTGAAGAGGGAAAGGAGGGAGGGAGAGAGGAGGAAGGGAGGCAGACACTGGGCAGCCACTCCAGCCCTCTTATACGTGGAAGGGGAGACACGCCTGCCTGCAGCTTCCAAAGACCAATGGGGTACACTGGACTTGACAGAAGCTTGGAAATGATGAGGACTCTGAGGGACATGGCCTGTGACCAGGCCTCTGGAACCCCAGTGTTGGGCTGATGAAGGGGTGTGGCTGCTCAGGAGAGCTGTGGACTCAGACATCAGTCAGGGGAGTGGCGTTCAGCCCTCTGGAGAGTCTTGGGTGCCTGGCTGCTCTTTGAGGAAACCTGTACCTTCCTAGGAGAACTGCTGAAGAAGAACATGTGGAAAACCACTTCCTACTAACCCACCAGAGAGGGTGAGCAGACCTCAACCTGGTCCTCATGCTAGTTAGACTGGAACCAGCCCTCACAGGCACAGTGTCCTCTGGACCAGAACCTGAGGCCCGAAGAAGGGGTCCCACTGGTAGTGCAACCAGAGCCAAGGCTCACCTCCAACCTCCCCACCATAGCTGCCCCAGCCCTGCAAGCAGCTGAGTGGCTTTAAGAGCTCAACCAAGGGTGCAAGGAGGAGAGTTGCTTTACGGGCTCAACCAGGGGGTAGACCTTGTAGCAGCAACCCAAACCTGACTCACTGGGCTTCAGAATCCTCAGAGACCACGGGCACCTGAAGCAGGAGGAAGCTGACACAACACAGCACACACACACACATGACAGATGGCAGAGTGGAGCCCCCTGAAAGCAGGGACATCCCGGGGATCAGAGCAAGATGGTGCGTGGAGATGGCGTGTCTGGTGCCAGGGGTCTTGAAGGTTTTCTTTATAAGATGTGTGCATGTCAGATACACAAAGGATATTGCAGAGGGTAATATAACTATTGGCGTCACCTCTCCTCCCTCAGTGGAGGCTGCATGTTGCCCTGATGGTAACCAGGTTCCAGCAGAGCTTCTAGCCTAAGACAGACTAGGAAGAAAGGTACAATAATGCCCTTCCAAAAATCAGCCAATAGAAACCCTGTGGATGAAAATAGATTGAGCTGAAACTGACCATGGGGTTTTGCGGGACTAAGGATCATTTTGTATTTGTTGTGCATGGGGTCGTTATAGTTGTGGATGGAGTGGGTGTGGGGGGCAACTTGACAGCAGCTCACAGCAACAAAATAACCCAAACCATGCACTAATGACACCAACGAATGGTCATTGAACACCTAGTATGTGCCAGGCACTTTCCAGCAGTGAACAAAAGGCAAAGCAACTTACATTCAGCACCATTCTGAGAACAGAGAGCACCCCCCTTCCCCCACCCCCAGTCTCACGGGTACCACCTCCCTCCCAGCTTATTCAAGGAGAAGGACCTTCTCACCAGCTGGTCCTGGACTCCCAGAAGCCAAGGCCAACACCCCAGGTGCTCAGCCGATGGAAGGTGCAGTGGTGGCATCTGCTTCTTCCTTCTCCTTCCCTCCGCTGCCTCTGAGCACTGCCAAGCCCACCTCTCACTCCCAACAGGCGTCCAGGGGAGGCAGCGTTTTCACTGCCGAATTTCACTTCCAGACGTGATGCTCCAGTTAACTTAGGGGTGTGCTTCCAGGGCTCCTTCAACATGCTTGGCATTTAGTTCTTTGTATAAAAGCAATGTAGATTCATTTTAGCCTGGAAAATGCCAAGGAGCAAAACAGTAACAATGATCTGTACAGATTAACCACCCACAACACTATCCTGTGGAGACAGTCACGTGCTGCCCAGTGGTGGATCCTGGCAGGCAGGGGAGCCTAGTAGTTAAGCACACAGATGCTGGAGCCCCACCACCTGGGCTTTTTTCCTGGCTTCAGCATCTGTCCATCACTGTCCAACTACGGGCAGATGACTTAACCTTTCTTTGCCTTGTCTATCTGTAAAATGGGCATGTCGAGTCCCTGCTGCCTCTGAGAACTACTGGAAGGAGGAGGCATCATAATGTGTGGAAAGTTGTAAAGATCTTAGGATGGTGCCTATGTAGCTGTTGATCATTAATATTGGATTTTATTTGAAAATTATAATCATATAGAACATGCTTTCTGTATGTTATGTTTCCTTCTTGACAATACGTACTCACCCCAGACAGCCTCAAATGGCCAAATCAGCGTCCACAACAACTATGTCAGCAATCCTCTCATGTGAACTTGGGATTTTCACTCTGTAACTGTTATGAACAACAGTGCAGATGAGCCTGGGTTATGCACTGGGCTGATAACCGCACACACAGCAGTCTGAGACCACCAGCCGCTCCACGGGAGAAGGCCAGAGCTCTCCACTCCCATAAAGAGCTCCTCTCCTGTAAACCCCCGGGGTCACTTCGACCCTGTCCTGTAGGGTCGCTATGAGCTGGCCTCGATTCGGTGACAGTGAGTGAGGAGCTGAGCAGGGTGTTACCTTGTAGCTAGGTTTTGATGCGCATTACTCTTCTCCATTAGAATGACTTTAGAGAGCAAGCATCTGTGGGTCCGAGGGCCAGTCTGTTCATTAGAGAAACCTTCGTGGAATCCCTCTGCGTGCCAGACACGTAGAGCAAAGTTGCTTGACAGAAAGACTTCACTGCCGGTATACCCGATGGGATTCTGTCACCACTACTTCCCCCCACCCCTCCCTCTATCTCAACCACATCCACTACCTCCACCTCTACCACTACCTCCATCTCCGGCTTCGTCAACACCACTACACCTCTACCATCCCCACCTCCACCACCACCTCCACGACTTTCACCACCACCACCATCACCTCCATCACCTCCACCAAGCACCACCTCCACTATCACCATCACCTCCACCAACCACCAACTTTATTACCTTCACCACCTCCGCCACCACACAGGGGCCAGTGCTTAATGGCCGGTGAGGGAGGGGCTGACCCTCCTCAGATAGTTCCCCACTTCAGCCAACTCCTCGTTCACTGGTGGTCCATGGCTAGACCACTGGAACTTGCCCTGGGGTTCTCAGGGTTCTCCAGGTGTGTCGTTGCTGGTAACACCGTGACTTGGACCTCCAGGAGGTATCGTCTGAGGTCCCAAGATAAACCAGAATCCCAGGAGGCAAGGTCCACCTGCAGCCCTTCTTCGTCATTGAACTCACCAAGGCCCAGACCCTGCGCAGCGTGCTCCATCTGCTGTCAAAACAATGTAAAACTACAAGGGGCTACTGGAAGGCATGGTGATTAAATATTCAAATGCTCATTAGCATCCTGGGCTGGACTGGGCTCAGCTGAGACCCTCTCTGTAGGGTTTTCTGTTCAACTTCCACGCAAAGAGGTTCTAGTGAGTGGGGAACCAGGCTGGCTTCAGTGCCAACACTTCAACTGTTCTTTATGGCAGACACCAAATGCAATCTAGTTCCCTTCTCCTTTCTGGGGACACACCAGTAATTGAAAATGCTACCAGTTCCTATCTGTACCAGTGTGCATCCTCTGGTCTAGCCATATTTGTAAGGTAGAATTGATAGGATTGGTAGATCATGATAGTGGCAGGGAGGAAGCATTTAGGAACTAGAGGAAAGTTGTATGTTTCATCGTTGCTACACTGCAGGAACTGGAAACACAGGGAATCCAGGACAGATGATCCCTTCAAGACCAGTGCTGAGAGTGGCGATACTGGGAGGGTGGAGGGAGGGTGGGGTGGAAAGGGGAAACCGATTACAAGGATTTACATATAACCTCCTCCCTGGGGGATGGACAACAGAAAAGTGAGTGAGGGGACACATCAGACAGTGTAAGATATGACAAAATAAGAATAATTTATAAATTACCAAGGCTTCATGATGGAGGAAGGGGGGGGGGGGGGGGGGCGGAAGAAATGAGGAGCTGATACCAAAGACTCAAGCAGAAAGCATGTGTTGAGAATGATGATGGCAACAAATGTGCTTCACACCATGGATGGATGTATGGATTGTGATAAGAGTTGTACGAGTCCCCAATAAAATGATTTTTTTTAAAGAAAAGAAAAGAAAGAAAATGCTACCAACTACAGACATCTGTGGCGATATGACTGAATCTCACCTATACGGTGTTGAGTGAGAGAGACCAGAAATAGGGAGCATTCCAAACTTGCACTCACAGGGAGCTCAAGAACAGGCAGAGCTCGTCTGGGATCTGGGAAGGCAGATGGGGTGGGGGTGGGGGGTAGGGAAGGAGCTCTCCTTGTGCTGTTGAGTGAACCATTGGGCTGCCACCTGCAGGGTTGGCAGTTCAAATCCATCCGCCACTCTGGAGGGGAACGATGAGACTATCTGCTCCTGTGAAGACTCGCCCACCCTTGGGTGCACTGTACAGGAAGCAATGAAACGGCAGTGGGTTTGGGGAGGGTCCCAAGAACGTCTGAAGGCAGGTTCCTGCTGTGTTTCAACCCAGGAACTGGGCTCATAGGTGCAGTGTGTGGGAATGCATGATCTTTTCACGGTTCGGTAGGCATGTGATACAGGAAGAAAATGCTTACTACCACAGAATCCAATTTCCTGCAATACGTGTCTGAAGTGTCCTTGCCTACGAGGGTCAATGTGAATCGCGTTGTGGAGAAACGAGAGATATTCAGAGAGAGGGGCTCCTCCGAGACAGCGGTGTTGGAAACAAGACCGAAGTCCCAAACCAGCATGGTGGTACAACTGCCCCCACCCCCACCATAGTCACAGTAAGAGCCACCACACACACACCCCAAGACAAAGCACCACAGAACCTCAGAGGGCAGAAACTAGAACCAGGAGGACACTTAGCAAACAAAAGGCTGGAGCATGATCCTGGATAGGGAAAAACGGCGGCTCTAGAGACGTTGGGACAGCTGGGGGCATTTGTGGAGCTGTCACATCAAGTGTGCTCGGCGAGTAGGGTGGCGGGATGGCCTTGTCCTTGGGAGAGTCACACTGCCCTTCGGGGAAAGTCTGTAAAGTCTCTGTGAGTCATCATACGTAGTGGGGAAGTGAAACCAAGGGAAAACTGTGCTATTTCCTGTTTGTTTTTAAGCACAAAACTCACTTTGCTGTGGCTGTGTGTTGCTCGATCGCCATGTTGAGCACTTCAGATGCAGGATGTCATGGCACACCATCAGGAGTCGGCTAGGTCTTCCAACCAAGCAGCCTTGAGCTGAACCAGGCTCCCATTGACCCACGTACCTGAACAAGCCAGGTTCAGGTCAGGCTTGACCCAGAGCCTGAGAGCGATGGCTCCTTTTCTTTCCCTTTGTTCCTCAGCTCTGCTTCTCCTGGTTTGGCCTCAGGTTAAGACATATTCTCCCCTCCTGGGAATACGATACGGTGCCCTGATGATGTTAGAAGTAAGGCATTGGGTTGTTAACTGCCAGGTTGGTGCTTCAAACCTACCAGCTACTCCATCAGAGAAAGATGAGGCTCCCATAAAGAATTAGTCTTGGAAACTCCCAGAGGCGCAACGAGTCAAGAGTCAACTCGATGGCAGTGGGTCTGGGGGGATAAGATAACTGCGAGTACCCAATGCTGCCTTAGGTGCCATAGGTGCTAGGTGCTCCGACCCATAGCGACCCTGTGCACAACTGAAGGAAACACTGCCCGGTCCTCTACCACCACCCTCACAATGTCCCTATGCCTGAGTGATCCAGCCACTGTGCCGACCCATCTTCTTGAGGACCTTCCTCTTCTTCTCTGCCCCTCCACTCTACCAAACATGATGTCCTTCTCCAGGGGCTGGTCTCTCCTGACAACATGTCCATAGTATGGAAGCCTCTAAGGAGCATTCTGGCCTTACGTCTTCCAGTAGAAATCGATTTGTCCTTTTCGCAGTCCACGGTATGTTCAAGAGTCCTCACCAGCACCATGATTCAAATGCATTGGCCCTTTGGGTCATCGCATTCGATGTCCGGCGTTCTCATGCAGTGAACCAACAGGAAGAGTGAAAGTCCCCCAGGGGGCTGGGGAGGGAGTGCTGGGAAGGCCACCCACAAATGTCGTCTGGGAGCCAATGATCTTGCGCCCTCCTGCATCAGGCAGCCATGACACACGGGACCACGTGCGCACGCTCCTCCAGCGAGGAAAGGATGGCTAAGGTTGGACTTGTGTCTGCCTGGCCCAGAAGTCTGGGCTTGGCTCTTTCTTACGCAAACTTCTCTGATTACATAAAGTCTGGAAAAGCAGCCGAGGGAAGACCTCCCACCCAGATACATCGCCTGCGCCTATTCCCTTCCAGTCCCTCCCACAGCCAAAGGCACTCCTTGTTCTAGGAAAGCAAACTGATGTCATCGTGGGGGGGAAGCCCCACTGAAGACCTCTGAGCTCCCTCAGAGCACCAGTTTGGGGGATTGGAGTTCCAAGAGATGCTCCAGGCTTGAGGGTAACACCCTCTCTGATTGGGGTGCAGGGGACACGTCTGCGGTCACCATTCGGTCTATCCAGGCCACTGACGCAGGCTTGAGGAACAAAAGCAGTGGCCCCAGAGCAGCTGGACAGGGTCAGCCCTTGGTGTCATGGGCACTGGGCTATCAGGACCAGCAGCAGTCACACCTGAATCCTCCCGCGTGTGGGCTTGTGGTCACGGTTGTTGGTAGCTACCATCTAATCTAGCGGGTGCCTCCTCACGGTGCTCTCTTACGTCAGAACAAAACTGCCTGGCCCTGCGCCATCTGCATCACTGCTGCTGCAGTGCGGTTTGGCTACACCCCCTTCCGCGGTGAGCCGTGCCATTCTCACCAGCTCGCCGTCGGAAGTAGATCACCAGGCTTTTCTTCCTCATCTGCATTAGCCTGGAAGTTCTGCAGAAACCTCTCTGCCATGCTGGCCTTTGAGAGATGGGTGGCAGAGCTCCCAGCATGACAGCAGCATGCAAGCCACCACCGGGGGGACAAGGGGACAGACAGACAGGTGTTGAGGATCATGGGCATTGTGACCCTGATGTCTCAGAGGACAAAAGGGGGACTCTTGAAGAAAGAGTGATGCTCTCAAGGTCACACTGTCCAGCGTAAGGCATACGTAGGGCCCAGCAGTGCTGGGGCCCCTTTTGGGGATCACAACCTTGCACCTCCCACCAGGACTAATTGCAGTGGAGTCCCTCCCCCTCAGCCGGGACCCCTGGGGATTCCAGCGCTGATCCCATGTGTGCTAAGACCTTGGATCAAAGGCCCCTCTGTTGTTAGAGAAAGCCCTTCGGCTTTGCCTTCAGCCCAGGGCTTTCTGTCAGGCGGTAGGATCTGTGCTAATAAAAACAAGTGTCGTTTTACATCATCTCCTGTGAGTCTGCTAGTGACCTTTAATAAAAATGGATGACCCTAATAATCCTGCTGCACACACCCTGGTCATATTACTGCTTGCAGGCCAGTCCTCTGCAGACCTTTAAAATGTAGTGCCCGCATCCTGGGCCTGCGCCAGGGACCCACTCCAAGGGATGGAGACAGTAACGATGAATCCAAACCGCTTTGTGCCAAATGCAGAGCCGCTCCCTTGACACAGGCCACTGGGCAGAGAGTCCTAGAAAGAGCAGCGCTACAAGACACGGGGCTTTCCAGAGAGCCCACTGAGCCAGCTCTGACCAAACGGGGCTCCGCCTGCCTGGCCTTTTCCTCTGCGGCTTTCCCTCCAGTCACCAGTGCAGGGACCCAAAAGGACAGTGTGCCCAGACCAGCTGTGTGGACAAAGTCCAAGGGCCTCTCCCACCTGCTGGTGGACTTGCTTGAACTGGGCAGACCAGGCTGGGATGGACACCCCGAGGCTGGGGACACTGGGAGCATCTCAGATTTTCAGCACCTTGCTTGTGCATGGTCCTCTTGCAGGAGAGACGTGGGCATGTGATGTTAACCTGAGGAAGAGGTTCTGTCCAGAAGGTGAAAGGGGGACTCTCCTGGTCCAATATCAGTTGGTTGCTATCCTCTGTAGAATCACATGGGTTCTGCTCTGAGACACCCCCCCCCCACCCATGAGGCCAATATGGCATTTGTATGCAAAGCACAATGGCCCTGGAAGCCCCAGCCACCCCACATTTACTTAGGGCATCTCAGACGCGTGGGCCTTTTTGTTGACTCAAAATTCCCCAAAGTGGTGAATCTTGGGATGGTTTCCTAAGGGTGGGGAACCTCTAAGGCTACCCAAGTCCTTGGTTCCTGTGTGCACTCAGCAGGTGAGTGCTCCCAGTGTGAAGAAGCCAGCTGGTAAATCACTCGGGCACTTGCTACCCAGCCCTCGCTCCCCTTGGAGAAAGAGGAAGCCGGATCCCAGGAGCACACAGGGTCCCAGCAAGACTGGGAGACCCTCACTGTCCTCCTGGGAAGCCTATGATGACCAGCATCAGGGTCGCCCGGGATCTTGCTACTTGCCTGGGTGTTTGTTTTTAAACAAATGCTCACTATTAGAAATTACACTGCGGACAACACCGTGACAAGCTGACCCCCGACTCACGTCAACCAGACGCACAGCAAGACAAGATGCTGCCCGCCCCAGCGCCATCCCATGAATGACACATCATGTACTCGGACCCTAAATCTCTGCCTGATATTTCTGATCATTTTCTTAATATCGATAATTGAAAGTGAAAAAAAAAAAAAAGCTTTTAATTTTTTTGCTCTAGAAATTTACCCCAATAATTAAAGCAACAACAAATCCCTTCTCGGAAAGAGGCCAGAGACTTACTGAGATGAAATGCACGTGAATCCAACCACAAGGAGTCCTAGTGCTGGGGCTGTAAACTCTCAGCTGCCGGCAGAAAGGTCGGCAGTTCAGAGCCACCGGAGCCCTGCAGGAGGGAGCCAGGTCATCTCCTGTGTGAAGGTGACAGCCGAGCAGCTGTCCTCCGTCCCAGGAGCCGCCGTGAATCCGTGTCCGCTTGACAGAGCACAGGGATGGCACTGTGCGAGGTGCCCGGGCAACACAAATGGTTGCCCTTGACCTGCAAGTCCACACCACAGCTTGGTGGATGGAGTGTGCCCTGTGGCCAGTGGGAGAAGGGCCTGGCAAACTTGCCATGGAGGTGGCAGCCATGGGGACCCTGAGCCGTCGCCCTCTGTAACACATGGGGCCAAAGAGACGCAGGGCCACGGCTCTGAGGCCATGCGATGGGAGGAGGCCCTGTGGCCTGGGAAGAGTGGGCCCCAGCTCTCTTTAACCTGCAGACCTACCAGCCATCTCCAGATGACCGGGCCAGGCCCAAGGGCTGTCCCAGGACAGGAGAGTCCTTCGTGGTGAGGGCCGGATGAGCACTCCGCTGGCTGACTTGCACCTGCACTGGAACAAACCCACCACCCCAGCCCACTCCAGCCAATGGCATGTGCTGGCCCAGCCCACTCTCCTTGCCGTGCAGATAGGCCAGAGGGGCTCCAGCCTGGATTTCTGCCTCTCTCCGCAGCCCACCCCTGTCCTCCCAACAACCTCATGCAGACTGTGCTCCATGCCATGCGGTTCCGTGGGAGGACAAAAGGCGTCCTGACGTCTTGGGGTGTCTCAAGGCAGCATCCTTCAGGTCCCCTGCTGATGGCAGTGGCTGCCCAGAGAGGTCAAGCTCTCCAGATGAGAAATGGCCACAGGTCTGAATGTGTTGTAGGACCTTTGACTTAGAGGGGCCCGGCAGTGAGGGCACGTGTCACACCCTCCCACGGTGTGCAGAACTGCTAGGGAACCCTGAGTCCTAGGCAGCCAGCAGTTTCCCCCTCGCCCCCGCCCCGGGAAGCCTGCCCTGGTAGAGAAGTCGCCACCACAGGTGGTGCCTGCTCCGTTGTGGAAGCCCTAACAGCGTCTGTCTGCATTCTTTTCCAATATTAGGTTTCCTGCTTCCTTGCCGAAAGGCCTGTCCCCAAACCCTAATTCTGCTTTATGAACTGGCTAGAACGGCTGGGGCCTCTGCTAGCCAAGAAGGCAGAGCTACTGAAAGGTGCTGGTCTGGACTTCCCTCCTCCAGGTCAAGCCTCCTCATGAAACAAACAGAGGAGTTTTGCGTGGTTGTGTTGCGGCTTCGTGTTCTTCGGGAGAAATTCGTTTTTGTTGCCACCCCCCAATGAGCACCCCAAACTGCCATTCCCGGCATCACCTACCTGCCAGTGTCCCTGCTGAGGGGACTTGCCTCTCCCAGGAGAGCCCCACGAAGACCCAGGCCTCCTTTGATCAGATAGGACAGCTCTCTCTCTTCCTTTTCCCTGGCAGCCAGATCACACTAGGCTCTCATCATCACTGGACAAGTCCGCCTGCCTCTCGGAGCTGTTTCATAGAACCTCTTGCCAAGCCAAGTCCCCGCTGGGTTGTACTTAATTTCCCACGTCCCACTGCCTGACTTTCATCTCCCCTTACGAATGTCACTTTGTCTCATTTCTGCCCGGTCTTTCCGTCTATTGGTAATTCGGGCTCTCAGTTTGTTGTTTTGTTTATTTCCCACTGTAAGAATCAACCAATCCCCCCACAATTTGTTGAGTACCGACTGAGCGAGCCCCCAGGCTCAGAGCCAGAAGATCAGACTGCGGTGGTTGCCTTTCCTGGAGGGGCTGCGGTCTGGTTGTAGAGACACTGAGCTCCAGCACACAGATGTGAACGCAGCCCAAGGCCAAGGGCTTAGAGCCCACTCGCCCCCTGGGGGCCACCCACGGTCAAATGGGGTGGGTGACAGCTTGCCACAAACACCCCCACTCTGCTCCTGGGTGGCAGGTCTGGGTTTGGGGCCCCAGCTCCAGTTGGTAATTCCCCCAGGGGTTTTGAGACAGGCTGCTGTCAGCGGTCACTGCCTGAAGGGGCTAAGAAGGTGAGACACAGGGCACCCAAAATTTGGGAGCAGAGTGGGGAGGGGAGGGAGCCCATTCTTGATGCAAAGGATAGGTGCAGGCAGAGGCTTTGAGGGCGCTGGCGTGAGTGCGTGGGGGCAGGTCTGCACACAAGCTGTGAGCCAGCCCAGCTGCACTCAGGAAAATCCTGCAGCATCTCCATGCTGAGACCCCCAAAGGTACAGCCCTCAGTTTAAGACGCCGCGGATGTCCAACTGGGGTCATAAACAGGCACTCTTTCTGATGAGAACGCAAAGAGAAACGCATCTGGCCAATTGCCTTGGAGTCTCCTGGCTCCGCCCCCTGGGGGGGGCTGATTCCACATGGAGCCCCTCCCTTGCCATGACTTTCGCAGCACCACAGTTGCCGGGCATTTGCTTATTGAGACTGAATGCATGCAGTGGCTGTACCGTTCACCAGCTGTGCGGCTCAGCGGGCAGATGCCTCACCTTCTCTGGGCCCCCTTTGTGAAACGGGGGCCAGGCAGGCCTGTCTTCTCCCCGGGTCCCTGTGGTCATCACGATCCAGCAGAGCTTCACGCAGTGCCTGCTGGGAGCCGTGCTCCACACTGGGACCTGGGGAGACAGCAGGGACCAGGCAGATAAGGAGCCTTGCCTCATTGAGAGTGGATTCTGCAGATAGACGGCCAATGCAGCGTGCCGTGCATCAGGTGGTGGCAGGGGCCATGGGGCAAAGAGAGGCCAGAGAGAGGTACCGCGAGTTTGGAACTTTCCACGGCAGTCAAAGAAGGTGACATTTGAGCAAAGACTTAAAGGGGGAGGAGGGACTAATACCTGGGAGAGAGCATCCCTAGGGGAGGCAGAGCCCATGCAAAGGTCCTGGGGTAGAAGCACACCTGGAGGCACACAGAGGAGCTTCTAGTGACTCAGTATACAGTTTCATTCCTTGCTGTAAAGTCCGCTCTCAACCACGGCTGCCTGCGGGGAAGCCGAGCAGACATGGAGTCCAGTGCCTCGGCTACCGTGCAAGCCCCTCCCTCTCACTGGCCCCCCTCTCCAAGGAGCCATTCCTTCAGCCCCCTTTTCCTTTGTCTGGGTTTTTCATAGGAGCCCGGGTGGCATCGTGGTTACACACTCTGCTGCAATCCAAAAGGTGCACAGTTCAAAGCCACCAGTTGCTTGGTGGGAGATAGACGGGGCTTTCCACTCCCATAGAAGAGCTGTGGTCTCCCAGAGACAGTTCCACCCTGATCTATGGGGTCGCTGTGAGTCAGCATCAACCCAAGGGCCGCGAGTTTGGTTTTTTGCTTTTAGCTTTTGCATGCACCTGAGACCATCCCAAAGGTGACGACTTAGTCATCCAAGTGACATTTTCGCTCTTGAAAGCTCAGCATGGTTTCCCATGGCTCCCTGGGATCACCGTTGACCTTACTCTTGTTAGGACCGTGGAGCGTCACGTCTGAAACATGACGCAGACAGAGCATGAGTCAGACACCAGATCAATCTGGGTTTGAATCCCAACTCTGTAACCGTGACCAAGTCCTGTAACGTCTCTGAACCTCCGTGCGATGATGATGCCGTGAGCCACGGGTGTTCCCCGACGGACCTGCATACAGCGAGCTTCCAGAGCCCAGACATCCGCTCCGCTCACAGGCTGGAAGGCCCTGTCCTGCTAGCGTTGCCACCGCCCACGCCCAAGCCACAGGCCCTCCCCATCCTTACGCCCTTCATGTTCCATCTTCATGAAGCTCCTTCTTCTCTTGATTTTGGAAATAGACCGCTCGGCCGCCTCCGCCCTCTACTTAGGTTGTCATGCCTGTTACTTCATTGCTCAGCGAGGAGGCAGCAAGGAGTTCACTCTGAGGACAGGGAGCGTCTCCAGCTGGTAGATTTGGGGATGGGCTGCGCTTCTGTGCAGGTTACATCTGCTCGTCGCTCCCTTGGCTGTGCGCGTGGCCAGAGTGCCTGGACTGGGGCTTAGACTGAGGCAGGCATTCACGTAGCAGCCAGAGAACAGATTCCTTTCCCTGGTTTTAGGGCCTCAGGGACCTTCAGGGAAGAGAGAGGAGATGGAATCAGCAAACCAGGGTGCACAATGGAGGAAGCCCAGGAAGGTCCTGGGCCAAAGCCCCCTCCCCGTGCGGTGTTTCTGGGAGACTGTACCAAAAAGGCAGGCCTCAGGATCCGCTGGGGCCACCTCCCACCCCAAGATTTGCCTGGGAAGCACCCAGAGTCTCATGCTGTGCAGGCAGACCCATGAGAATGAGAGAGACCCAGACAGAAAGCTCCCACTCCAGCGACCAGCCAGGAACCTTGAGCCAGTCACTCACTCTGCCTCCATTTCCGTACCTGTGAAATGGGCGGATACCTACCGCCTGTGGTCATTGAGAGGCCTGCCCGGTTAAAAAGCAGGACCAAACTCACTGCCACAAAGTTCGTGCTGACCTAGTGACCTTGCCGCTCCTGAGATGGTGCTGCCTCGTGCCTTCATTTCCCAGAGAGGGACTGCGGCCCCGAGGGAGGGCAAGGTCTGTCCAAGGGCACACAGCCACCAAGGCAGGGCTCAGCTTGTGGGTCTCCAAGGCTCCTGGCACTTAGCCTGGAATTCCATCTTGCGGGAGCCCTAGGAGGCTAGAAGCCCTGCTTGAATCCTTACCGGAGTCTAAAGGGGTGGGAGACACTGTCCCCGTTGCCTGGTAACGCCACTAAAAAGGGAAGCTTGGAAGACGTCAGGTGGTGGAATTTTTAAAACACAGAGAGTGGCGCAGGCAGAACGCCGTGTTCCTGAAGGGCAGGGCGCACGATCCTCTCCCTCCTGGCCAGCCGTCTGTCCCCCAGCTCAGGAGAGAAGCAGAATGGTGCCTTCTAACCACAGCGAGCTCTTCTCCACCGCAAAGAGACTAATACAGGACCGGGACTTCCTGTGAGGGGCTTGGACCAGGGAGGACCGTGGTGGCAGGGCCACGCTCGGTGCTGTGTGGATGGAGGACAGGCCCCGCCCAGAGCTCCGTAGTCTGTAGAGCAGATGTGCGCGTGGAAATGTCTTGTCTTCTTGTCCTCAGCTGCCACCAGGTCCCCCTCCTACACCATGTTATCACTTGAGGGCCAGACCATCGTGAGCCATTGGGTTTTCCCTGGTTGGTTTTCAGAACTAGATCACCAGGCCTTTCTTCCTAGTCTATCTTAGACTGGACACTGGTGATACTTGACCAGAATCCCAGCAGCACACAAGCCTGCGGTGGATGGGTGGTGACCACCAATGAGGCTCAGGGGCTGGGGTAGAACTTGGGTCTTCCGCACAGATGGCAAGAGTTCTACCACCGAGCCATTGGTGCCCCCCGACAAAAATGCTAGGGAGCAATGAGAGAGGGACCTGTGAGAGCCAGAGGACCCCCAGGGAAGGACCCCGGCGTGAGGTCGGGATTTGGTGAGGAGGTGCGGTGAAGACACTGGATCCGCTGCTCTACTCTGAGCAGAGTGGCAGCTGAGTCCCAGGGGGGCAGGAGGCAGTGCCCTGGAGGGCATGGAGAAACGCATCGGGCACTGGGGCTGGAGGAGGAGGAACAGGTGCCCAGCACCAGGCACAGGCCACCAGCTTCTGTCCTGACAGGAAGAATGGCCAGCCCCATGCCCACCGCTTGCTAGCAGTGATGGCAGCATGGGGCAGGGGACAAGGGAATGTCTGATCCCCACAGCTGGGGCCCTGGGCGTGGACCCAGGCAGAGCAGTCCATTGCCATGAGCTATGCAGGAGAAGGTCAAGGTGGTCTCAGGGTTCCCAGGTCTCAGCCCTGTTTTGTCAGAACCACAGGCAGGCCCTTGTCCTCACTGAACTTTTGCTTTCTTTCTCCGTGAAACGGATTTTCAACGCAGCCCCTGTGCCCCACCTCCCCCCAAAATGTTAGTATGGAGTTAAATGTCACTCCTGGTGACCCTGTGTTCCAGGGTGGGGCTGTGCTCCCTAGCGTTTCTGGTGGCTGCTTTTTAGAAATTAACCAGAGGCATATCTTTTTCCAAAATGCCTCTGGGTGGGCTAGAACCTCCAACCCTTTGGTTGCTAGACAAACGTGTTAATGGTTTGCGCCAGTCAGGGACTCCTATGTGGTGGATAACCGGGAAGCCTCAAAGAACCAGAGGCATATTGTGTGTTTCACGATTGCAACAGTCCAGGGGAGAGACACGTGACGGGGGCTCAGACGTAGCAGGGACCGTGAGAATGACACAGAGCCCGCCAGTGTGGTCCTGATGCACAGGAGCACCATGAGTTGGAACTGACTTGAACAACCGCACTGTGTGCCCGAAAGGGCAGTAATCGTCATTCAGGGTCAGAGGTCTCACCTCCTGGGTTCAGTTCCTGGCGCCCAGCCTCAGCTCACTCGTCTGTGGAGGCTCCTGGATGGCCACAATGCCGAACGGGTGCCAAACAGCCTCCAGACTAAGCTGGACCAGCGTGAGAAAGGCCTGGATCTACTCCCAAAAGCCGGCCAACGAACACTGTGGATCCCAATGGCCTGCCTCATTGCCAATCCTGGAGACAGTGTGGGACCGGGCCTTGTTGGCCCTGGGCGGTGTATGGAATCACCCGGCACTGAAGGCAGACTCATGGCAGCTCATGACAGTTACGTATCAGGCACTGTGAGTGCGCTGGAGACATAATGGTGAGGGTCCCTTCCCAGGCCAGCGGGGAGACAAAGGCCGATCAAAGAATCCTGCTTTGTGAAATCTTGTATCTGGGAAAGGTTATGGTGGATATAGTTGGGGCAATGTCCCCGGGAGGCCTGACATTGAGCAGAGGCCTGAAAGAATGAGCTAGGCCATGGGGGGAAAGTGCACAGGGCCGAGGTCAGAGCTCCAGGAAACAGAAGGGGGTGCTTCAGGCTGTAGTGGAAGGGGTGGGAATTTTTAACCATCAGACTTTTTTTTTTCAAGACTCAAGGTTTCCAAGGACATCTTGGCTCAATGGTCTTCATAAGCTAACCTAGTTCACTCACCAAAAGTTGAGTCACCTTCTCTGAGAAGGACCAAATGGAGGAGTGACCTCACACACCTTCCCTTCTTCTGACCACGAATGTTCGTGGAGATTCTTTGATCACCACCATAAGCGTATCTTCCACACGGTGCTTCTGTACCATTAAATGTGGGTAACTGCAGGGCAAAGTCACATTGAGGGAAGTATTTGGTCTCCCATTTCCCCAAAATCCAGACTCCTGCTGAAGCGGATCTCTCCTGAAGACCCAGGCTTCATAGCAAGGATGGCAGTTGGCTGACGACCTTCAGGCGGGCATATCCTAACATTGTCCTGGAAGTCCAGCACCATGGCTTGACTCCAACAGACACATACAGTCTGCTTGTCTTTTTAGAGCCTGTTTCTTTCAAAAAACACTGAATCTTTCCAAAGAGTGCAATAGTTAAGCAAACTAGTTTTTAGGCACCAGACTTTTTTCCCAAGACTCTAGCTTTCAAAGGGCATTTAGGAGCACTGGTCTGCAAGATTTGCCCCAGCTTCCATAGAGTTAATCCAGATACATTAACAACAACATTAGGCAATGGCCTGAAATAATTCACAAACCCTAAAAGTCTCTGTACAGAGAATAACAGATCTCTGTACAGAGACTTTTAAGGTGCTTGTTTATGGATAAACAGTACCAGCCTCAGCGGCATTCTGTCAAACCTCAGCCTGGGTGTGGACGTGGGCACAGAAACACTCATCTGTGACGGTAAGACCCACACGTGTCGCTCTGGAGACCCGGCAGAGCTGTCATTCGTCTCCGAAAAACCACAGCCTGAACTTCGTTCGCTCCTTTAGTCATGGTTTTGATCATCTTGCTCAGTTTATGAACCAAAACGTTTTAATCTGAGAGCCATAGCATCTACACCCATTTGTTACACAATTTAGCAGACAGGAGAAAGTGGTTTCTTCCATGCAGAGGATGGAACAATATTGCTCCTAAAACCCATGGCGGCATGTTAGTCTACTCAATGACTAATTTCCATTCCTGATGATTTGTAGGTCAGTTGTAACTGGTGAACCTTGTCACCTTCCAGAGCTATGGGAATCTTGATTTAATCTGAAGAGGCTCCAAGTTCAAAATAGCAGCCCCTCCTCCTATGTCCGATGCCATTCGTCTTTACGCTGGCAATCTTGTCAAGCGCTTCAGCACGTCCACAATGCATGTCCTCGAAGCCAAAGGGTCTGTGTAGAGCAGCGGTTCTCAGCCTTCCTCACGCCGTGACCCTTTCCTACAGGTCCTCAGGTGGTGCTGACCCCCAATCATAAAATTATTGTTGTTGCTACTTCATCACTGTCATTTTGCTACTGTTATGAATTGGGTGACCCCTGTGAAAGGGTCGTTCGACCCCAAAAGGGTCACGACCCACAGGTTGAGAACTGCTGGTGTAGAGGATAAACCATAATGAGAGCCTGGTGGGCTCATGAAAGTGTTTTTTTGAAAGTAAAACGCCTGCTGAGATCTACAGAATGGAAGCAAAGCCAGACAGAGTTCATTTAAAATCAGAAGAAACATTAGCCCAAAGACATCTCACAACAAGGATTGATCTTATGTCCAAAAAGCTTCAGATATAACACCAAACCATCAACTTACCGAGCCCCTGAATTAAGCCTGGAGGTGAGCTTCCAGATGAAAAAGAAAACACTGTTGTGACCAAGTTAACAATTATAAAAGCTAAAATGATGAACCCGTCAAGTGACTTCGCCTGGAGTTTCAAGTTGCGTGGAATGTGTAGTCCTCTGAGAAAGAACAGCTGAGCAACCACTTTTTCAAAACCATGTGGTTCGGTGACACCAGTCTGCCCTTGCCCTGGAAACTAGGTTCTCCAAAGAAGGAGTTAAACCCCAAACAGATATGGCCACAGCCATGTTCACCGCAGCACTGTTCGCAGCAGCAGGAAGACGGAAACAGCGTCCATGCCCATCAGGAGAAGGATGGAAACTGGGGTGCATACACACAATGGAATGTTATGCATCATGGAAAACAACAACAACCAAACAGCGATGAGACCACGAAGATCCTACGACGTGGTTGGACGGGAGAGCGTGATGCCGAGTGAAGTTCACCGATCGAAGGACACATATTACATGAGACCCCTGATCTGAGGGAGAAACAACACAAACACAAGATCCACACGGTCGGGCCAAGGGAGGCAGAGTGAGCCAGCCGGTGCTGACTTGCGGGAAACAAGATAGAAGAGGCATCGAGGCGGACAGGAGGGCTTATCGGTGGCAGAAGCTGTTGGCTACAGAGTTGATGATCTGAAATGTCTAGTTTCGAACAGACTGACAGTCTCACAGAGGCAGTTCTGCTCAGTCCTACAGGGGCTCTGAGTCAGAATCGACTCAGTGTCAGTTAGTCTCAGTTTGATGCCGTATTTTATAGGGGAGAAAAGACACCTCCTCCCGCCTCCCCAACCAAATGTAATTTATCCTAAACTCACTGCCTGTGAGTCCACGCCGACTCACGGCAACCTTACAGGATAGAGTAGAACTGCTCCCTGGAATGTCTGAGCCTGTCACTCTTGCCGGGAGTAGAAAGCCCCATCTTTCTCCCTGGAGCTGCTGGTGGTGGCGAACTGTCCACCTTGAGGGTTGCAGCCCAATATAATAAGGTATAGAGACCTCCCTTATTAAGTCTCAAACAGGAGAAAGACCAGTCATTGGCTGAAGGAGGCCATCGGCATGAGGCCATTACAGTTTCCAGAGGATTCTTGGCCCCTCGGCTAAAATGCAGTTCCTGGAGCTCACAGCAAACTCATCACAAAGGTATGAAAGGCCGCAGACCAACCCGCCAGCACCGCCACAGGTGGGGCTTCTGAAGTGGGAAACCCTGTGCTCTGGTGCACGTGCGCCACTGCGGACTATTTACAAGGTCGGTCCAGGGCCGTGGATCACTTTGGCAGTGTCTGACTCCTGACCCTGGGGCCCTCGTACTTCAATTTCCGTCCAGGGCAAGCCCAGGCAGGTTCTTGAGGGCAAAGCCCCCCTGGCCGGCCTGGGGAGTCACAGCAAACACACTCTCCCTGAAGGCAAAGCGTTTTCCCTGGCTGATCAGAGGGACCCGTCAGTCTGAAAGGATTCGGGGCTCCCACTGGGAGCCTTCTGCCAACCTGGTGCTTCCATTCAGACTCCAGTGCAGGGGCACAGTGGTGGTCTGAAACACACACACGGGGAGTCAGAACCCAGGGACGGGACGACACCTGCATTTGGGTTGAAGGGCCAAGGACCGGTGGGCCCGCCGCCGCAGTGTGATTGGGAGGGGGCGGGGTGGGAACGAGTGCCACCGCGGCTCTCTGGTTTAAGCATCTGGATGGTGGTTGGTGGCTTTTCTCACCTAGCAGAGGAGGGATCAACTTTTTCTTCTTCCTCAAATGAGGCAAAGGAGACTTTCTCTGCCCCTTTTACCTTCTCAAGAAGCCCAGGACATTAGATACCTTTGCTCTTGGATTTCCAACAATCTTCCATCATCTCTCTTGCCGCTGAGAAAAAGCCAATTACAAAACAGGCCCAACAAACCCAGGTCTGAGGCTCTCAAAGTGTTTTGGTGAAATAGGATTAGTCCCTAAGTCCCAGAAAAGCGTGTGGGGCCCCGCAAGGCACCGGTGGGAGGTGAGGAGGGGGGCGGGTTGGGCTACCCAGAGAGCAGGTGAGTCCCATGATGCAGGAGCCGGTGCTGCCTGTGCGGTGGGCTCCCGGCTGACCTGGAGACCCGCCTTTCAGGAGAGAGCTCCCACCTTCACAAGTAAGTAGACTCTGTCTGGGGGGGCCTGGAGGAGGGCTCTGCTTTACGGAAGGGGTGCCAGGGGGTGGGGGACCCCTTGCAGGACACCAGAAGCTGCTCTCGTTGGAGAACACTGAAGCCATCGGAGCCTCTGTAGGTCCCCACAGGGCCGGGCCAGGGGCTTCAGAGACAGGGGAGAGGGAGAGGAGGGCGGGCATGTGGTCTTCACACCGGACACCTGCCACGGTGAGATCCACGCAGCTGGGCTGAGTTTGGCCCACAGCGCCTCACCTCACGGGAGCCTGAGTTCTCTCATCTGTGACCTCCCAGGATAGATGAGTGCAGCTGAGGTGACCCCTTTTAACATGTCAGGGGTCCTGATCTGAGGTCATTTAGTGCCCTTTGTCATCTCCTTTCATGTCATTTGTCATTTGGAATGAGTGTCCTTCGTCAGTTCCATGCAGAGTCCTTTGTAATTTCCTTCTCCAGCAAAGGTGGCCACAGACCTGTCCTCCAGTCCAAAGTGACCCACACTAGACCCGCCCACGGCCAGGCAGTGGGCCCCCACCCACAGCCGCCCCCTCCAGGATTCCTGCGTCTGTCTGTCTGTCTCTGTTGACAAGCACAGATGCCTCTTTCTCCAGCACAGCGGCTGCTGGTTTCCAATCACTGAGCTTGCTGTTAGCAGGCCGGGGCTTAACAGACACACCCACCAGGGCTCCCTCCCAGAAGAGGGAGGATCTTGGTAGTGGTGCGGCTCCCCCTGGGCAGCTCTGTCCAGTGGTGGCCCTTTCTGCGGCATCTCGAGGAGGTGAGTCATGTGGGACACACAGCCCCCCACCTGGTTGGCTTGCCTCCTGTCGATATTCCTGGACCTTGGGCCCCCCCACTCCCCTCTCCTCCCCACCCCCACCCCCCACCCTCATGCGTGTTTCCGCCTGTCTGCAGCTGCAGCTGTGCCCTCAGCCCTGGGAGTCTCTTTGCCAGCACCACAGGGGCCCCAGAGCACCTGGGGTCTGTGTGCCCTCTGGTGGGAGGCTGGCTCCGCAGTGTCCACTTGGCCTCCACACCTCAGCCTCGGGCTGGGGTGAGCAGCCTCAGAGGTCTCTCCCGGGCTGTCCCTCATCCTGGGATGCCGCCTTTCCTGGGCCTGCTCGCTTCTCTCCCAGACTGGGACCCAGGGCTGGCAGTAAGCTTCCAGATGTGGAAACTGAGGCTTCGCAAGTGTAAGCTGCTTCTCAGGTGTTTGTCAGTGGTGGCCCCACCAAGGGCCAGGTTTTGTCCCTGGGGCCGCCTGTGGTGGGGACTAAGGCAGAGGGGTGTGCCAAGGAGGCCAGAGCCAGAGGCTGCAGTGGCGGGGTGCGGGCAGAGGGGGCTAGCTAGTGTGCGCTGACAGAGCTGTGCGTGGAGGCTCAAGGGGGACCTTGGGATGAGCAGGAAGGCCCAGCCTTGTAGGAAGAGGGAAACGTGTATGAAAGACACTGGGTGCCAGGGAGCAGCTGTGCCCTCTGCACCTCACTTCTCACCGCCTGTCCCCTGGCTTCCGCCCACACCCTCTGATCCAGAAGCCATCCGCAGGGGATCTTTTAGAAACACGAATCTGGTCGCAGTCACCGCCCTCCAGAGAACACCTTCAGGACTTTCCCTCGGAGAAAAGCAGTCCAGCCCTCGCTGTGCCCACTGGCCTCGCCAGCTTCCGCCCTCACCTCTGACCCTGCTCCGGTTTGCGCGTCCCACACTGTGACGGCCTGTTCTCTGAACGCTCTAAGGATGGGCTGGCCCCAGGGCCTTTGCATACGTGCCTTCCCTGAAGGAAGGCGCGCTCCCCCTCCAGGTGTTCCCAGGACTGACTGACTCCTCACCCTCCAGGTCTCAGCAGTGTCATGCCCAGCACTGTGGGGCCCCTTGTTTGACTCAGGGTAGTGACAATGCTAAGGGTCAGGCTTGTACCTCACACCTCCCCCCTGGAATGTGCACTGTCTGCAGGGGGAAACTGTCTTCCCTGCCCCCTCTCTCCAAGGGCCTATAGCAGTGTTGGGTGCCTAGAAGTGCCCCCTGTCTGGGTGCTCAGGGGCAGAGTGCCCCGTTCTTTGGCAGTGAGAGTCCTTGGAGGCTGCGGTAATGTGTGCTCGTTTGAGTCTGAGTCGCAGTGGTTAAGACCGTCCCTCCACCACTGCCAGGGGAGAAAGACCATCTGGGTCTGGAGAGCTAGGTAGATGGGCCCTCCATTCTGAAATGGGTCGGCCACTGCTCTCTGTGTTCCATCCCTGACCTGCTCTGTTTTCAGGGGTCTGAAAGGGAAAGGATGGGCAGAAATGGGCCCAGGCCCATCCCAGAGACACCTTGGACCTACCCCTCCACCTCTTATCCCACCCCCACCCCCGCCCCTTATCTCCCCGTCACATCGGGAACCTCATCTCTGTGCTCCAGGACTTCTCACCACTCTTGTCATCCCCCTCCTCAAACACCCCCCCCCCCCCACCCCCCCCACCCCCGATGAAATAAGTCAGACACCTGGTCAGGGCTCTCTCTCCAGAGAAACCACGGCACCGCTGAGAGCGTGCTCTGCCCACCAATCATCTGCTCTGTCCTCTCGTGCGCCAGCGTACACTGTTTCATTCACCCTCTGGAGTCGACCCTATAGCGCAGAGAAGAGCCACCCTTGGGTTTCCAGGGCGTGAACCTTGCAGACAGAAGGTTAGCTGGGAAAGGACTTGCAAACCTCGGAGCGAGGGGTTGGGTGGCATCAGAAAGACCCTGGATTAGTGTCCAGACCACTACTGGACACTGCTTTCTCCCCCAGAGTGGCTGATGGGTTCAAACATTGGCTTTGCAGTTTATGGCCCAGTGGACCACCCACTACACACCAGGATGGTTGAAGAGGTCAGTGCTGAACTTGTTCTTACTGCTATCAAGGCATTCACACCTCAGAGTGACCCTACAGGGCAGGGTAGAACTGCCTCCTGTGGGCGTCTGAGACCGTCACTCATTAGGGGAGTAGAAAGCCCCGTCTCGCTCCCCAAGGGGTTGTAAAACATGCCAATGCCAATTAGTAATTTATAAATTATCAAGGGTTCAGGGGGAGGAGGGAGCGGGGAGGGAGGGGGGAAAATGAGCTGACATCAAGGGCTCAAGTGGGACGCAGGTGTTGTGAGAATGATGAAGTCAACATATGTACTAATGTGCTGGACACAAATGATGTATGTACGGATTGTGATGAGTTGTATGAGCCCCTAATAAAATGATTATTTAATTTAAAAAAAACATGCCAATGCATTATCAAGAAAGCACTGACAGATGGAGGTGGGGCATGAGGGGTGGGGGTGGGTAAGAGCTCAGTCATGGCTTTACCACAGAGGAGGTCCGCTCCTGAAAGCAGGCATAGCATTTGTATATTTAAAAGGAAGGAGGGGGGATTTCTCTCCGTTAGAATAAAGGGAGAGAGAATCCTGTAAGAGGGTGATGAGTGAAGGGTGGGGCTAGGAAACCTTCCAGGACAGGTGACTCCAAATCCAAGAGGAGACAGCGGCTGGTGCTTCTCTAGTTCTGTCTGGATCTGCACTGCCCCCCACACGTATGTTAACTAGGCCATGATCTCCAGCACTCTGTGGCTTTCCTCCACCTTTTCATATAAGTGTTTCCCATCTTGTCATCTGTCTTCAAAGTCCCAACCTCTGTGTATTAGTGGGGCAGGAGGAGGGCTGGCCGCATCCTGAGTCAGCTGTACAAGAAGAGGAGGCTCGAGCCCCCCTCCCTTCCCCAGCCCCTCTTCACTCAAGCCTCTTGCTTGAGTCACACCTGGTGATCACACACCTTTTACACCTTGTGATCACACACCTTTTACCTTCCAAGAGAGTAATAGGAGATAGCGGCCAGGAGAGAAGACGCACCTAGCCTACTCCCACTAAGAGGGAAGAGCCCCACACGGAACATGTCCTTTTGATGAAGGGTCTCTGTACTGAGAAGCTCCTGCCATCCGGGGAAGACGGATGCCAAGACACAAGGAGCTCTCCAAGCATGACTGACCCCAGAGGTGGAAAGGGGATAGGAGCCCTCTCTGAGAACCAACAGAGAAGGGCTGAATTCAGATGTCCAGCCTCCTCACCTGTGAGAAAATACACTTCTGATTGTCACAGCCACCCACTTAGGGTATATACATACCAGAAGTGCTAGAGAACTCACATAAAACACAATAAGCTATGTGATTTCAGACACTCATCTCCCACTTTCTACGGGAACCTTCAAACCCAATGACCCGAGAGAAAGAAATATATGCTGAAGAGAGCGGAGTCCTTGGGCTCCCTTCTCCCGGCTCTTGCCGCTGTTGCAGCTCCTTACCCATCTCCTCCTGGCCAATTCCCACCCTGCTTTTAGGGGCGACCTTCCCAAGAAGCCTTCCCACCCCACAACTGTCTTCCCTTCCCTCAATCTTCTACAGGATTGATTTCCCCTCTCGTCCACTTGGACACTTAGCTCAGTAAAATTAACCTACAGCTATTTTCCATGGGTGGTATATTATACTCTCTCTCATGAGTCAGTCAATTACTAATTCAGTAATATTTCTTATATTTATCATGTGACTAAGCACTGACTTACAAAGCTGACATTTCTCCATGATATGATTGAATGAATAATTGAATTATATGATATGTAAATTAAATTACATGCCAATAAAACTGTTGGATTTTTTTAAGAGAATAAAAAGGACTACCTTAGAGAATTCAAAGTGGAAAACAGGAAAATAAACACTCACATACACACACAGAAAGAGAGAATGACTATCCGATAATAAAAACGCTCTAACCAAGGACGTAACCAGGAATGCATTTGATGCATTGAGCACCAGTGACGGTGGGATGACATCAAGACAGCACGCATGAACAACAGTCACTGAAAAGAAAGGGAGGAGAAAAATAGCAAAATGTCTGTCATGAGAGACTCTAAAATGTTCTCATGAATATAAAATAACTTAAGCCAAACAAAGTTTAATGATGACATGAAAGAGCTGAAGAGAAAAGTGCAAGGCTGGCTAAGTAAGATAAATATTATCATGAGATTTGCAAAGACTTGGAGTTAAAAATCCAAAAGGGAAGAAAATGCTTGAAATTTATCAAGGGAAAAGAACTGAAGAAAAAATCATGGGAAAAAATCTCAAGCCTCAAGTTGTATTACTGAAGGATTCGCTGGGCAAAATATTGAATGGCACAGGAGCCATCAAAAGAAGATTGGAGGAATACAGAGAGTCACTGTACCAAAAATAATTGGTCAGTGTTCAACCATTTCACGTATATAGTCAATAATCAATGGTACTGAAGGAAGAAGTTCAAGCCATACTGGAAGGCATTGACCAAAAACAAGGCTCCTGGAATTGAAGGAATACCAACTGAGATGTTTAAGCAACGTAACACAGCACTGCGGGTGCTCACTGGTCTATGCCAAGAAATTTGGCAGGCAACCAACTGGAAGAAATCTATATTTCTGCTCATTCCAAAGACAAGTGACCCAACAGAATGTAGAAATTATCAGACCGCATCATTAATGTCACACGCAAGTGAAATTTTGCTGAAGATAATTTTTTAAATGGCTGTAACAGTCCATCCACAGGGAACTGCTGGAAATTCAAGGCATGTTCTGAAGCGAGCTTGGAAGGAGCATGATCACTGCTGGTGTCAGCTGGCGGCATTCCAACAGAGCAAGGGGGTTCTGCAAGGTGTGTCCAGGGCTGTGTCCGTCCACCATACTTGCTGGATCTTGTGTGCTGAGCAAATGTGCTCAACCATATGAAGAAGAACATGGCATCAAGATCAGAGGCGTACTTATTCACAAGCTGCTGTATTGTGTGCAGTGGCACAACCTCGCTTGCCAAAGTGACAACAACGTGAAGCACTTACTGGTAAGAGACCGACTGCTGTCGTCGATGCGGATCACACCTCAACAGAAAGAAAGCAGCCGTCTTCACCACTGGGTCCAGGAGCACCACCACGATGTCAGAGAAAGGGCGGACGCTGTCATGGATTTCATTTCACTTGGAGCCGCCATCAACATCCATGGAAGTAGCAGTCGGGCAATTAAATGACATACTGCATTGGGCTGCTGCAAAAAATCTCTTTAAAGTGTTAAAAAACACAACAAAACGAAAACCCAAAGCATCATTTTAAGATGGGCGTGACCCAAGCCCAGGTATCTTCAGCTGCCTGGTATGCACGTGGAAGGCAGGAATGAGTGAGAGAGACGGAAGAAGAGTCAACACCTTGGGTTCTGGTGCTCAAATGCCATTCCAGCCCTACCTCGGTGAGGAGTACTGAAGGGACCATTGACTGTCCGAAAAATGAATGACTCAGTGTTGCAAGAAGCTCCTTGGAGATGAAGATGGCAAGACTTGATCTCGCCTGCTTCTGGGCGTGTCATCTGGGGGCACCGATTCCTGGAGAAGGACGCCATGCTTACTTACCGAAGTGAAGTCGAAGGTCAGAGGAAAAAGGGAAGTCCATCAACAAGGTGGGTTGACAGAATAAGGGTGGCAGTGCCTGTAACAACGCTTGTGAGGCTGGCCCAGGACCGGCAGGTTTTTGTTCACTTGTTCACAGAGCTGCTGTGTGTTGATTCAACAGCACCTAACAGCACAATGGCTTTGGGAGCAGCGGTGGTCCAGAGGAAGAATTCTTACCTTCTCTGGGGGAGACATAGGTCCAATTCCCAGCCCCTGCCCCTCAAGGATAGCTCCCACCCGTCTGTCAGTGGAGGCTTGCATGTTGCTAGTATACTGAACAGGTTCAGTGGAGCTTCCAGACTAAGACAGACTAGAGGGCTGGGCTACCTCTGAAAATCAACCAGTGAAAACCTTATGGATCACAAAAGTCCAATCTGCCACTGGTCATGGGGCTAAGGCATGGCTGGGCAGTGTTATTTCTGCTGAGCATGGGCTTGTCATGAGCCACGGGCCAACTTGACATCAGTATCCCTCTTACAGGGATATCAGAAAAAGCAAATAATTTTGCTGGCAGAGCTCAGGAAAGGTTAGCTGGCTGTGTTGTACTATTTTCATTGACATGTTTTCCTGGCAAATAATGCTTGACATATTTGTTGGTAAATGAGTAGGGTGCACCTGTTAATTCCTAGACAGTCTGCTTTGGGCAGAGTATTTGGAAAACCCCACTGAGAGCCACCCTGGAGGCAGGCTACACAAGGCACACCGGGGAGTCTGGGATTGCGTTGCATTCGGACCCTACCTGACTTCTGAACTTACCACTGGACCGCGCAGTTTGAGTGCATCTCCTCACGCTTCCTTTCTGCCCTGTGTCCAGCAGACCTGGCTAAGGACGCCTTTGAACTCTTCAGAAAGCAAATTTACTCACACCCAATGAAAACTGGGCACATGCAATTCTTGCAAACAAGATTGAGTGGGGGGCAGATGGCAGCATGGTAAAATTGCATCGTCCTCCATGGTCATTGCTTTGGGGGGCACTCATTTGAGTGGAAGTCACTGGCCGTTTGCCCAATCAACCTGCCCTCCCTCCATTCTTCCCCAAAGGAACCATGCCAGGTGGCTGCTCTGGGAATGTACCTGGGAAATTCACACCAGGAAGACCTTACTTTTTTGTGCCTTCCTCCAACTATGAAGCAGCCAAGACCTCCACGGATGTGGTCTCCCCATGACACCTGTGTGTAGTGTTGTAAGAAGACTTGAACAATCATGCTAGAGCTAAAGTTTAGTTTGCCAACCTGGCACTAGCCAGATAGGAGAAAAGTCTGCTTTTAAAGTTTTAAAAAACTTACTTCCTAGTCTCATCTCTTGGCTTAACTCTGGACAATCCAGCATTTTGTGGTCTCCGTTCCCCTCCTACCACGTAGTTATAGCTGGATGGCAGATAATGAATTTCACTTGGACGTGGTGGGCACTTTTTGCTTCAAGGTGGTCAGGTGTATGTGCTCCTCTGCTGTAGGGTCCAGGTGGGGGCTCCTTCTGTGAAACTTTCCCTCAGAGGCAGATTCACACGGGTCAGGCTACATCCAGGGATCTGTGGGCACAAGAAGGCCCATTGCTCATTTACCACAACAACACCCCATTATCTGGACAATAAAATTCTCTCCTTGTAACCCCAGGCTCCACAGAGAACCAAGTCAAAATAGGAAGCTGTAGTATAGATTTACCAGGGTATTGCCATCATCCCAATCGGAACCCTTGGGAGTAGTACCGGCTGGGCATTCTTTCCTGGTTCTGAAAGTACTGTGAGCATCAGAATTGGAGCAAGAGTGAGTGGGATGGCTCAATAAAGGACATCAAGGTCAAAGACTTTATCTCCCAATGAGCAAAGACTTTCCAGAAGTTTAGAATTCTGGACACTAACTAATCTCCATCCATCCATCCATCCATCCACCCACCCACCACTCACCTGTATACCCATCCAGACTCCCATATGCCCAACCATCCAGCTATTCCTGAGCTGAGACCTCAGGGTAGATCAAAGCTAACGCACTTCAGAGAGAGCAGTGCTGGAGGCTAAGGGGACAGCATGTGGCAAGGACCTGTGGTGGGAGGGAGTGTGTCAGACAGTCAAGTGGGTCAGAGGGATGGTGAGTTAGTTAAATGTGCCAACCTGGCCGATAAATACATGTGGGGTTAATTGAAGGGCGGAAAGATAAATGATTCGGTGAGCCTCACCTTTCGAGTTCTCGGGTCTCTTGTTTGTGATGGTTGGACCAGAGTGCAGCTACCTTAGCCAGTTCCCTGCTTTAGCTGGCAAGGCTCACTTCCTGGGAGACATCCCTGAAGAGAAGCTGCATGGACCTATCCCGATGCAGCCCTGGCTGCTGGAGCAGCCATGTGGAGACCCCTGCCAGTGCTGAGATGCTTACATGTTCACTGATTC
>NW_022103928.1:61360940-61407525 GCF_000313985.2 Echinops telfairi | reverse complement strand
ATATGGGTTAATGTTGGACTTGTGGGCTTGGGTAGCACTGGGTTGGGATGTTTTCTTGATGTGCACTTAACCTTTATATAGAACTCTCTTATACATGAGTTTTTGTGGATTTGTTTCTCTAAAGTACCCAGACTATCACAGATGGGCAGGAAGATAACACAAACGGAGCTGGTGGGGTGGGGGGTGGTGAACAAAGACTTGACCATATCGGGCTGTGAAGCACCGTGTCCTTTGGCCTGTACCAGTGACACCCAGATGAACGTTTTTGTGGCGATGGCAATGTCTGTGCTGTCCAGGATAGTAGCCACTAGCAACAGGTTGCCTTCGAGCACCTGAAATACAACTAATGCGATGACGAATTAGATGTCATTTAATTTTAGCTAATTTCCATTTAAATGGCCACATTGGACAGTGACCCTGTGTGCCCTAAAACGGTGGGAGGTCATATGGAAGGTTCTAGAAAGGACCAAGTCAAGGTGATCACCGTTGTCTTTGTTGCCATATGGAGAGTTAATCAGGAAGAGGAAGAGAGGAGTGGGGAGACCCAATGAGGAGGCTTTGGCAGTGGTTCAGAGAAAAGATGGCGGTGTTCCTGAGGTGGGGGCAGGAGAAGGAAGAGGTCTGAGAGTAAGGACTTGGTGATGGGTGCAGTGTGGGCGGGATGGAAGAGAAGGCATGCACAGGCAAATGGAGAGTTGCCAGAAGAAGCCAGCTCCTAGCACAATCACTACGGGTTTGGTAGGCGCAATTGTACAGCGATAATAAGTAAATATTATAATAAAGTTATAGAGAGCATGAGAGATAAAAGAGATATATAGAAACAAATGGAGTCAGACACATTTTATGGTAGCATGCTCACCTCAGCCCAGCTTGGTGGTCCACATGGAGGGAGTGAGAGCGAACTTTAATGCTCCCCAAGCTTTTATACTCTCTGGGGACATTGGGGACATGCAAGCCCCCACATTACAGGTGAAGACATACGTCATAGGAAAGGGTTGTGCTACAGGTATTACAGTGATGGGAGGAGGTGATCTAGGGACATATGCACTACAGAAGGAGGGATTGATTGGGGGTGTACATGCGGCAAGATAGGCGGATCCTAGATTTCTGGTAGCAGCTTAACTTGATTTTGGGTCTCCATAGGAACCATTATCAGTTGGGTGTGAACTCCGCCCACAGGAACCAAACTAATGGCCTTAGGCTCCAGCATCAGGGAGCAGGCCCACCCCTGTGGTGGGATGAGACAGCAGTCTGGCAGCAAGTATCTGACTTCCCCCCACAGAGAGTGGTGCTTTCCTAGAGAGAGAGACTTCAGAGAAGGTCCAGGTATGGGAATTTGGAGAGTCCCAAGTTCTGCTTGGATCCACATCCAGCATGAGAGATTTCTGAGTTACTAAGAGATGTCAACTGGGAAGTTGAAAAAACTGAGGAGCTGATGCCAGGGGCTTAGGTGGAGAGCAAATGTTTTGAGAATGATGAGGGCAATGGATGTACAAATGTGCTTATGGATTGTGATAAGAGTTGTGTGAGCCCCTAATAAAATGATTTTTTTTAAAAACTGGGAAGTTGAGTCTGTGGGGCTGGGACCCTGTGGAGACGGAAAGTTGGAGCCATTGGCCAATGGGTAGAGATTGAAGCCCTGAGCGTGGATGGGGGAGCGTCTGTGAAGGGGAGGACCTAGGCCCAGGCTCTGACCCAACATGGACGGTGGGCAGAGGCAGATGTATCAGAAGAGGTGACTGAGAGGCCATTGCCAGAGAGGTTGCAGGAGGTCTAGGAGGGGCTATCATCACAGCCACAGGACGAGATTGTTCCCAGATGGCCGAGTAGGGAGCGGGGCCAAATCCCAAGGAGCAGGTAGGACTTCTGGGTATAGAGGTCAGCGGTGGCTTAGGTAATCAGATGGGGACAGCTAGCCTTCGCCTCTGTGCATGCGCTCTAATTTCTACATGGTCTTTGGCTGTGAATCTCTTCCACTGAGTTCAAGTCAAGCTTTGTAGGTGGCTTATAGGTTTAAGGTGACTGCATCTCAGCCCTGCCATGTGTGAACTTCACAGTCACAGTCAATGTCTGTGAGAGTAAGTAAAACATTGTTACAAAGTCATAGAAACCTCTATTAACAAAAATGCCCCTCTGTATAGCTAGTTTCTCAACATATCCTCCCTCTAGGTCTATACCTTCCTAAAGGCGTGATTTCCATCTCGTGAATCTTTCCCCAAGAAATTCTGTGTCCTTTGATTTATAACACATCAAAATGGAAATGTTGGTGTCATTGAGGGACTAAAATGATGTTCCCTTTCAGTTTTCTTTGAGTTTGGGGAGAAAGACCTCCGGAGGGGCAGGGTCTGGGCTGGAGGTGGATGGGGTGATATTTCTCAGTGAATTTCTACAGGACAGTGTTTGTTACCTTCAAAGAGTGAACAGGCGCATTGCCGTGATCAAAAACAATTCTGTGTGCAACTATCCTGGCCTTTTCCTCAAAGCAATTCTCTGTTTTGTTAAAGCTTCTTCATAGTAAATTCACTCACTACCATCGAGTCGAAGGCAACTCACAGTGACTCACAGGATGGGGTGGAACTGCCCCTACGGGTTCCCAAGACTGCAGCTATTTGTAGGAATAGAGAGCCCCATGGACAGTGATGTGCACATATTTATAGGTTTAGTATTAAGGTAGCAGATGGACGCTGGGCCTCCACTCAAGTACTCCCTCAATGCAAGAACACTTTGTTCTACTAAACTGGCATTCCATGATGCTCACCTTCCCGACACCATCGCTGAAGACAAACATGTGCATTAGCAAATGTGGTGAAGAAAGATACAGCATCTGGGGTCTTAAAAGCTTGAAGGTAAACAAGTGGCCATCTATCTCAGAAGCAACAAAGCCCACATAGAAGAAGCACACCAGCCTGTGTGATCACTAGGTGTCGATGGGATCAGGTATCAGGCATCAAAGAACAAAATATCATATCATTGTGAATGATGGGGAATATGGAGTGGGGACCCAAAGCCTATCTGTATGCAACCGGACACCCCCTTGCAGAAGGGTCATGGGGAGGAGACGAGCCAGTCAGGGTGCAGTGTAGCAATAATGAAACATACAACTTTCCTCTAATTCTTAAAATACTTCCTCCCCCGCCCCACTATCATGATCCCAGTTCTACCTAACAAATCCGGCTAGAACAGAGGATGTACACTGGTACAGATAGGAACTGGAAACAGGAAATCCAGGACAGGTGAACCCCTCAGGACCAGTGGTGAGAGTGGTGATACCGGAAGGGTGGAGGGAAGGTGGGGTGGAAAGGGGGAACTGATTACAAAGATCTACATATAATCTCCTCCCTGGGGGGATAGACAACAGAAAAGTGGGTGAAGGAAGATGTCAGACAGTGTAAGACATGACAAAATAATAAAAGCTTATAAATTATCAAGGGTTCATGAGGGAGGGAGGGGACAAAATGAGGAGCTGATACCAGAGGCTCAAGTAGAAAGAAAATAGTTTGAGAATGATGATGGCAACAAATGTACAAATGTGCTTGGCACAATGGATGGATGGATGGATTGTGATAAGAGTTGTATGAGCCCCCAATAAAAATTTTTTTTTTAAAGCCAAAAGCAGTCACTATACCCTTCTGAGGTGACTTTTCTACGTTGAATTTAACTGGCTCAGAAGATCCCTTCAGAAGCCACTGTTTAGACTGGACTTTTTTTTTTAACGTTTTATTGACACTTCATCCACATAGCATACAATTTAATAGTTCAGTAAGATCAAGAAGAGTTGTACAATAATTACACAATCAATTTCAGAACATCTTCCTCTTCTTTGTACTCTTGTTATTCATGTAATTAATTTTTAATTGTGGCAAAAATATATACAACAAAACATTCTCCAGTTCAGCAACTTGTACATATATAATTCAGCGCTATTCCATTTTTGTGGAAAAAAATTGTTTAACCCCATAATATTTTCTTTTTGTTTTTTGCCATATGTTACAGAATCCACGGTATCCATTCACATACAGTCCCACCGAGTGTGGTTATACAGTCATCAATGCTATCCGCTCCCCCTGCCCCCTCGCCGGCCCCAGGGAACCATTGCTCCTGTTACTGCTTCTAGGGGTTCTCTATCTTGGCTTTCACCTCCTGTGACTCGTACATCGCAGACAACTAGGGCAGATGACCCTCCACTGAGCATAGAAATAACGTGGATGAAAAACAGGGAAGCTGCTTGGGAGTGTCCTAGAACAAAGAAAGCATGTTTGAAATGCCTGGAAAATTGAGTGGCTGCTCTGGAAATCAGAACACAACTGTAATAGAAGAGTCAAATACTTTGAAGGATCTTTATGCAAATAAGAGTGTTTGGCTCTTAAAATATTTTTCTGGACTTGTCTAAAAATCAGGTGGATTTCTTCTCATTTTGATAGAGTTCTGTAAGTCAAAAGATCAAAAACAAAGCTTTTTATTTAGGCTAGTGCAACCCAGAGATCTCTCTCTTCCACGAGAAATTTGGACTGTTTTTGTAAGGCACCATCACAGGCTAAGGCAACTGCATGACGGAGAGAACTTGCCAGCAGCTGTACGCCAACTACCAAGACGCATTTAAACACATTTGCCCCTTCATTTATTTAAACACATTCATTTATTTAAACACATTTCATTTATTTAAACACATTTGCCCATGCATTCATTGTTACAGTTGTGTGCCACACCATTGTGTAGACACTGCGGAGACCATCTGTACATAAATAAGCAAAGCTTATTGTATGTTACACGGTCATATGTATGGTATATGTGAATGTGATATGGTGATAGGGTATGTTACATGGTGATATGTGTGTGTTTCATGATGGTGTGTGCATGTCACATGGTCTGTGTGTATGGTACATGGTGGTATGTGTAATGGTACATGGAGATATGTGTATGTTACATGGGGATATGTGTAATGGCACATGGGAATATGTGTATGTTACATGGGGATATGTGTAATGGTACATGGGGATATGTGTATGTTACATGGGGATATATAATGGCACACGGTGATTTGTGCAATGGCACATGGGAATATGTGTATGTTACATGGGGATATGTGTAATGGCACATGGGGATAAGTGTATGTTACATGGGGATAAGTGTAATGGCACATGGGGATATGCGTATGGTGCATGGGATAAGTGTAATGGCACACGGGGCTATGCGTCTGGTGTGTGGTGATAAATCCATGGAGACGCATAAGTCAGAGGAGGAGGAGAGGGTGTGGTGGGAGAACGTAAGTCAGAGGAGGAGGAGAGGGTGTGGTGGGAGAAGGTTGCTGTGTTCACACAGGGGAAGCCTCGCGGAGGAGGTGACGTGTCAAAAGGACTGGAAGGGGTCGCGGGGGACGGTGGGGCAGGAGGGGAAGCCAGTGTGATCGGAGGTGGCGGATAGATGAGCAGAATGACCGTGCGCACCTCGCTGTCTGCTGCCAGGACTCTGTGTCAGTTCTGAAGGAAAGGGGGCACCCTTGAAACTTGACATGGTGACGGAAAAGGGGACCAGTGGAAAGACTGATCCAGGGAGGAGACGTGGGTGGTTGGAAGAGGTGAAGCTAAGTTGTTTTTAAAGGCAGACGGGTTGGGTGTGGGAGAGGAATTCGTGATGACTCAGGAGATTTTCACTGGAAAAGCTGGATGGATGAGGCGGGCACCAACAGAACTGAAGAAGGTGATGGAGGAAGCTGGGGGAACGAGAAGGAACATTAGGAGTTTGGCTGGAGAGATGTTAAGCTTGAGTTGCCTATTAGAGATTTAAATGCCCATGTCAACCAGACAGGTGGAAACACTGTGTGGAGTCAGGAAAGAAATGAGGGAGTCATCAGCACACAGCAAGTATGCAGAGCCCCAGGCAGAATGGAACTACCTAGATCAGGACCGTGCATACGGAAGGGGGAAAAAACCCTAGGGGGGGTCTCTAACTCCTCTCCTTATTCCCTTTCCCTCGCCTTCCACTTTCACTTTATTGCTTCTTACTCTGCATAGCTAAACCAGAGCCACACTCAGTCCCATAGAGTGGATGCTGGCTCAAGGCTACCTTGCAGGACAGAGTCCAGCTGCCCCTGCAAACTCCCAGGTCTGTAAATCTTTACGAGAGCAGAGAGCCTTATCTTTCTCCCAGGGAGGGGCCAGTCCTCATTTCTGGCCAGCAGGAAAGAGAGATTAATTTATCTTTTCTCAATTCAAGTGCTAAGAGCCCCGGGGAATGAATCTGATTGGTCTAATTTGAGTAAGGTACCCACCCCGAGCCAATCAACTTTTCCAGGGGGCGGTGCCTTGTACAGGAACCATGCCGCTGATGTGAAGTGAGGCACGGTTTCCTAAAATGGTTGGTCCTACTGGTCCAACAGGACAGCTGTTTGGCAGCAGCATCAAACATAGATTTAAGGGCCCACAAGTGACCTTCCCTAAGGAAGGGCTAAGCAGCCATATGCGGGCCAGGAAATGCCCATCCGAGGAGTGGCCCAGTGTCTAGCCCATCGTCTCCACCATCACTATCTTCTTCCTCGTCAAGCTGATGGCCACACCTACTGGATCATGCCTTGTTGCTTCAGGGAGCCTAGGAGAGCTCTGTAGCTGCTGTCCACCACCCACCTGCCCCTCCCCTCTATTTTCTGGAGCCTGCTTAGAGCCCTCCACCCCATAGGGAGCCACCCAGTGGACCCTCTTTATGACTGTTCTCCTCCCCGCTCAGCAGCAGCTGAGGCAGCACAGTGGGGAGCAGGTGCTGCCACGTAGCCCACGTTTGAACACGTATGACCGAGGGAAAGACCAGCCCCCAAACCAAAGTCGCTGCCACGGAGTTGGTGCTGACTCAGAGGCCTTCTGTGGGTTTCTGAGACTGTTGACGGGAGTAGAAAGCCCAGTCTGTGTCCCAAGGAGCTGCTGCTGGTGTCGAACTGCCAACCATGCAGATCAAAGCCCAACACATAACCACTACGCCACCAGGGATCCTGCGGGAAAGACGGGAAAAACCAACCAAAACAGATCGATAAGGATTCTAGGAGTGACCTAGTGTTGGTGTGGCACAACTATCACAACTGGGTAGCTTTAAAGATAACCCCGCTCTCCAAAAGGGTCATCTCCACAGGTACAGGGGCCAAGAGTTCGAGGCATATGAACACTCTGAGAGGACAGACAATTGTCCCTTAGCAAGGACTGTTGAGATGTACCGTCAGCTGTTCGCCATCACCCTGCCTGCCCCGCCTAGCTCCCTTTGCCACATGCCCCTCTGCTGTACTTCGCTGCCCAAAGGCCTCTGAACTTCTCCTCTTCCTGGTTTTCATTTGTCATGGGCTGCTGCCCTGCTGACAATGCTGTCCCCTCCTGGCTGCGGAACCCTCCCCATCGCTGGACACAGCTCAGGCTCTCCTTTCCTGACCCCTTCCACTGAGGAATGGGCTGTCTACCTCACGGCCCACCCACCCCACGCCCAGCCCTTGTCATGCACGGGAGCCCCATTTCCCCGTGAAATCGCAGATTCCTATCAGTGTCCTTGCTAGTCCCTCTTTTGCCTGGCAGCTAGTCACATCCTGCTGTGTACAGGCTCTGATGGCTGGTGACTTGAAGGGCCCTTCAGCCCCTCTATTATTCTGTAACTACTGTGTGTGAGTATGTGTGCCTGTGTCTGTGTGCGTGTGTGCATACGTGAGTGAGTGTGCTCTCTCTCCAGCCTGCAGTCCTTTCCATTGGGCAGGGGGAGCAGTCAGGTGCTTCCTCTGGCTTTGCGTCCTCCAAGCCTCTTCATGAAGTGTCTCAAACAGGAGACGATCCTTGGATGGGTGATGACTGAGGGGCCTGTGGTTGATTTGGGTCTGGACCACCTTTGTTCTGTGGCCAGAAAAATCTTTCTCAACCCGTGTTGTTTCCATCATGTCCTTTAAAGATCAGTAATCAGCAAGTATTACTGAGTCCGGTGACTGGTGGCACTGGGTGAGGGCTTGGGGGGCCATGAAGGGCAAGTGACAAAAAAGCTGACAAATGCTTGTGCCCCTCCCTTCTCCCCACTCCACCCCACCCCACCCCTTCCCCCAGGTCTGACATGCTCAGGAAAGGATGGTGCGTGGTCTTAGACTGGGTTCTCTAGAGAAACAAACCCCAAACCAATGAAGTGGGGAGGGGGCGGGGGGAGGAGAGACATACACACACAGAGATTATTTTCAAGGACATGCCTCGCACAGTCATGGAAGCTTGCAAATAGGTGGAGTCTTCTTCTGACTCACAGGGCTGCAAAGGCTGACAAATCGCAAATTGGCAGGTCGGCTGGCAGGCTGCTGGCCTACCCCCCACGAACCGAGGGTCAGATAATGATGAGTTCGTTACAGAATCCAGAGAGAGAAGAAGGGAAACAAGTAAGGTCAGAATGCCCATGCATATTGGCTATAGGCCACCCCCCCAAGGAAAGTCCCCTTACACCAGATCGGAAAACAGGGGATCCTTCCATAATACTGACCAGCATGCCCTAGCCAGGTTGTTACATACCTTCGCCATCACACACGGAAGGCACAGATGAAGGTATGTGATGAAAGAGAAGTGTTTCTGTGCATAAATTTCTTGCATGAACATGCTGCTTTGTCTGCCTCCTTTAATTCTCTTAGCTTAGAGTGTGACTAGCAAGCAATCTGCTTTCCCCCATCCATCAGTAAAAATGCGCAGGGTTAGATAAAGTGGCCACAGTTCAGTCCTGTGCCTCTCAGGTACCACCCAGTTAAGGAGAGCAGACAGATGGACATCTTGGTGGCGGCAGTGGTACAGTTCTGTTGTTGTCCTGTTGTGCACAGGGTCACCATGAGTTGGGGGCTGACTTGACGGCACCCGACAGCAAGAGGAGTCTTTATAGCTCCCTCAGGTGGGCAGCTCCTATGTGCAAACTCTGCCTGCATCACCTGTGCTTTCCCATCACCTGTGGTTCAGCTCCCCTCCCGTGTTAGGCCGGATGACTAGAGAAACAAATCCAGGGACACTCATACATGTATAAGAAGGAGTCTTCTATCAAAGATTAATTGTATATCAAGAAAACATCCCAGCCCAGTCCAGGTCAAGTCCATATGTCTGATATTAATTAGCCCATAAGTCTGATATGAGGCTATAAATCTCTCTCCAGACTCACGCAGCCACTTGCAATGATGCAAACTGCAGGCCGGTGGGGGAAAGTCTTGTGGATCCAATGGTGGTGAAAGCATCACAGGGCTGGGGCCAGTCTCAGCCTGGCTCCATGGGGTTTGTCAACGGGAAGGGGAAGCAAGGAAAGCATGTGGCCCAACTCCAGGGGAAAGAGAGGATGTTCCCAGAACCCTCATGAGAAGGCCACGCCCACAAGGCCACGCCCACAAGGAGGCATCATCTGACAGGCTTCCAATTTTCCTACACTCATACTTCCTATGTCTCACATTCCAGACAGATGTCAACGGATGCTTGCAGTGTCCCCCATTTTGAGTCCTGACACATTCACACATAAAGGCCCCAGCAGCTCTACTCCCCCCATGACACTAAGGTCAATCTGTGTTGAGGCAGCAGCTCTTCCCCAGTTACATTTTGAGTGCCGTGCATCCTGACAAGATCAGACAAGGCTCCACTGCTATCGATAAGCGTTTGGCCAAACTCTTCATCAGTAGATCACCAGGTCCTTCTTTCGAATCAGTCTTAGTCTGCGGAACCCTGCCTACTGCGATGACCCTGGTGAGATTTGAAAGGCTGGTGGCATAGAATCCAACATCACAACACACAAGCCCCCATCGCATAACACCCTGGCAGAGAGAGGGACGGTGGCTACCTCTTTAACCTCCAACCAGTGCACTGCCATTGAGTTGAGTGCGACTCCTGGCTCATTTCTTTAGCCTTCTCGGATTCGGAACGTGTGCAAACTGCTCGCTGTCTTCGCTTACACTGACACATGCTGAGGAATGCAGTTCCTCCGCTCTCTAAAGACACGCATTCTTCACGATGGGTGGGGGGTGGGAGCAGGTATGGGCTCACCGCTGGGACGTTTCCAGGTGATGCTGTCTCCTGGAGGCATCACTCTGAGTGGGGATTGACTCGATGGCAGTGGGTTTGGGGTTTGGTCTTTAGCTCCCAGAAGATCCTCAGCACAATCAGCTTGGACTCAACTGCTAACCTACAGGTTCATCCTCACAGTGACCGTACGTTCATCAGTCGTTCCCATTTCACAGAGGAGGGCCTGAGACGTCACTCGCCCAAGTTCAGTCAGCTAGAAGTAGCACTGCTGCACAGTCTGGCCCCAGAGGCCTGGCTGGTAAGCACAACAATGGACCGAATGGATGTGTGCCTCAGAGGAAAGCAAGTGCGCCTAGTTCAGTAACTCCGGCTAGCATGCTAGAAGTAGGTTTTATGGAGACGTATTGGCCATCTAGGTCTTATGACCCTCTGCCAACCAATCAGCATGGCGAGAGGCATATGAAGCTCTGTTAGCTGGTCCCAGTGCCCACCTGGTAGTGGACTCTACAGATCCCATCCGATGTCCACTGTTTGAAGTGTCTGCGCTTCTTGCTTGTTCACTTCACGGGTAACATAGTGCAGTGGCCAGTGGTTAGACTACCTGGATTCAAACTCTGACCCCTTCTCTCACTGGTTGTGGGGTCTTGAGCAAGTTGCTGAACCTTCCTGAGCTGCAGTTTTCTCTTCTGAAAAACACGAGAATAATTGTCATATCTATTTAACAGGAATAGTAGGATGACTAAGCTAGCTAATCTTTGCAGATTTCTTAGAGCAGGACCCGGCATAAAACAAGCACTTCGTACTTATGTGTGCTTGGGCTGGGGTTTTCAGGCTGAACCCAGTAGGCCTGCTCCCTTCCTTTACAGAGCATGCACACTTGGGTTCATGGATCCAACTGATAGAGAACTTATTCTAGGGGTCAATTGAAAGGGCAGTTATAATCTGGACTGATATATGTAGGAGCTATGAGGGGCTACCTAATGGGGGCTTTTAGAACGGAAGAATTAGCAGGAGCTCTCTGGGTACTGGAATCCCTGGGTGATGCAAACTGTTCACTTGTTCAGCCATTCACTGAAAGGTTGGAGGTTCAAGCTTACCTTGGAAGAGAGGCCCAGGGATCTACTTGTGAAGCATCAGCCGTTGACAGGCCTGTGGAGGGTGGAGGGAGCCCAGGCCCCTCCTGACACGTGTGGGGTCTCTAATGCATTAGCAACTGGGGGTCGGGGGGGAGGGGGGGAGGTGGTTTGTTTGTGTTTTCAATCTGGGAGTCTTTAGAAGCCCAAGGGGACATCTGGCAAAGGGAACAGCAAACACTGGATCCTGTGGACAAGACTGAGTGTGCTGTCTTGGGGAAGGAAAATTTGGGTGAAGCTGACATTTGAGGCTGGGTGAAGGGGCAAGGTAGCCTGGGACCACCAAAGCAGAGGCTGAACAGGGCACCTGTCCCTCTCAACTCCCAGTCAAGGATGAATGATCTCTCTAGCCACAGAGAGCAGTGTACCTTTCCTAGAGATTTACGTAAATGGAAGCACACAATTGAGACTCCTTTTTGTCTGACCCCTTTCAATCCGCACAAACACTGAGAGAGGCCTCCATGTGGTCTGTTGGCTATCAAGTTAGTGACAATGTTTCGCAACCCTTTGTCCTACAGAAAGACACCTAGCTTGGTCATACACCATCCTCAACAATTGTGCCTATGTCTGAGCCCATGGTGGACACAGTTCCTGTCTGTCCATACGGTCGAGGGTCTTCCTCTTTGTGCTGACCCTCTCCTGTTGATGTCCTTCTCTGGGGACTGGTCTTTCCTGATAACGTGTCTGCATCCCAAAGGGATTAGTTATCAGGCATCAAAGAACAAAAAATCATATCATTATGTGCTCACCTTCCCTATACGATCACTGAAGACAAATAGGTACATAAGCAAATGTGGTGGAGAAAGCTGACGGTGCCCGGCTATCAAAAGATATAGCATCTGGGATCTTAAAGGCTTGAAGGTAAACAAGCAGCCATCTAGCTCAGAAGCAACAAAACCCACAGGGAAGAAGCACACCAGCCTGTGTGATCACGAGGTATCAAAGGGATCAGGGATCAGGCATCAAAGAACAAAAAATCATATCATTGTGGATGTGGGGGAGTGCAGCGTGGGGACCCAATGCCCATCTGTAGACAACTGGACATCCCCTTACAGAAGGGTCACAGGGAGAAGATGAGCCAGTCAGGGTGCAGTGTAGCAACGATGAAACATACAACTTTCCTCTAGTTCTTTAATGCTTCCTCCCACCACCACCCACTATCATGATCCCAATTCTACCTTACAAATATGGCTAGACCAGAGGATAACACTGGTACAGATATGAACTGGAAACTGGAAATCCAGGACCGATGAACCCCTCAGGACTAGTGCTGAGAGTGGCGATACCAGGAGGGTGGAGGGAGGGTGGGGTGGAAAGTGGGAACTGATTATCAGGATCTACATATAACCTCCTCTCGGAGGGATGGACAACAGAAAAGTGGGTGAAGGGAGACGTCGGACAGTGTAAGACATGACAAAATAATAATTTATAAATTATGAAGGGTTCATGTGGGAGGGGGGAGCAGGGAGAGAGGGGAAAAAATGAGGAGCTGATACCAAGGGCTCAAGTAGAAAGAAAGTGTTTTGAGAATGATGATGGCAACAAATGTACAAATGTACTTGACACAATGGATGGATGGATGGATTGTGATAAGAGTTGTATGAGCCCCCAATAAAATGATTTTTTTTTAAAACTGGAAAAAAGGCATGTCTACATCAAGGGAGGCAAAGTCCCACCATCCTAGCTGGTGTCCTTCTTTATTGCCAAGAAGTATCTCACTGTATGGCTACACCTGTTTTTAACCATTCGTGTGCTGGTGGACATCTGGATGGCTTCCACTTGGGGAATGTTACAAACAGGCCTCTATGAACATTCGTGTACCAGGGGACTTCAAAAAGTTCATGGAAATGTTCCATTATCTTCTCCTCCCATTTCTCCGTGAACTTTCTGAAGCCCCTTCGTACAAGTGTCTGTGTGGAGATAGGGTTTCGTTTCTCCTCGGTGAATGCAAGAGGGGAAGAGTCATAGTGGGTCAGCATCTTTTGTGTGTGTTTTTGGAATATCGTGGATGGATGTTTAACTTTTAAAAAAGTAGTCATATAGGCATCACAGAACATTTCCCAGTGTAACATGTTCACGTGTACAATTTACTGATGTCAGTCACATGAGTTACGTCATATACCCACTGCTGACACCCATCCCTACTCACAGAAACTCAAATGCCCCCTAAACAAGGACCCTTTTCCCTCCTTCCACCGATTTCTGGTAACTTACTAATAAACTTGTTCCACATGCACTTTCCCAGTCTAGCTACTTATGAGTGAGATCACAACAATGTTGGACCTCTTGCGATCGAGTGTGCTCAGCTGGTTTTCCAGGTTCATCCGTGTGTTTCTAGATTTCCTACGAGCCCGGAACGTTTTGAGTAACTAATCCTTCGAGTATTTTTTCTGTGCCTGGTTTCTTGTTTCACTTGAGAACTTCGGTTATATGTCAGACCATGAAACGCGGCCTAACAGCTACCGATGCTTCTGTTCCCTGTGTGAACCCTCTCTGCTTCATTGTGGATAATTTCTATCACTATGCCTACAAATTTACTAATCTTCTGCCACGTCTAATCTGCCACTGGCATCGTCTCGTGTCTTCTCATTCACACATTGTAGGCTTTCATCTCTAGACATTTGATTTGTGTCATCTTTTAATATCGTTCGCCTTTCTACTTATCATAGGGAATACAGTTATAATACTTTTATGACACTTAATATAGTTATAAAGTTACATAGTTGCTATATAGTTATAATACTGTTTGTACTAGTTATACTTTTTATAATACTTAATACAGTCATAACACTGTTTATATCAAGATATGGAACCCAGTTATAGTCCTGTCTCAACGTCCTGTCTCCTAAATCTAGCCTCTTGTTCGTTTAGTGCTGGGCCAGTTTCTGTGATGAGTTCACCTTGTTCTGCAGGTTCTGATTTGGTTTATGTAATGAATTGGCTTTTCTGGATCAATTTTGATCGGTGGTGTGATATCGTCATTATGATTGCAATTCCCTGCTTCTTTGTGTGCCTGGTGATATCCCATGAGCTATGAGACCCTGAATTTCACTTTGTTGCGTGAAATTTTGTTGTTGTTGTATCAGTGCTCCCAGGTTTTGTCTGGGCTACAATCAAGCTGTTTGGAAGCAGTTTGAGCCTTGTGTGTGTCTTCTTTTAAAATGCTCCGTGTGGTTTTTCCGACTACTTAGGCAAGGCCCTTTGGTGTGCTCAGCACTCCGTGAACCGTGAGGTTTTCCCGTCTGGCTGGGGGCAACAGGCGCTCCCCCGGGCCTCAGCATGAGTGCCGGGGCTTGGGCCCCGGAATCCTGGCCTCCGGGAGTTCTTCACACGCAGACCCTCACTGGAAGACTCGTAGGGGCGGGGGTGGTCTGCAGATCTCTCCTGTTCTCTGTGGGCCTTTTTTCGGCTCTCCAGCCCTCTCCCTGCATACTCGGCTCCGTCCCCCAGCTGAAGGCGTCCACATGGCTTCAGTCCAGTCTCTGAAATGTACCTGGCAACTGTTGGTTTTCCCCTAAAGCACCATTATCACTGGCTGTAAGTGTTTGATTTTCAGGTTTGTGAGAACTGTTTTTAAAACACATTTTACCCATCTTTTTGTTTTTCAAAAGTGGGCAGCTAAAGGCTCCCCTTACTCTACCTTGTTGGAAGTAGAAGTTCCCTGGGAATTTTAATCAGGGAAGCAATGAACCGGCTTTGCCTATTACAATACTCTCTGTTCCTGCAAGTTTTCCCTAATCTCCCTGGGATCTTAAGCATCTCACCCCCCTGGCTTGAGTAAACCAATGTTGCTAGCCTCCTCCAGCCCCAGAAGGTGGCTTGGCAGGAAGCCGGACCTTCAAGGCCAGCCCTAAAAGGAGAGGCTGTGTGTCCCTGTAGAAGGTGCCAACCTCCACGACTGTCACCTCAATGTCACCTCACCTTCCGGTCTGAAGGTCCCTGCCCACAGAGGCACGGAGTGTTTGGATTGGCAACAGCGAGGGCTCGATGCTTAGAGACTGCTCACAGCTCATGAAAAGGTGGGGGGCGCTATATGTCAGGATTCTCCTCATTCTGACCTCCGTTGTCCACAGGCCAACAGAGGTCCCCCAGTCCATGACTCTGAGCACTTGTGCATGGTTTAGGACGTGGGGCAAGGGCATCAATTTTGGTGGCTGCAGTAGGCTGTCCCCTGCTCCCTGCTCCCCAAGGTCCCCTGGAGGCCTAGGAAGAAAAGCTGGGAGGACCTCTCACAGCCTCCTTTGCTGGCAGCATTTCTTTTCTCTGAGGCTAGGGAGCACCTGGTGATAATGCTCCTAGGGGACCATTTGTGGAGGCTGGCTTGGCCGGTCATTGCAAAGCTGGCGAGGATTGATGAGGGTGACTGAGAGGGCACCATCCTGGTCAGAAAAGAGCAGGGTATTATGGAAGGGCACCTGCAATGCCACACTGTCACCGGGCACAGAGTGCTACCTGGGAAGTGCTGGTGGAATTTTCCACCAAGCTAGATCACGGCAGCTTCTGACTCTTGTCTGGCCCTAAAATTCTGCATGCGCAGGCCCTGGGGAGGGAGGGTGGGAGGGCAGGAACAGCGTGGGCTCAAGGGCTTGGGACACAGGAGAAGAGACACTCTAGGAACAGGGACAGGTTGAGAAACCTCACCACTGCAGACACATGAGAACCGGGGTCCCTATTTCTTGTGCCCTCAGGATGGCATTGGTGAGGGGGCTGCTTGTGGCGATGCTGGGGGCTGTGTCTACAACACTCCTGACTGTCAGCATGAACTCGGAGCCTCTGGGAGGCGTCTCCAGGCGAACCCTGTGCACACAGATTTCATTTGGGATGCATGGCCTTGCCCTGCCTGCTATTTTGGACTTGGATTAGTTGCCAATAATTGCCCTCAATTGAAAGACGCCGGAAGAAAATCTGTATTTCCTATTTCTCTTGAAACAATTAGATGCTTAGGAACCCTGAATTGAGTGGTGGGGACTCCCCAACATTCCTTCCAAGGGCCTTTCCACAATTCCACCCACTCTCGTTTGCCCCCCAGGTGCTGTCTGCTCCTCCATCCATTACCTGAAAGTCCTGTGAGTGTTAACCTATCCGTTCTTCCATGCTGCAGCATCTGTCCCCATCTAGTGCCCGCTTCAGGCTCCCAGACGCCGCACAGAAGAGGTCATCTCGCTTTCCATTGTGACATGCCCACAAGCTGGTTCGCATGCTGGCATGCCCCCCTGGCCTACCGTGCTCAGACCTCTGGTCTTCACACATGGAACATGGCCGCCACAAGGGTCTCTGCGGCACATTCCCAGGAAGAGGGGAGAGATTTGCGTGCTTCCTGGGCCATGACTGTGAACAAAGGAGGGTGCCTTCATGTTGAAGAATGAATCACTCCTAGGAGGTTCTAAATGGAGTAGATCTAAGAGAGATATCACTTCTGAGGAGGAGGGGCTTATTCTCAGTTACTGGGACTTTGCTCTTAATGCTGGGGGAGGCGATGTCTCATTGTGGCTTTTCATTTGCATCTCTCTAATGGCTACTGATCACAAGAATTTCTCTTTTTATGAACAGTTTTATTGACATATAATTCACATACGGTGCAATTCAGTGGTTTAAGTACGTTAAAAAGAGCCGCGCACTCATCACCACCATCAATTTTAGAACATGTTCTTCCTTCTTGTACCCAGTGCTAGCTCCCAACTTCCTCAGCCATAACCCTAAGTAGCTAATCTAGTGACTGTCTCTATGGATTTACCTATCCTGGATTTCATGTTAAGAAACTCGTACAAAAAAAAACAAAGATGGCGCGATAAAACACAAAAACTTCCGTCTAAGAGAAAGCAGAAGAAAATGGAAACTAGAGTGAATTTAAAATGAGTGACACACAAAAAGGAAGCACAATGATAAGGTGTTACATTTTAACCTAGTTATTTCTTCAGTGATCCACTGTCCGAAGCACTCTGTCGGAGGGCAAGACTGTGCACATCCCTGGTCCCTGGTCCCGAGGGAATTCAATGAAGGCTCAATCTTCGTGGGGACCTAGAGCTCTCGCTTCTGCAATCCGGTGCTCACATTTTAAGAAGAACAATTCCAAACAAGTGGCCATCTAGCTCAGAAGCAACAAAGCTCACTTGGAAGAAACACACCAGCCTGTGTGATCATGAGGTGTCGAAGGGATCAGATATCAGGCATCATCAGAACTAAAAATAATATCATTGTGAATGAGGGGGAGTGTGGAGTGGAGACCCAAAGCCCATTTGTGAGCTGGACATCCCCTTACTGAAGGGTCATGGGGAGGAGACAAGCCAGTCAGTTCTTAAATGCTTCCTCCCCACCACTGCCATGATCCCAATTTGGCCTTACAAATCCAGCTAGACCAGAGGTTGTACAGTGGTACAGATAGCAACTGGAAACACAGGGTATTCAGGACAGATGAACCCCTCAGGACCACTGGTGAGAGTAGCGATACTGGGAGGGCAACAACTCAAGGGTAGTGAGTTTTATTGGGTAAGTTCTGAGACTATCACTCGAGAGTAGAAAGCCCCAGCCTTCTCCCTCGGAGTGGCTGGTGGCTTTGAACTGCTGACTTTGCAGATCACAGCCCATTGAGTAACCACTACACCACCAGGGTTCTGGGAGATAACCCAGCTGCATCTGCAACAATCCACTTCCCAATGCATTCTGCATGTGAGCAAGGCGAGTCACATCCCTGGTCCGTGGTCTGAGGGGAATCACCAGAGGCTTCATCCACGTGTATTTCCCCCGTCACTTTTTTTTTAGCTGAAACAATTTTAAAATGAGTCAACGGGGAGATCAAAGGACATTACATTTTAACCTAACTACATATGCCAAAATTGACTTTGCAATGCTCTCTGTGTGACAGCAAGGCTGTTCACAGCCCTGGACTATAGTCAGAGGGGATGCACGGGAGGGTGAATCCATGTACGGACCCTGCAAATGGATTTGGGCCTTCCAGTGTCACCCACACCCTTCTACCCATTTTGAATCGGACTGTTCGTCGTTCTCCTGTTGAAGGTTGATGTTTTCTATGACCTTTGGAGATTAGTCCTTTGTCTGAGATGTCATTGCTAAACATCCCCACTCCCCCATTCGGTGGGCGCTCTTTTTACTTATTTGGTGAAATCTTGAGACAGAAACGTCTAGTTCGTACAGCCTTCCAGTCATTCAGGCTGTCCTCTGCCATCTGCGTGTTTCCAGCCCTCTTTGCTAGAATTCGTATTTATGCCTGGTGGGAGGGCCTCTGTGTTGGTATCTCTTGTTTCATGGATGCTTTTTCTACTTAGAGGCTTTACATTTAGGTCCTTGATCCATCTTGAGTTCATTTTTTATGTAGTGTGAGATATGGCTCATTTATTATTTCTTGGCAAGTGGATATTGAGTTTTATCAGCGCTGCCGCCAGCAGCTCCTCGGGAGAAAGACTGGGGTTTTTACTCCCAGGACCAGTTACAGCCCGGGAAACCCACAGTGGGACCGATGAGTCCGCACTGGCTCAATGGCAGCGAGTTTTGATTTTTTGATGGTTTGTTACAGATATTCTCTTTCCCGTGTAAGCAGCTTCAGCCTTTGGCCAGTTGTCTATCGGGGATGGTGTTACTTATGAGTCCCAGTTCTGTTCCATTGGCCTGTGATCTATCATTGTACCAGTACCAGAGTGCTTTGACTACCGTAGCTGTCTAGTAGGTTTTGAGACCAGGAATTAAGAGGCTGCCTGTGTTGTTCCTCTTGAGTCATGCTTTGCGTATCCAGGGTCTTGTTCCTTTCCTAGTAAGTTGGTGATTGGCTTTTCCGTATCTTTAAAGAATGCTGAGGTCTGGATTGGGATTTTCCCACATCTGTAGATCGTTTTAGGGACGAGTGACATTTTCGTAAGGGTAAATCTTCCTGTACAGGAGAATGGTATGGGCTTCCATTATGTAGGTCTCTTTTGGCTCCTTGCAGTAGTAGTTAGTAGCGTTTTGCTATTACTGCTGTTCGGTCTTTGCTTACTCTAGTTTGATTTAGTCCTAAGTGTTTCATCTCATGAAGGGCTATATTTTCCTGATTTCCTTTTTAGGACTCTCTTGTTAACATAAGGAAGCCAATTAATTGATGTACATTGTTCTTTGACCCCGCCATTTTGCTGAATTGTCCATTCATTCCAATAATGTTCCTGCTTCTTCTTGTTATGAGGTGCCACACAGTTGGCTCCTGCGCCATCCTCGAAATTGTCCCTCTGCCTGAGCCCACTGACGCAGCCACTGTGCCCACCCATCTCGTTGAGGGCCTTCCCTCCTTCACTGCCCCTCCGCTGTACCAAGCATGAGCTCCTTCTCCAGTCTGGTCTCTTCTGACAACATGTCGGAAGTATGTAAGATGGAGTCTTGCCATCCCTGCCTCTAAGGAGCACTCTGGTCCTGCTTCTTCCAATACGGATTGGCTTGTCCTGTTAGCAGTCCGTGGTACTTTCCACCCTCCTCTCCAGCACCACCGGTCAAGAGCATTCATTATTCTACCATCTTCCTCGGTCAGTGTCCGCCTTTCACGTGCAGATGAGGCCACGGAGAGAACCATGGCTCGAGTCAGGGCACCTTGGTCCTCAAAGTAACATCCTTGCTCTTCAAGACCTTCAAGGGGTCTCGTGCAGCAGGTTTACCTAATGCAACTTGACTTTTGACCTCTTGACAGCTGCATCCACAAGCATTGATTGTGGATCCAAGTCAGACAAAATCCTTAACTTCAACCTTTTGTCCATTCATCATGATGTGACTTAGTTATCAAGTTGTGATGATTTTGGTCTTCCTTACATTGAATTGTAACCCACACTGAAGGCTGCAATCCTTGATCTTCATCCACAGATGCTTCAAGTCCTGCTCACTTTCAGCAAGCAAGGTTGTGTCATCTGTATGCCACGGTTTGTTGATAAGTCTTCCTTCAATCCTGATGCCACCTACTTCTTCATATTTTCCAACTTCTCCAATAATTTGCATACAGATTGATCAGGTATGGTGAGAGGATATAACCTTGATGGCATACGTACTTTTCTTGATTTGAATATTCTGTTTGCCTCTTGATCCGTGTACAAGTTCCTCATGGGCACAGTGAAGTGCCCCAGAATCCCCATCCTTCTCAAGGTCATCCACAGTCTGTTATGGTCCACACAGTCAGATGCCTTTACATAGCGGATGAAACACAAGTGAACATCTTTCTGGTATTCTCTGCTTTGAACCAAGATCCATCTGGCATCATCAATGATATCTCTTGTTCCACATCCTCTTCTGAATCTGGCCTGAGTCTCTGGCAGTTCCCTGTCAGTGTACTGCTGCAACCGTTGTTGGGTGATCTTAAGTGAAATTTTACTTGTGTGTGATATCAGTGATATCATTGGATGGTTTGAGCATTCTGTTGGGTCACCTTTCTTTGGAATGGGCACAGAGATGGATCTCTTCCAGTCAGTTGGCCAAGTAGCTGTCTTCCAGATTTCCTGGCATAGGTGAGTGAATGCTGCCAGTGCTTCTTCTGCTTGCTGAAGCATTTCTGTGGATAGTCCATCGATTCCTGGAGTCTTGTTTTTGGCTCCTGCATTCAGTGCAGTTTGAACTTCTCCTTCAGCACCATGGGTTCTTGCTCAGATGCTGCCTCCTAAAACAGTAGAATGTTGACTGGTTCTGTTTGGCAAGGTGACTCTATTCTTTCCATCTTCTCTTGATGTTTCCTGCAGCATCCAACACTTTGTCCATAGAATCTTTCAGGATTGCAAGTCGAGGCATGACATTTTTCTTGAGTTCTTTCCATTTCAGATACGCTGAGTGTGCTCTTTCCTTTGGGTTTTCTAATTCTAGATCCTTGCACGTGTCGTGACAATGCTTGGCTTTGTCTTCTCAATCCGCTATTTGAAATTTTCTATTCAGCTCTTTGACTTCCTCCTTTCCTGCATTTGCTTTAGCTACTCTACCATCGGTCTCTCTGACATCCACTTTGGTCTTTTCTTTCCTTTTTGAATGACCATTTTCTTTCTTCGTGATATTTTGAATGATAATGTTGAAGTCCTCCCTGGCTTGCAATGTCTTCTGTCGTTAGTGTTCAATGAGCAAATCTGTCCTTGAGATGTTTTTGAAATCCAGGTGGGATAGACTCAAGGTTGTATTTTGGCTCTCACGGACTTGTTTTCAGTTTCTTCAGCTTCCACCTGAACTTACAAATGAGCAATATGGTTTTTCTAGAGTTGTCCCCTGGTCTGGTGTTAGATGTGCTGATATTGAGCATCTCCATCATGTCTTCCCACCGATGTCATCCGTTTGATTTCTGTGTCTTCCATCTGGGGAAGTCCATGTGCATAGCTGCCTTTTGTGTTGTTCATCGGGGGAATTTGTGATGAACAAGTCTTTAGAGCTGCAAAATTCTATCATGTGATCTCCAGCTTGGTGTCTGTCACCAAGTTCATAGTTTCCAATGACGGCTCCTTCCTCTTGCTTCCAACTTTTCCATGCCAGTCACCATTCGAGTGCCCTCTGGCCTGAGGGGCGCACCCTATGGCACTGACTGCGTCTGATGCTGCTGCCTAGTCTCTGGGATCTCTGTGCATAGGAGCCTATCGGCTGCAAACAGTGAGTGTTGCTACTTCTTTGCCAGTTTGAATGCCTGCAATTTCCTTTTCTAACTCGGTGGCTCTAGTTGGGCTTCCCGCACCATTTTAAGTAGACATGGCGATCAAGGCCATCCTTGCCCATTTCCCGTTTGCAAGGGGAATCCTTTCGTTTCTCTCCGCCGAAGGTAGTTTGTCTGCTGGCTCTGTGTCAGTGCTCTTCGCTGTGAGGGAACGTCCCTTCTATCCCCACGCTGTTGGTGGTTTTTGTTCTGTTCTGTTTTGTTTTCTCAGGAATGGTTGGTGGACTTTTTCAAAGGTTTCTTTGAGTTGGTTGAAGCTAAAACAAGGCAAGCCTATAAAGGGATGTGTAGAAAGGATGGCCCCAAAGGAAGGAAGCACAGAATCAGCAACAGTTAAGGAAGGGTGGAAACGATAAATGAAATAAAATAGGGGGTGGCACTAAGATAAAGAGAAAGAAGAAAACTGGGGGCAAGAAGAAAAAGGGACAGCAAAGAAAGACGGGCTTACAGACAAGAGAAGGGCAGGGGAGGGAGCGGAACCCAGGGAGGAGAAAGCTATGCAGAGCTAGCACACCCAGCATGAGTCAGCACCCTGTACTCGCCATGGAGCTGAGGGGGTGTGGGAGGGAGTGGTGGGGAGCCTAGCTGTCCTCTGGGGCACAGACCTGATCCACAAGCAGTTCCTGCAGGCTCTAATGGTGGCTAGGGCCAGGGTGCTTGTTTCTGGAAGGAATTCTTTTGAGCCCAGAAATCGGGGTAAGTGGTTATGGTTGGAGTTGCTGCCCCCCACTATGGCTAGAGACATGCGGGGTGGGGTCATATCGTGTCCCAGCCTTGGGGGTGGGACACCTTGACCTCAGCCATAGCAGGGACTGTGCTAGTGGGAGTGGGGTAGCTAGGTAGGGGCAGGAGAGCGGGGACTTGAGAGAACTGGGCGGAGGGGGACAGCAGGTCAAGCACAGCAAAGGGACTCAGTGACATTGGCAGAGGCCAAGCAATCACTGGGCTGGGGTGTCCAGAACTGGGAAATCAGGAGGGAGGGAAGGAAAAGGAAAAAGGTGGGACTGATACCAAGGACTCAAGTAGAAAGAGAATGTTTTGAAAATGATGAGGGCAACATATGTACAGATGTGCTTGACACGATGGATGGATGTTTGGATTGTGCTAAGAGCTGTAACAGCCCCCAATAAAATGATTTAAAATAAAATAAAACAAACAAACAAAAAGAACAAGGAAATTCAAGTCTCACGCAGGAAGGCATGGCAGAGAGGGCCCCTCCCCTTTCAAATGAGAAAAAAGAGGCCTGTCTCCTCCCTGCCTACCTGCGCCTCAAAGACAGGTCCTCCTCACCCTCTCCAGGACTCGGTCTGCCTTTCTCTTAGACTCTTCCATCTGAAGGCCATGAAGTACCCACGCTTGAAACCAGGACACACGGCTGAAGGGGCCCCACAGAGCATACTGATGGACGCCAAGGGCAGGGAGAGATGGGGCTAGCAGTGCAGGGTGTGGGGGCTAAGGGAATAGGCACGCTCACACTCAGTTGTGGACCATGGTGGGTATGGAATTCCCAGAGGCAGATATTCCATTTTTAAGAAATTCAGGAATCTGAATGTGTAGATATAATTGTCCAAACCTTGGAACGTCTCCAGACCCACGACGCAACAACAAAGTCACCTGCGTGCTGGAGTCGACCCCTCCCCGCTGCTCACCAAGCACAGCGGAGGACATTCTCCTGAGGCATCACAGCAAGACAGTGGCTGCACCAGGTCTAGAACCCAGGTCTTCTGGTCCAAGCCTGAGAATCCATGGAAGGGCGTCACTTGGATTTCAAAGTGCCTGCTCTCTTCCACACGTGGCACACTATTGTAGCTTTGCCAGCATGTGGGTAAGAGAGACAGCCCTCCTGGGGCTTCTTCGGCAAGGAACCACCTGGGAAATCAGCAGTAAGTCACGGTCAGTCTTCTGGCGTTTCCTCCCTGGTCCTCTGTGTTTTTCGTCCTGACGATGCAAGGAGGTAGCCATGTGTGTTAGTGTGGGTAGACTAGAGAGACAAATTCAGACACTCATGTGTATGAGAGAGCTTCATATAAGAGCAATAGAATATTGAGAAAACGTCCCAGCTCAGTCCAGATCAAGTCCGTAAGTCCTGTATTAGCCCATATGTCCGATACCAGTCTATAAATTCCTCTTCAGACTCACACAACACACACAATGGAAGATCACAAGCCATTGGGTGGAAAGTCTTGTGGATCCAGTGGTGGTGGAAGCATCTCAGCGCTGGTGTGGGTCTCCACATGGCTCCTCCAGTTCCAGGGCTCCGGCTCCATCAGCACAGCTCCATGTGGCTTATAAACAAGAATGCCTTGCAGGGAAAGTGTGTGTCCTGCCTCCAGGGAGGAAGACAGGACTTCCCAGAATCCTCAGAAGGCCATGCCCACACAGAGGCCTCGTGACCTGATTGCCAGGCTAGACTCCACCCCTTGGCTCAAGTTGACAGGAGATGATGGACTGGCCGCAGCTATGAGACAACAAATATGTTTGCTCCAGCCCCTGCTTGTGGTCTTTCTGTTAGAGCAGCACTGGGTCGCTGAGCCACCGCTGCTTCTCCTTTCTGAGATTCAGAATGGCATTTTCCAACTTAGGAATCAATGCTTCTAAAGGCAGAAAACAACGCGCATATACTTGAAGCAGTAGTATAAGATCGGACCGTGTCAAGGCAACAGATATAGGTCTGAATCCCAGCTCTGCCTTGGGCCATCCGGGTGACCCCGGGCAGGTCATGTCACCTCCTGCCCCCCAGCCCTCCGTTTCCTCATCTCTAAACTGGGTTCATATCGCCACCCATCTCTCACTAGGAGGAAGATCATGTGACTGCACTGTTCAAAAAATCTAAAATCCAGTATTGTCAGCTGCTGTCCAGTTGGCCCGAGCCACGGTGCCCTCACAGCTTTGTGCTCCCTGTGGTTCGTTGGCTGGCTTTTGGAACTGGCTCTCCAGGCCTTTCTTCCTGGTCTCCCACCACTGAAGCCTGTTCAGTCTAACAACACACACGCCTCCACTGACAGGCAGGTGGGGGCTGCAGGTGAGAAGTGCTGGCCGGGAGCTGAGCCCAGGCCTACCTCGCGGAAAGCAAGAATACCACCTCTGCGCTACCATGCCTTCTTACCCACGGCCTCCCTCTTCAGCATCTCCGAGACCATCAACTATGATGGGAGCAGACAGCTCATCTCTCTCCCTCGGAGTGGCAAGTGGATCTGAACTGCCAACCTGGGGGCTTGAGCCCCCACAAGAGCCCGATGCTAGTAACAGTGTCCATGAGAACCACGTCCTCTGGACTGTTTTCCAGCCAAGTGGACGGAGACGTGGCTTGGTTGACAGCATAAGGCTGTCTCGTCACCAGGAAGTATCCACTGCTTCCTGCTGCCCCCGGTCTGTGTGCCTCCAGGGGCTAGTGGCCAGCCTGCCTCGGTGGCAGGTGGGGAGGGCAAAGGACTGGGAACTGGGAACTTCTCCTGGCTTGAAGGTCCGGGTGTGTTTGCCATTGGCTCAGCACAGGGCATTGCAGGTGCCCCAGTGGGCCATAAGAGGGTTTCTGCTTTGGCGTTGCTTGGCGACATTTGTTTAAATACATGTATGCCAGGGATTGATAGAGCGTGTGACCTTACAAGGGGGTAGTGGATGGGACTTTGAGCACTTTGGTATGGACGGGCTGGTGGGAGAAGAAGCGTCAGTGGGGTTCATCCCTGCTCTGCCGCTCCCGGCTGTGGGGCCCTGGACTTACAACCCAGCCTCTCTGTTCCTCTCTCTGCCTAATGACAGTCCCTGCTCCCAGGGCTGGGGAGGGTGCACAGTGCTGGGCGCACAGTAAGCACCCAGTAGAGGTCATGGAAGTGGCATGAGCAGAGGCTTCTCCTGTCTCCCCAGCCCTGGGCCGGCCTGTGGAAAGCCCCCAACAAAGGTGTGTCTGCATCGCAGGTGAAGTGAAACAGTGCGCACAGCCTGCAGGTCTCCGCTGGACCCCTAATATCATGCAGACCCGTTTCAGGTGGCATTTCTCATGTATTGAGTGACCGTGGGGTAAATGGCATCTCACTCACCCCTCTCCCAGACTATAAACCTCGTGGAGTCAGACGTGGGGCTGCCTCCACGGCAGAGAGTCTGATACCTGGCGGGTGTTCAATGGCATGTGGTGGTGTTAGGTGGCATCACACCAGCTCCCGAATCACTGGGGGGTCCCATGAGCCGGGGACAAAACGATGCCAGGCCTTACATCATCCCATGATCCATTGTGGATCGGACGGCTGTCAATACACGGGGTTTTCCTTGGCTGGGTTTTGGAAGTCGATCACCAGCGTTTCTTGCTGGTCTGTCTTAGTCAGGAAGCTTGGCTGAAGCTTGTTCAGCACCCTAACCCCATGCAAACCTTCCATGAACGATGAGTGGTGGCCACGGCGCATGAGGTGCTTGGGCCGGGGATCGAACCCAGGTCCCCCGCATGGAGGTGAGAATTCAACCACTGAACTATCACCACTACCCACTGAAAAACATCCCCATGAACAAGACCCATGTTCTTCCCTTGGGATTCACAGACTGGAAGGAAAATGAGCTAGTGTCTGTCAAGTCCCAACCCTGCCCGCGGACTGTCTTCTCCGATTCCCCCAGCAGTTCAGAGAGGTCCTTCCCACACCTGGAAGGAACATGACCACAGAGCATAGAGTCTGGGAGGAGGGGCCCAGGCTCACACAAGGAGGAAGGGGCAGGGCCAGATGTGCACCCAGAGCCTGTGCTCTGAGCCGCTGCTTCAGCGCCTCGTCTGTCTGCCCACCTGTGGGCTACCTGCATCCTGCACATTCTGTAATTTGGGGAAAGGGTGAGTGGGTTAGGAGACTGGGCACTTGATATAACAACCCCAGCCTTTCTCATGTCTGATCTGGTTCTGGAAGCAGAGGACGGCAGCACCATGCCAGTTCCCTTCTCAGGGGCTGCCTGATTGTCCGACGGTCATGGGACTCAAACCTTGCAGGAAGGTGTCCCCTCCAGGAAGAGCCAGGCCCAGCAGGCATCAGCATTGATGGGGAGACCCTGGCAAGCTGCAAGATGCTGCGATAGTGCAGTTCCTTTGACTCAACCCCTTTGTCTCACGGAGACAGAAACTGATGTCGAAGAAAGGGAGGGTGCTCACCCAAGGTCAAGGGCAAAATAAGCAGTGGAGGCTCTGGGCATTGTGAACACTGCTGTCTCCTGTGTGCCCTGGCGTCTCGCTGGTGAACAGGATGGGGGATGGGGGGCTTGTTTTCTCTACAATCTAACCTTGGTGTCTGAACTCTCAACCTTTACTGTTTTGTCTTAAAAGAGTCTCTAATAGTTCTGTAACAGAAGGTAAATACACTCAGATCTATGAAGTGCGGGGAGCCCTAAGGAATCGACTAATGCTCTACATAGTCACTCCTCTCCGTCTGTCCATCCGTCCATCCCTTTTCTCTCTCCAGCTCCCATTACCGCTTGTCTGTTTCCCCATCCGTCTGCCCATCCATCCATCCAACCCCCATTCGGTGACTACTTCGTGGCATAGCAAGAGGACTAAGGCTCTGTTTGAGTTGTGCAGAGCCCTCGTGCCCTGCTGGAGACAGTAGCTCTATAAGCCTAAGCATTTCCCATAAACACTGAGAACCACAATAAGGGAAGTGTTCACAGTTTGCTTCACACAGAAAGATGATCAAGCAGAAGGAGCCCGGGACCTCCAAACAGGAGCTCTTCATGCCAGGCCCTGTGTGAGCGCGGGCAAGGGCCCTCCTTCTGAGCCTGTGTGTGCCCACGGGTGGTTAGATTCCACTCTCCGTCTCCAGGCAGCCGAAAGCCTGCTTTGCACATGGAGGTCGGATCATCTAAGTACCTTCAGAGTCTGTTCAAATGAGCTTTTTTTGTTTTTCTTAATGAATGTATTCTAGAATGCCGTTCTATAAGGGACAAAACAATAGCAGCTGTCGTCTGGGGAATCGCTGATGGCGTGACACTCCAGCAACAGGTGGCTCTCCGCTGGCCGAGGCCCGCTCCCCTTGTTGAAGAGGGAGCGTCACAAGTGCTCTCAGAAACACACACAACAAATAAGCTCACTGCCATCGGGGCAATTCCACCTCGCAGCGACCCCGGAGCCCGGAGTAGCACTGCCCCTGGGGGGGGTCCCAAAACTGTAGCTCTTTACAGCCCAGGAAGCAGAAGGTGGTTTCAAACTGCTGACCTTGCAGCCAACAGCCCAGCATGTCCCCGGTGTGCCACTGTGTTAGGGAGGGTGCTAGAGGTCTGCCAGCCCTAACCTGGAGCCGGTCCTTCCAGGGGTGCCTCACTCTTCTTGGGTGTCAGTAAAGGCCCCTAGTGCCCCGGAAGCAGAGGCGCAGCGCTGGGATCGTGGCTCCCATTGCTTTCTTGGGAGCCCCGTGGGTGTGCCCTGGGCCTGGTTCCTCCTGAGAACTCACCTCACACCCCCATCCCCACCTACAGCCCTCCCAGAAGCCAAGGGTCAAGAAACCGTGAGCCGGATTCTGAAATTCAAAACGGGTAGTATCTGCTTCACATCCCGACTGAGAAGAGAACCCAATATGGAAATCTGAAGCCAGGCCACTCGGGAGCTCTGGGGGCGTCAGGGGCCACCAGGTTTCAGAGGGGGCCCTGGCCCTTTCTCACGTTCCCTCACCTGGGACCCAGCATCCCCCAAACCCATGACAGAAGTGTCCTGAGCTTGGCCTCTCTGAACCTCCCTGCGGCATCAAGTATCAGCTGAAAACCACGCCTCAGACACACCAGCCCCCGCAGCCCTCCCCAGCCATGAGCTGCCTGCTCTGGAAGGCAGAGTGGTCAGGGAGAGTCGAGAGGCCTGGCTTTGAGCCACGTTGCCCTCTGACTACCCCTGTGCACACTACCCCTCACCCCCCACCCCTCCACTCGGCGCCCGGGGACTGCGGAGCCTCGTGCGGCAATGCTGACATCAAGGGTATTGCTGACTCCAAAACGGTTCCATCTCGGGTTCTGATTTCAGAGGGCTATCTGAAATGCGAAAGCTGGCGCCGGGTCTGCTGAGGATACAGAAAAGCCCACTCTCTCCTTTGGCCTGGGCTCCAGCCTGGGTCCGTGTGGGGAGGGGCATCTCTGGATGGCCAAGCGAAAGAAACCTTAGGCTTTGGCTGGAGGAGAGAGTGGAAACCACCCTGCTTTGAACTTTGCCTTCCAACCAGAACACCCATTGCCATCAAGTAGACTCCAACCCTGGGTCAGGTTTCTGGGGTGGTAAATCTTTATAGGAGCAGACAGCCTCCTCTTTCTCCCGAGGAGCAGCTGGTGGATTTGAACCACCAACCTCGAGGCTAGCAGCCCAATGCTTAACTAAGAGCTTTGCCTTAGAAGGTGTGTTTTCTCTCTCTAGTTCATAGTTCTAGTCTCGTGTGCATTTCATTCACCCACCCAGTCACTCCCCCGGGCCTGACGTTGGACTGGCGAGCCCTGGACAGGACAGGCCATTTGGGTATTTCTAGCTGGAGCCCAGCGGCTACGGCCAAGGTCACCATGTCATTGGCACCAAGTTGACTCTGACTTGCGGTGACCCTGTGGGGTCAGAGTGGCACTGCGCCCCAGAAGGTTTGGGGGGGGCTGCTTTTGCAATAGTTCCCCAGGTCCCTCTTCCAAGACGCCCTGGGTGGATTTGAAGCCCCAGGATTTGAATGAGCAGCAAGGGCACGAGCCTTCCATGCCTCCCTGGGCCCTGCCCAGGCCATAGCAGGTGTCAGGTAGTTAGCCTTTGCTCCTTTCCTTAGAAATGCCTGCTGAGCACTGTGTTTTAGGCAGCTGCGACACCCCAGTGTTCAGACCCAGTGTGTCCCTCCAGAGGCTTAAGGCCCATGGCAGAAACGGTGCCAGCCAAGGGGAATGGGAGGGCGGCCTCACGTTGGCCAGAAATGGAGCAGAGGCATATTAGCAAAGTTGCCCGGAGGGTGAAATGTCATGGTCTAGACTCTTGTTGAATCACACCTGAATTCCCCGAAGTGTGATGTGGAGGAATGCCAGCCTGGTGGGGTTGTATTAATAGACACAGCTCCCCAAAGGAGTCCATGGTCAGGTTCAACTGGCAATGCTAGGTTCGGCCAAACTGGGCCACTTCCCACGTGGTAGAACTGACCTGAGCCTGGGCGTGCCCAAGGACAGAGGGGGCTGCAGCTCACAAGGTTCTCTGCCACGAGGCTCTGTGTTAGGGAGCCTCTCAAAGGTGCATGAGTGCTCCCCTCAGCATGTTCTGGGAGACACCACCCTAACCCAACACTTGTGTTTCAAGGTGAGAAAACTCAGAAGTCCGGAGCAGTGGGCTCCTCTAACGCCTCCCAGGGTGCAGGGGCTGAGATGGGAGGAGCCCACAGGCTGTTGGGTTGGAGGTGGTGGTGCAGGTTGGGTTTGGCAGCTCCCAAGAGGAATGGGATCCTCTCGGTCTGCAGCAATCCTGGTGAGATTTGGGGAAGAGGTAGAAACCATGGTAGGACCTTGGGGAGCAAGTGGACTCTTGAATATAGTGACTGAATTGTGGTATGACAGAGAACATTTCTCCCCACCCCATCTCCCAGAAAAGGGACTAACAAAGGGAGGAGGCCTCCCACCCAAGGAGAGTAGCCAAAGGAAGGACTTGGGGTGCATTTCCCCAGGCCCTCCCTTCCATGAAGTCTCCCCCACATCACACTCATCCTGCGCCCAAATCCTCCCTGGGTGTGCTGGCAGCACATGTTGACCCTCAGCCCATTCCCCTTTGAACGTTGTCTCGTCGCCCATGTGGGACACCCCTGGTGTGTCAGCAGTTTGAGGGCACAGTTGGTGGTCTGGCCTTCCTTGGGATGGGGATATTTCGGGGAGGGGGATTCGCAAGTGTCAGGCACCGTGCTGTGTCCCAAACATCGTCTGCTTTTCCCTTCACCCTTGACCTTAGCAGCTGCTGTTTCGTAGTCCTTGTGGTGGTGGTTAGGTGCCCGGAACCGGCCCCAGCACATCAAAGCCCTGTGCGCGACGCCGGCCTTCCTCACGCCTGCTGTGTTGTGGTCACGGTGCAAACCCGTCTCTTTGATGGCTTCCTCCTTTGCACTGCCCCGCTACTTGATCCAGCAAGGTGTTCCTCAGGGCTGATCTCTCCTGATAACATGTCCGAGGTATGCGAGACCGAGTCTCGCCGTCCTGGCCTCTGAGAAGCACTCTGGCATACTCCTTCCGAGAGAGCTGTCTGCTCCTTGGGCAGTTCATTCTCCATGTCCATTTTATAGCGTGGAAAACTGAGGCTTAGGAGGTTGGTGGGACTTGCTCAAGGACCCAGGCCAGTGAATCGCAGAGCTGGGATTTAAGCTCAGACCTCCATTGAAGTGCTGATAACCCCACAGGCACCCTGCTCTTCCTGGGCAGTGGCTGACCCGGGCTCTACTCCTGCCCTGTCTCCCCAAGGCCAGGGTGCCCCCACCACCACCTCAGATCATACTCTGAGCTTAGCCCTGTCTCAGCTAAGTGACTGTAAGATGATCCAGGGTGAGAGGTTCGGTCACCCAAACCTGCAAGTCAGAAGGGCAAGAATCTGAGACTGGCAGCCGGGCTGGCCCCCAGCTCCCACACCCTGACCACTGCAGTCAGACTTGCCCCCGGCCTTCTGGGGTCCCCGCCTCATTCTGCTTCAGGTCAGTCCAGAACCTTCTGCGCTGGATGCCTGGGGCTTTTCCCTCCGGTTGCACCCCCTCTTTCTGTTGAGAGTCCCTGCTGTTGTCAGCATGTGTAGACACTAACAGTGCTGACCCCCAGATCCAGCTTCCTCACAGCTCTACCGTGGGCTCGGGCTGGGGTCTCCTTTCATCCAGGATGAAAACATCACCAGTGCAGACAGATTGCTCATCGGTCCCACCCCAGTGGTCGGTCTCTGCGGGAGGAGGCCAGGGAGCTCCTGGGGTGGGAGGTTGGCTGTCCAGAGCCAGGGACATCTGACTATCCACAGAAGCTCAGGGTCTGGGCCTGGGGTCAGGTGGACCCCAGCTGAGCCTGAGGAGGCCTCATTGGACCTCACCAAGAAGACCTGGACGTGACAGATATCCTGGTCTGAGCCAGATGCCTTACATGGGTGGGGACACCTGGGAGAGGCCCACAGAGGTCCGAACAGGAGCTCCAGGAGCACACGGTCAGGAAGTGCTGGACAGCCGCCTGGCTCGTGCTTCCCAAGTTAACAACTATGGGGCTGGCATGTGGCGGCACGAAAGGCATTCTGCCTCTCTGCCCTTCCTTGCCAAACCCACGTGCTCCCCCGTCTTGTGCCCCCCTCATTGTTGTGGCTGTCATGCCAGTCCACCTCACGGAGGGTCCCGTCCCTCTCTGGCCCCTCTGCTGCCCCAGACATGACACCCTCCCCCTGCGCCTGTGCCCTCTCAATGACGTGACCAAAGCCAGCCGGTGAGGGGGCTAATGTCCAGTGTGACCCACAGGGTTCTCACTGGCTACTTTGGGCAGGTAGATTGTCGGGGGGTGGGGAGGGGGGGCACGGGTTCTTCCTAATCTAAGTCTGGAAGCTCTGCTGAAATTTTCACATCAAGGGTGACCCTGCTGCTGTTTTAAATACAGGTGGCATCACTACTAGCATGACAGCAGCAGGTAAGCCACCACAGCGTGGAACATTGGCTGACAACTAATAGCCCCAAACCCGTAACATCAGTCTGATTATGAGAAAGAAAGAAACAAACAGACAAATCCTCACTGAGGGACAGTTCTGCAAAATACCTGACAGTGGTGGCCTGGAAAAATCACAATTATCCCAAACCAGCAAAGCCTGAGAAACTCACAGCCACGGAGCCTGCAGGGAGGTGACAAGTGTGTCGATCGCTGGGCGGGTCCTGGAGCAGAAAGAGGCATGAATGAGCTGAGCCTGAGAGGAGAAGAGCCAGGTGGTGCCGGCTCCACTGCCGGCTGCTCTGATCAGGATGGCCATAGGAGGCCCGGGAGAGAGTGGGAGAAGAGGTAGAGCAGGATTCACAACCAAACAAAAGACCCAGGTTGGGAAAGTCAAGTGGTAAAAAATCACGCATGTTTTATAAGGTCTTGGCACTAGTTTTCATGGTGCAAATTTATAAAACAGATTTATGTAAAAGACCAGCTTTCAAAAGTGTATGTTTTTGATCAGCCTAAATAAATTGAGTATTACCAGTAATAGTCATTATAAACAATTGCCAGAGAGTGGAAGAAATAGGAGAGGGACAACTTGCAAATGGCTGCTAAGTTAAAGTGGGTTTTGCTATGTAAGAGATACACAGATGCTAAGCTGGAAAAATAAACTGCCTCTGATTTAAAAATAGAAAACACCAGCTTGGGTGGCACTTAGCTTCCTAAGGGAGAGTTACCAGATGCTGTGGCCTCAGTGTCTTGGCCTGGTAGCTGCCAAAGCGCAGGGCGCTTCCTACCCTGTACACATTCGTTACTTCCTGAGCAGATGCACCTACAGAGTTATTGTCCTTAAAAGCAGCTTGTCACTTTTATATGGAAAGCATTTTACATTTGGGACAATAAATCTGAAGTCGGGTATATGGGTTGTGCAAATGCTTTTACACCTGATAAAATATCACAATTGTAAAAGTAGTATATATTAATATATTGTATCCACCACCACCCCCCAAAAAAGACCAGGGTTTCTGGTCTGGCAGAGAGTGGTGGAACCCCCAAGATGATGATCCTTAGAGAGGACGGAAGACAGATACAGGAAGCAGAGGGAGGAAGTGGAGGAAGGAGGACAGATTCAGGAAGCACAGGGAGGAAGTGGGAGGAGTGCTGTTTGCTGGTGGGGACTGTAATTAACATCACAACACAGATCTTCTCTGTAAACTTTCACTCACATCAAAAGGAGAAGTTTTTAAAATGGAAAGAAGCCTGCAGGAATGTGAATAAGCTATGACTGCAGTTACTAAGGTGTCGGCATGGTTCATTAATTGTGACAAATGCACTTTTTAATGTAAGACTACATTCATAGAGGAGATTGGATGTAGGTGTTGGGAGCGTTCTAAACAATCTTTGTAATTTTACCCTAAATCTGAAACTTTTCATTTAAAAAGTTGATCTCCAAACGTACTGGGGGGTGAGGGTGAGCCCCTCAACCCAGGGCCACCCCAGCAGAGCCCTTGTTCTGTCCTATGGCTGCAGCTGCCACCCCACCCCACAGCTCCCTGCCAGGACATCCCGAGTAACTTCCCTGGGACAAACCTTCCTCATCCACAAAGTGGGAATGATAGGTCCCCACCTCAGAGAGTTGGGGCAAGGGGTATTCCAGCTGAGGGTTCACGAGTGAGCCTGCTGCTTCCCCAAAAGACACTTCCGGGGCTCTTTAGGGTGTGCGGGTATGCAAACGCTGGTGCCTGGCTATCCTGGAGCAAACAGCCCTGCGCCGCTGTCTTGGCCTGGATGTGGCCAGTAAGCCTCCATCAGCGGGCCAGAGGGAACCTTGTTCTGCCACTTGCTGCCTCAGTTTCCCCATCTGTAAGAAGCAAGAGCAGATGCTCCCCCCTGCCACTCTGGCTCGGGGTTCCCTGAAACCCTGCCCATGCTGCCACCACCCTGAGTCCTTCCCAGAAGCGACCTGGGGAACTGGCCGGCTGGCCCACTTTGTGTTCCCATGTCTGGCACCGACTCGGCCTCGTGACTCTGTGGGCGCCCTGTGCCAGCACTGGAGCTCCGTGAACTCCGGACGGGGCTGCTTTCCTGGGAAAGGGCGGGCCTGGCTGTCACAGAGAGCAGCTGACCTGCACTGTGAAGGTAGCCGTCCAGGGGCAAGGGAAGTCAGGCCCGGGCTGGGCTCCAGGGCTGGGGAGGGGCCCAGGCCCAGGTTCATGAGTGGAACTGGAAGGCACTGGCAGGATTGGCACCGAGTTCCTATGGTTGTCAGGGGCCACCCTGCTGGCTCCGCGTCACAGCGAACCTCGTAGAACAGAGCCAGCACTGGCCGGCCCTGTCCCTACCCCACAACTGTGGTCATATTAGAGCTCTACTCTGCAAAGCATGCTGTCCGTTCCCAGGACTGGGCTCTCCTGAGGCCGTCCCTCAGGGCCGGGGCCACCCTAGTCTGGCTGCATCCCTTGACCAGAGATGACAATACTCTCAGAGCCCCCTCCACCCTCCTCAGGACCAGGTGTGTGTGGGGTGGGGGTGGGGGGCTAATATAAGCATCCCCACTTCTGCTTGCTCCTTACCATGTTCCTTCTCATGTTAACCCCTCGAACTGCATAGTGTCCTGACCTGGCTGATTCCAGCCCCCCAGGACTGCAAGGGAGGGGCAGCAGGACCCCTGACCTAAATGTTGTCAAGAGTCTAACTTGATCTTCTCACTAGATTACTGTAAGGACCAGGCCTGGCTTTCTTGCCAGAATTTTCAGTTTCTGTCTCGAGAACAGCGGCTGGAAGGGAGGGCCGGCAGCTCAGCCGGTCCTGGGGAAGTCATGTCTCCTGAGAGGGGGCACGTGGGGCTTGGCAGACCTTGGACACGGAGTCCACAGCAAGTCCTGCAAACCCAGGGCCTGGGGGGGCCTGGGGCCCGAGAAATGGGGCCTGAGGACCTGTGGACTACATGGGGACAGCCGTATGCTGCTGGACATGGCTCAGGGGCATGGGTGGGCCACGGGGCCTCAGGAAGTCATATTTTTGTGCCAAGCCCCAGATTTGGTGTGGCAGTTTGAACACTGTCTCAGCAGAGCACACCTCTGAACAGGCTGCCACGCGAGAAATACCCCACTGACTGCCTGTCTCACCTTTGTCCTCAGGCCCCCACGTCCATCCATCTGTCTGTCGGGAACGTGGACTGAGAGTCGGCAGAGGAGACGGGTGAGTACAAGCACCCCCCACCCTGGGCACACGTGGAGGGCTCAGCTCTGTCTGCCCCCTTCAGCAAAACAGCTCTGATTGAACATGCCTCTGTTGCAAACCGCCTGTCCACACACTGGCCCTCCGCTTTCCCCCTCCCAGTCCTGCTGCCCGGGCCACCCCAGCGGCTTTGCTGGCCAGAGGCAGCAGGGCAGGACGATGTATCGCTCCCACCTGGGACATGCTCCCACTTCCCCCTCGGTGCGGTACCCTACCAGCAGAGAGAGATGCGGTGGGGTCCTTTTGAAATAAAGAGCAATGTTGCTGGGTGGGCCAGTTGGCTCGTAGTGTATCAGTCACTCAACTTTTGTATCTTTTAGCACTATCAAATGGGTTTCCTCCACTGGTATGTCGCTGTTCAACCACACAGGGGTGTTCTTGATTTGGGGGTCTGAGGGGAGGTCGGGGGAGGACTGTGCCGAGCCGGATGGCCCAGGCTGGAACAAGCAAGGCCTTCTGCAGGCGCCCTAGAAAGGAAGACTGCCCTGCAGGCTAGTTCAGGGCCTGAGCGGGGCCAGCCTGGCTCTGCCATTGCAGGTGTCTCTCCTGGATCCGCTGGCCCTCTGGAAAAGTGGGCGTGTACAGAAATGTTTGGAAACACAGCTCCAGTTGCTGGGGGGCTGCCTGTAAGTTCTGGGGCACAAGCCGATAATTTCCTGACAAAGACTTGGGTCCCTGCTCCTCTGGCCATGCTGGAGAAACTGCCCTTCTGGTGGGATGGGGGGCGGGAGGGGGGTATGTGCGTGGAGGTGGCATCACTCAAAGGCAGAATGAGCAGTTGCCACCAGGGCATCGGATACCAGTGAAGCCCCCACAACACCCCACCACCACCACCACCCCATCTGTGACGGTGGGCTGAATCACCTCTGTGGGTACCACGCAATCCTCAGGAGAGGTTCAGGGAGGGGCTGGGACGCATCCGTGGAAAACGCCATCTGTGGTTTATCGTTTGATCTCATACTCACAAAGCTGTTTTCGTCAACGCCCTAAAGACTCCCGTTGAGCTGCAGGGACGTGAGCATGCCATTGTAAGCCTGTCTGAGTGGATGGTTCTGTGGTTTTGATCGGACTCCATTAGTGCTGAGCAAACATCACCACTGGTCATTATTTTGGGTTGGTTTTTTGGGTTTTTTTCTCCCCTGGGTTAAGAGATCAGGGCCAATTTGCGTTTTGCGTTTTCAAGTTTCACGTAATGAACGTGTTAGCCCGAGTGCTGTCTGGTGATCGAGTAACCCACAGGCCCTCGTGGGGTGCTCTGAGAATTAGCTGCCGGATCGGCCCCAGCACACAGTGGTGTTCTGGGGATCTGAGACGCGGGACTGGGGAGTTTAGCACAACTGGGGCACTGGGCAGGTGGACTTGTGCATCCTCTCAAGCTGCAGCTCAGACTCTGCCTCCTCTCTGCTGGGAACAGATCTTCGCCTCCCATCTCTCCATCACTCCCAAAGCTGGTGACTAGCCAGTGGGGCCCGAGCAACGTGTGGCGAGTGGGCGCCCATCCGGTGACATTGTTGGAGGCTAAGTCACACACACACACACACACACACACACACACACACGACTATCCTAAGCTGTTGTTTGTGCGATGTTTCAGAGGAAACACCTTATTTTTTTGAAAAGCGTCCCATGGTTGGTTATGGGAGCAGGAGGAGGCCTTCTACTCCCGTGAGGAGTTTCAGACTCAGACACGCACAGGGGCTGTTCTGCCCTGCCCTCTAGGGTCGTGATGAGTCTCCCAGGTGGCCCGTGCTGCCTTCTGAAACCCGACTTCCGGTGTGTGGGGTAGATCCTGGCCCGGCCAGCCCTGCAATGGCCCTGCTGCCCCTTCCTTCTTCTCGGCATCTGCTCGGTGAGCCCGGCCTTGCTCTTCAGGCGCCGCTCAGACAGGGCGCCGCAGTCTCTGAGGCCAACAGTCAGTGCTCAGGCCATCCGCTCTAGGTCCTCAAAAGACGCCCGCTTTACAGACAAGGCCTGCTGCTCGCGGCGGCTTTGACACCCACTCCCGTGAAAGAACAGGCAGGTGCAAGTGTTGGATCGTCCAGTACCGGAGCCGCTGGCCTGGCCCTCCTCAGCCATGGGGGTCCAGGGACCAGCCTAGTCCCTCAGTAGCATGTCTGCATCTGCAGGGCTTGCTGCCCAGCCCTGACCAGTGGTCTTCCTGGGACACCTTTCTTGTGACCCTATGTCTTCTCTCATAGGCTCGGAGAGCTCCCGGCTAGGTGTGCCAGCAGCTTGTAGGGAGGAAGTAGCAGGACTGGCCGGAGCAGGGAGCACCTCACGCAGCCAGAGCCATGGGCCTGGGTGGGAGCAGCTGCGGCTTCTAGAGCAGCCACTTCTGTCTGCCTCCCCTGCTGGCAGCCTGGGTAGCATTTTGGGTAGCCCCATGCCCCATAGGCCCCTTCAACCCCTTGTCCTGGAGCCCTGGCTTGGGGGAAGCCCACTGCTCTGGTGGGAGCTTGCCAGACACCCTGTCAGGGACAGTGTGGGCTTCAGGCACCGTGGGCTCACAGAGGCTGGAAAGGAGCCACCTGCCAGGGACTTGTTGAAAAACAGAACAGAAGGGCTGCTGGTGTCTGGGCTGCAGGAACCAGTGAGACCCAAAAAGGAAATGGCTCAAGAGCCGGCGATTCTGTGACTGGCAGCCAGACTTGGCCATGCCAACGTGGTGCCGGGGTTCTGGGAAGGAAGGTTGTTGCTGACGAATGCCCATGGTGGGGCTGGGACAGAACTTCCCTGAAGGCCCTTGCTTCTTCCCTGATTCTCTGCCAGATGTTACAGAGGGTTTTGTACATGCCAGCTCCCAGCAAGGCACCCGGGGTGGGGTGGGGATGGGGATCAAGGAGGGTAGCATAGGGCCTCCATCTAGAAGTGCCCCAGGTGTCCTCAGGGCTGCTTGTTTATGTGACTGTGGTGCCTGAGTCCTGGGACAGGGTCCCCTTGGGGAGGAAGGACTAGCTGGGCTTCTGTGTGCTACGGAGGTGTTTTAGGGGAGAGGTCAGTTGAGTTGGATCTTGAGGAATGAGTAGGAGTTCTCTAGGGAGCAAAAGGCGGGCAGAAAGTAGTGTGGACAGACACCCTGTAGCAGCACATGGTGGCAGGCGTGGGCAGACGCTGCCTATCCAGGGGACAGGGAGGATTGTGGGGTCACAGCAAGGGTGACCTGATGTGCCGCCGCAGGGAGAGGTACGACGTGGTCGTGCTGCATTTAGAATGCTCGGGGCCTGCCATGGCGACAGGGGGGCCAGAGCCCAGGTGAGAGAGCTGCACCTGGAGGCAGGGGCTTCGACCAAAGCCCCAAGGGTAGGGAGGTGGAGAGCCGGGCAGCAGGGCTGTTCTCTGCGCTTTCATGAGCGGGCATGGTGGACGGTCAGCTGCGGCAGAAGAGAGGCTCCTGGGCTGACTTGAAAGTGGACAGGGTGGTGGCGGGGGCTCAGCGTGCAGAGGAGTCACCCAGCGAGAGAAGGGATAAGTGTGGGGGGGGGGGGGATGGAATATGAGCCGGAATCTGGAAGTGACTAGCGCAGGCAGGGCCCTCCACCCCTTTGCCGCAGGCTACCTGGTGAACAAACACATGGAGGCAGGGTCAACACCTGGGGGAGTGCCCACAAGCCCCTACTCCCAGCGTCTCCACGGGTGCCCAGTGAACGTGCAGTGCCAGCAGTCGGCCATGTCCTGCCGGGTCCTCTCGACATGGTGAACGGCTGTGGGTGTGAGCATGAGACATGGGAGGGACACGCAGGAGACTTGCCACGGAGCGAGTGTGTGGGCGGGCACACAGGCAGACGGGCTGACTTGAAGTTGGACCTTCAGGCTGGCTTTGTTCCTGGCTGGGGGCAGGAGACCCTGGCTAGGGTGGGGCTGTGAGAGACGCTGACTAGCTGAGCATGAACTTGACCCTCCTGTATCCCCTTCCCAGGGGTTAGGGAGTTGCTTAGCTTGGGAGGAAACCGGGGTTAGCAGGAAAAGGTTTCTCTAAGATGAGACGGTCCAGTGCTGGAGGCCTAGGCGTGGCCAGCTCCGTGTGGGTCCCCAGGTCAGGGTCCACTGGGCCCAAAGGAGCCCCTTCCAGAGGCGCAGCCAGTGTGTAACCACAGTGCCACCACGACTCCAAGAACCAGAGGTACAAACTCCAGTCTCCACAGCGCTCAGACCCTCAGAACTCTGTGAGGGAAGCCGGCAGTGTGGGGCGGTGGGAGCCGTGACCAGCTGCGAGGCGCGTGATGGTGCTGGAGATGAAGGAGTGCCGCCAGGGAGGGTAGGGGCCCAGGGCCTGCCAGCCTGCTGGGTTTTCAAGAGAAGCCAGAAGCCTAGATCTTTATGGGAAATCTCCTGAATCTGAAATGCTGCATCAGCCCATGAGAAGCTAAATAAACTCTACGGAGAGGTTGCCAAATGCCAGCCTCTGAGTTGGAGCCTAATAGTGGGGCGGATGCCCATAGAACGGACATCACAGTGAGGCCAGCACCTGGTACGCAGGTGGCCCCCAATCCATGCTCCTTCTACAGCTAAGTTAGAGGCCAGGGCTTGTCATCATTATCCAGTGTCACCACACAGGAAGGCCACAGTTGGGTGACCTTCAGGGGACAGAAATGTATTTTGTCAGAGTTCAGGATGCCGCAGGTCCAAGTGCAGGCCACGGCCCTGGGGGAGATGCTTCCTGATCTAGTTCCGCTCCTGCCAGCCACTCACAGTGCTTGGTGGGCCTTGAGTGTCATGGAGGGACCTGTGTTTGCTCCAAGCGCTGGCGGTCAAGCAGTGACATCATGTGGCGGCTCCGGAATGATGCGATCAGCCCTGATCGGTGTCTGGGAATTTGGGGCGGGGGTGGGGGGCTGACTGCCTTGCTCAGGTCACAGCCCTGACCCCATGGCAGGGGCATCTTCTTGGGGTGTGACTCACATGACACTGAATCTTACAAGAGATCAAAGGAGAACAGATAAGGAGACACCACTCTGTTTAGAACCCGCTCTGCTCTGACATGACGTAACTAACACAGCAAGAGAGACCTCCCACCACCATGGGGTCGGTGCAGCTCACAGCCACCCCGTGGGACAGAACAGAACTGCCCTGTGGGCTTCTTAGATGGTCCCTCGTTATGGGAGCAGAAAGCCCTGTCTTTCTTTCTCCTGGAGTGGCTAGTGGTGGTTTCAAACTGCCGACCTTGAAGCTAGCAGCCGGACTCGTAACCACTGTGCCACCAGGAGGGCTCCCATTCCCAAGTATGTTCCTACTGATTAGCACCGAGGTCCCATTTTGATATATTTGGAATGGGCACAATTCAGTCCAGTGCAGGGCTTGGTCTTAAGGTTTGGGGAGACTGTGAGGTTGGGGCAGGGGGGTGGAGTATTAGGTGTGTTACAACCATCACTCCACCTGCTGGGTGAAGGTGCGTCTGTGTGGGGGGCCTGGAGGCAGGCGGAGGCTCAGGGAGCTCAGAAGGCTTCCGGGTGGGAGACTGTGGTTAAAGGGTGCTGATGGGGAGAGGAGGGAAGGGGTTAAGAGGCGCGGGTGGGGGTGGGGGGTGGGAGCAAGGACGATGAGTTAGGCTGGGGCCATGCCAAGTGTAGATGCCTGTGAAACACCAGGTAAAGAAATGTTACCTGGTGAAGCTTGCAGCCGCTCTCAGGACAGGGAGGACTGGGGACACGGAAGTCCCCCACACCCAGATCTGCCTTCTCACAGGGTACCGAAGACGTGTTCTCTTTGTGGCTTCTCTGTGGTCAGCAAGTTGAGGGATGTCTTCCTTCTTGTTGTCTGTTTCTTTAGTGGAGAGTTTGTTTCTAGAAAGGCCGAGGTTTAGACGGAAGAATGTGGGCTGTTACCTAAAGACCCGTGACCTCTCCCCAAGCCCTGTCCCACATTGAGACAGCTGGGGGAGGGGAGAGGACAGAGCATGGGGTTATCGGGGCCCCCTGGTCAGCACCTCATGAAACCTCCCTCGGAGCACTCGAGCCTGAACTCTGGACTCTCACCTGCTCTGGGGAGAAGCCGAGGGTTTGCTCAGCAGATTGATGGATTCACAAGCCTCCTTAGGAGAGCGGGCTCTTAGCAGCATCATTTGCATTCCAACAATGAATGTACAAATTATAAATGACTCCTTATCTATTTTTAAAGCCGTTTTAAGGCTCCTCGCGCTGTCAAGGGTGTCACTGAACGTACCAAGGACAAGGCAGCAATTCTGCTCAAGAGCATCTGCTAGATGCTGGGGGGGCGGGTGGGGGTTGCTGAGCCTCTTGGAGGCACAGGCTCAGCCAGGCCTCATGGTGCCCCCAGGGCGGGCCAGTTGTGGGCTTGTTGAGACGCTGGCCCAACTCAACTTCGCCTGGGAGGGCCTGGTCAGGACTGGGCTCTAGGGCTGGCTACAAGCCCCATGTTCCAAGCTCCTCCCAGGAGCTCCTCCCTCGTCCAAGGTGCCCTCCTGGGCAGGGCAGGGATGGCCTGGGCTGCAGCTCGAATGGAGGGCTTGGGAAGAGGGCACCGATGAGAGAGAGAAGAAGCAACTGGAGACCGGGTGCTCCCGAGTGGACTCCAACTCCCAGTGGCCTGTAGGACAGAGTCAGACTGTCTCCAAGGGTTTCCAGGGCTATAATCCGACCAGGAGCAGTCTCCCTCGCCTTGCTCCCTCAAAGCGGCACTTGGTTTCAAACCAGCGACCTTTCCCTGAGCAGCTGAGCTGGTAACCACCGTCTGGCCAGAGATCCTTGAAGGGGATGCAGTGGCCTTAGAAATGGATAGGTGGGGAGGAGACGAGGTGGGGGTGGGGTGCTGGGGTGGCCACTCTCCCTCCCTGGTCCTCCGTTTTACCCATCTGCAAGCGGTAGTGTTTTAATCTGCTGAAAAGTTTTCATCTTCTCCCCAGCTTTAGGCTTTGTAGCCTACCCTCACCCTTCCCCTGGCCGCATCTATAAGCCATTTAGTCAACTCTAGTCTGCTCGCCGTGTCACTTGGCTGCATTGTTTACAATCTCTACAACTAAACTGTACGAGGCAGTTTCGCTGGGCCGTCCTGTCTCCAGTCACCTGTAGAAGCTAGCCATGGAGACAAGACAGGGACATCAAAAACCCTAACGCGACTGTGCTTTCTCTGGAGCGAACGCTCAGAGGCCTGCTGTCTCTATGTGGTCAGGCAGGCAGGGGGTCCAACATGCTGGTGGGGGGGGTCTGAGAGGCACAGTAGGTCTAAACAAAGCCTTCCTCCTCAAGATAACTGTGGTTGTTGCTGCTGCTGCTGCCCCCGGGGGTCAGCCCTGGCCCATGGCAACCACGTGCACAATGAGTACACAGCCGTCTGGTCCTGCATTGTCCCTGTGAGCATCAGACCGTGGTGAGCCTTCAGGCTGTCCTTGGACGATTTCAAAGGTAGACCGCCAGACCTTTCTGCCTGGTCCGCGTCTGTCCAGACGCCCAGCCAGCTCTGCACCCCAGCCTCTCCTAAGCTTGCACTGGCAGGAGCACACCGGAGCTGCATGGCCAGGAGTGGGCTGTCGGGCTCCTGCATGGAGGGGGGGGTACGTCTATGGCGCCACCAGGGAGACCAACCGCAGCCATCAAAGGTGCTGGGCCTGTGTCCCAGGCTGACGCCCAGCCTCCTCTGGTCACGTTCTGGGCCAGAGTCAGGACCAGAAGCCGTCTTGTAGCCTTTCTAGCATGGCTGCTGGAGTCTGGGGACGGCGCTGGCTGCCTGAGATGGGCATGGGTTTCCAGGACAGCCCCGGCCCCATCCGATGACCCAGTGGAAGAGACAGGGTGCTCCATAGCCTACCCTTGTGATCACAGGGGGGGGGGGGGGGGCTCCCACCCAGCACTCCCTCTGACCCCTCGGTTTCCACACTACACGGTGGGAGGAAAGGAGTAGGGAATCACATCTCCCAGGCCCCAAGTTGCCCCCATCCCACTGTCACCTTCAAGTGGGGGGGGGCAGCTGATAATCCCCGTAATCTCATATTAATGAGGTCTGTGCTGGAGAGCAGGCCTAGTTGGGGGTAAATGGAGGATATCAGCACGCTCTCCTGACTTCCTGGGTGCAAGCTGGAGGGAGGGGGCAGCTGGGGAGCTGGTTGCTGGAGGGGGTGGCACCACAGACCAGGGCCCGTGCTCCCCGTCACCTCCATGGGGGCTTTCCCTCATGCTTCACTGTGATGCTCTATTGCCCGGGGATGGCAGTCTATAGGTATGCACCTGCTCCTGAGTGCCCCCAACCCCCGGCCTCCGCCCAGCTCCCGTCAGCTTTCTGTTGCTTTCATGACGACCCCAGCCCCCGGTGAGCCCACAGGGGTGAAAGGAGACTTCCCTGAGGCTCTCTTGACGGACTTTCTTCCGGGCTGTCTTCTTGTGGGTTCAGTGCAGACCCGTTTTCATACGCATAGCGTCCCAGCTTGGTGACAGCAGCCCCCTCAGCGTGGCAACCCCGTCCCCGCTCCTCCCTGCCTTCACTCTGACCTTCGCCTTCAGGGAGATGCTGCCCTGCAGGCCTCAGGTGATGGAGTGTCGGTGCTTGTCCCCCTTACAGACTAGTCCACGTATGGCCAAGACTTCAGCCACAGGGGTGAGCTCTGTCCCAGACCCACAAGGTGACGGAAGGCCAGCGCCTGTTGGGCTGGAGCAGTCTGTCTGACCACAGAGCCTGGCCTCTGTACCCACATTCTTCGTCCCCCCCACCCCCCACCCCTGGTGCCAGATGCCCTGTCTGCCCCTGTTCTCGGGGATTGGCAGTGAGAGCTGGGAACCGTGTGGCTGTTCTGACCGAGGGGTCGTAGAAGGGGCCTGGGCTCGTCATTCCCACTTTCTCACCCCGGCTTGCTCTGAACGAGTGGAGACCCATCACTGCACTGTCCTGGCTGCCTGGGAATCTTAGGGCCCCGTCCCAGCTCGCCCTCCCACCTAGGAAGTGGAGCGCTGTTTGGAGGAAGGAGGTTATGCCAGGGGGCCTTGGGTTCCGCAGGGGTTCCAATGGCGGGTTTTTCTGAATGCAATCGCCTTGTCTTTCTGCTGAACCTCTTGAGTGGACCTGCACTTCCACCCGACTGTTAGCAGCCAAGCATGTAACGGTTCACACAGCTATTGGCCTGGTAGGGAAAGGCGGCGGGGCAGGTGATGCCCTCCTGGTGAGGGAGGAAGACAGAGCTCGGCCTGAGCTCCTGGCCTAGGCCTCTCTCTGTGCTGTCCCCCTCTCGCAAGGGCCCGAACTTCTTATGCCTCGCTCATCCTCGATGCCACAGCCCACCCCAGAGACTGGCCTGGCGGATGACCCTGTGACACCGATGTCCTCCTTGCGGTTGGCCTCAGACTCCGGCTCTATGCTCAGCCGTGTCCATACTGCATGTTCTGCGTGTGTCCTTGCGGAGATTTGGGCCTGGCCCTGGCGTCCTCGACCTAGGGATGTGGCCTCTTCCCAGACAGCCCGGTGCATTCGGTTGGCTCCACCTACAGAGCGTCTTACTAGATCCCCCCCAGGCAAGCCCACCTGCTGCAGGCAGGTAGAGGCAGGAAGACCTCTCTCCACTGGTATCCTGTGCCCTGGGGACCTCCTTTTGCAGTCCGGCCAGCTGTGCCCAGCTCGGGGAGCTTCCAGGGGCGCCAGCTTCATGCCTGGCACCCCCACCAGCAACTGCCCTCCAGTCCCGCCAGCTCACAGAGGCCCCACGGGCTTTCCGCAGGCTACCAGATTCTCCAAACTAACTCAAAATGTCGAGAAAATTTTGCATTGGAGCTCAAAGAAAGCATCTGGAATCCGACTGACACACGTGATTCTTGTAAACAAAAGCAGTCCGTGTTTCGGTCCCTCAGCATTCGTGGGCGTTGTTAGCATGTTGTTGAAACCTTTTGCGGCTGTGTTCCAAGCGTTTTGCTATAATTTTCTTCATTTTTGTGGCTTTTTGTACTATTTTTAGATAAAAAACATGGGTCCTAAGAAAGAGTTTTTTAAAAGAATCATCATGATAAGGAACTGGTTAACCGTGTTACGATATTGTTGATGATAATTTAATAAGCCCTTTTAGATAATGATGAAGGAAACAGCAACAGCAGACACCATTAGACAGAGGTTGGTTTGTTTTAGAGAAAGTCAGCCAGGTCCTGGTGAAAAAAGGCAAAGAAGGGGGGTAAAAAAACTCCTGAAAAGCTGCTACCAGTTGATTTTATGGAAGGGGATTCCCCTTCCAAACAGTGGCTCTCTCTCCTCTGTACCTCCTCCCCACATCCTGTCCACAGATCCAGATCCTCATCAGTCGCAAGGTATGGGCCATACTGTAGTTGTTTAAAACTTTTTAAATGTTGTGTTTCTTATTTAAATGATATTATTTCATTCTGAACTTATTTACTTTGAAATTTCTGTGTAATGTTTTATGTAAAAAGGCAAGGTGAGACGTCGGACAGAGCAAGATATGACAAAATAATAATTTATAAATTATCAAGGGCTCGTGAGGGAGGGGGAGCAGGGAGGGAGGGGGGAAAATGAGGAGCTGATGCCGGGGGCTTAAGTGGAGAGCAAATGTTTTGAGAATGATGAGGGCAATGAATATACACATGTGCTTTACACAATTGATGTCTGTATGGATTGTGATAAGAGTTGGACGAGCCCCTAATAAAATGATTTTTTTTTAAAGGCAAGGTTAGGGTAAAAACTTGGCGGTCAAGAACGGATTAATCCATTTTCAGTTATTTCTTATGGGAAAAGTGGATTCGGAACTCGACTTCATTGCATTCCGACGCTCCTTCTAGAACGGACTCGCGTCCAGGTCCAGGGTTCTACTGTCCTTCCAGGGAAACGGGCTGAGTAAAGCCACGGAGAACAACTGTCCCCTGACACATTTTCAGTCCCTTCAGCCAGTTCTGACCCAACAGCAGCTGGTTGGGGTTGGTTTTACGGACACGGGAGAAGCTCAGAACCCAGCCTGTGGCAGGCACAGGAAATGCTGCAGAGAGCTGAGGGGCTTGGGTCAGTGAGCTGCGGACTGTCCACAGGGCAGCAGTCAGGAGGAGCCAGGCCAGCACAGC
>NW_022103928.1:61351823-61360840 GCF_000313985.2 Echinops telfairi | reverse complement strand
CCCACTGTCTCCTCCCAGGGCTGTACACAGTCAGAGCAGCCAACCCAAGGTGCCGTGCTCCCAATGCCTGAGGGAAGCTGGCATCTTTCCGGGTGAATCCCTCCACAGCGGACCAGAACCGACTACTGACCCAAAGCGCAGCTGCTACTGCTGCTTCCCCCAGGCGATTCCCCCTCCTCCACACACTGGCTGGGGTGGGGGTTCAGACAATGTCGCTGCAGTGCCTGGCCTGCCAGAACTGGGCAGTGGGATGAGTGCCCGCCCCCCACCCCCGCCTCTGAAGCATATTTAATTAAAATGGAATCACAGCTCGCTCCAGAACCAGGGGTGCAAAACAAAAGGCCTTTCAGGCTTGGGAGCTGGCACCCCTTTCTGGCGTCCTCCTCGGGTTGCCTCACTAATCTGGGGCTTCAGACCCCAGGCAGGGCCAGAGCTCCGGTTCCCATGGTCAGGGTCTGCGCCCTCTTCCTGGCCAGGCCTCCAAGTCATGGCAGCTCATGGGCCACAGAAGGAGATGTCACCTGGACATCTTCACGGTCACCGTATGTTGGATACCATAGCTGTGGTCACTGTGGACTCGGTGCCTTCCAACCGAGGGAGGGGCTGGGCCCCCACTGCCAGACCAGACAAGGGTTCTGTGGTCCGTCGGGTGTTGATTGGCCGATTCTTAACCTTTCTTCCTAGTCTATCTGAAGCGGGAAGCCCCACTGACCCGTTGTCCACTTTGGCCACCCTGATGGTCTTGGACATTCCTAGCTTCCAGCCTCACAGCAACATGCAACTCACCAGCAGACAGACAGACAGACAGACAGGGGGACCTGTCTCAAAGGAGCAACCAGTACATACCAGGCTCCAGACTGGGTTGTGAAGGCAGTGGGTACCCTAGGCAGCTCTCAGCAGGGAAGGGCATTGTCAAAGCTGTCTTAGACCCCTCTGGCAGTAGCCTCAAGGGTGGCCCATCGCCTGCCTTTCTCCCTGGGGGACGGGATGCAGCCCTGGACCTGGCCCTGCTGCAGGGCAGATGGGATCTTTACTCTTGATTCACTGTGCTTCCTTCTGAAGGGGATCAGGTGCTCACAACTACTAGCCTGAGGGGACAGGCCCTGCCTGGCCTCCTGAGCCATGTCCTCCAGGCCTGGCACTGAGGACCATCACCCTGCTCAGTCCATTCTCAGACCAGACAAGGACATCCCCGTGCCTGTGGGGCAGTCAGTCTGCAGTGCAGTTAGTGCAGAGCCTGGCATTTGCAGGTATACTTTATTACCTGGGGTGTGTGTGTGTGTGTGTGTGTGTGTGTGTGTGTGTGTGTGTGTGATGAGTGTATTTGTGTGTTTGTGATGTGTGTGCCTACAATGTACTGTTTGTGTACTCACACAGTGTGGCCTGTGTGTGCATGTGTATGTGTGTATGTGAGCTGTGTCCCACATAGGAGCCCGTCCTCACTCAGCAGGAAGGCTCTCCAGCTGCCTGTCTCGCAGACTGCAGGGGTTTGTCTTGAGGGACAGAGGGAAGGGGCCTGTCAGAGCCCATCCTGGAGAAACTCTGGCTTTGAAACGCAGCCAGCAAGGAGTGCAGCCAAGAACGTACACTCCCATCTGCAAGTGAGTCTTCCCTCGTTGAAGAAGCACAGGCTCCCTGGCCGCTGTGAGTGTAACTCCGAAGCACTCAAAGCGGCAGCCTCGTCCTACAATGCAGGGCCTGCTCGTGAAAGACAACGCAAAACAAACTCAGAGAGCTGTGTATTCAGAGCCCAGGCCTCCCCCTGGAGGCACTCCTCCATGCACGGGGGCCTGCAGAGGCTGTCTGTGGGCCCTGCCAGAGCAGTGGATGACTTCTGTCTGTTCAACATGCCTTGGGCTGGCTGGTGGTGCTGAGGAGCAAGCACTGGGCTGCAAACCCATGCGCCCACTCCACAGGGGGCATGCGAGGCAGGCTGCTCCCGAGAGAATTGCCACTCTCAGAAACACTCTCTAGAGTCACTCTGGGCAGAATCGACCTGCAGAATGCCCGAAGGTCCTCGGTGGTGCACAGGGTTAATGGGCTCAGCTGCTCACAGAAAGGCCCGAGGTTCAAGTCCACCCAGAGACACCTCTGTCCAAAGAGAAGCCTGGTGATCTCCTTCTGAACAATCAGCCGCCGAAACCCGTGGAGCACAGTTCTGCTCCGGCTCACCCTGGGCAGCCCTGGGTCAGAGTGGACGCCTCGGTAACTGTAAACACTGCTTGTGATGCTGAGGCTCAGAGGGCCATAGCCCTGCCCTCGGGGGATTCCCAGTCTACCCATAAATGACAGTGATCGTCATGGCCAGGAGGGAGATCAAACAGGGTGAGTGGCTCAGCCACCAGACAAGGCAGGGCCTCTCAGAAGAGGGACTGCTAAGCTGCAGGCAGAGTGGTAAGTAGCAGCTATGGAAGGGTCTGAGGGGAGAGCGTTCCAACAGAGACCACAGTGGGTGCATGAGCGCCACGTTGGTGGGATCCCTGGCACCCAGCAGGCCAGCGTGCAGGAGCACCCTGTGGGCAGGAGGCAGGAGAAAGAGGTGGGGTCGGGCAAAGTCGCACAGGGCTTGGGGAGGAGAGGATTGTGTTTTCTTCTGTGAAACAGGCTGGATTTCCTTTTTGTTTTGTTTAATTTTATTGGGGACTCTTACAGCTCTTATCGCAATCCATACATAAATCCATTGTGTCACACACATCTGTACATATGTTGTCATCATCTTTTCCAAAACATTTTCTTTCTACTTGAGCCCTTGCTATCAGCTCCTCATTTTCTCTCCTCCACCCTCCTTCCCCCATGAACCTCTGATCATTTATAAATTATTCTCTTTTATTTTCATGTCTTACACCAACCGTTGTCTCATTTCAATGACTTTTCTGCTGTCCGTCCCCCTGGGACGGGGGCCATACGTAGATTATTATGATAGGTTCCATACATCGATTATTATGATAGGTTCCCCCTTGCTACCACCCCCCTTCCCTTACCGTCCTAGTATTGCTGCTCCCCTTATGGGTCCTGAGGGCTTTATCTGTCCTGAATTCCCTGTGTTGCGTGCGAGCTCTTATCTGTACCAGTGTACATGTTCTAGTCTAGCCAGTTTTGTAAGATAGAATTGGGGTCATGATAGTAGTGGGGGGGACATTAAAGAACTAGAGGAAGGTTGTGTTTCGTTGGTGCTATACTGCATTCTGACTGACTCTTCTCTTCCTTGTGCCCATTCTGACAGGGGGTGTACAATTGACTACTGATGGGCTTTGGGTCTCCACTCTGTGGATTTCTGTGGCTTCACACGTGATGTCTGAATCCAGGGAAGGTGGAAGGTTGCAGCCATGCTCACTGTTTTACTCTTAAACCAGACATTCCAGACATGGTGTGCACATTATTTTGATGAGCAGTAACCCTCGATGGAGAGAGATGGGGGTCTCTTTAAATGAGCCACGGCAGTCCGGAGTGCTGATCATCAATCTTCAGGTTCCACACTGACGTTTCTAACTGTGTGGCCTTGGACGATTTATCTAAGGGTCCTCAGCCTGGGTCTTTATTTGCACGGTGGGAGAACACTTTGTCCCCAGTGCTGCGGGGACAACAGGAACCAGCTCCTGCACCCAGGGGAGTGCTATGTGAACCAGAGACCTCTGTCCTTCCTCTGAGAACGCTCCGCTAGGGCACACTTTACTGGTTAGGGTTTCATTGTACCTAGGGAAGGAGATGTCTCCTAGAGACCTTGACCAATGTTTTGAAAGCCCCCCAACCCTGGGGTGGGGTGCGGTGGGGCATCTATCTAAAAAAGGGGTTGTCTAACCTCTCTTGTCCTGAAAGTCTGCAGTGTTGGTCTTTCCCCCAAGGGCTCCAAACATGTAAATAAAACCCAAAACCTCGCCAAATTCCGACTCAACGACCCTGCAGCACAGGAAGGACGGACCGTGAGTTTCTGAGATTGTAACTCTTTACCGAAACAGAAAGCCTCCGCGTTCTCTCTCCAGCGGCTGGTGGTTTCCAAGTGCTGACCTTGCGGTTAGCAGCGATACGTCAGCAGGGGTCCCTCACGTGACTAGGGATCCCCTTGTAGTAAAAGAGACTAGCTCTGAAATGACTTCCGAGTTGGGTGGGAGGAACCTGCTTGCAACAAACCAATCAGAGCCCCGGAGTACACTTAGGTCAGCAAGCCGGAGCCAATCAGCACGAAGGTGCTTGGAGCTCTCCAGGGTCCTGACCAACTGGGGTTGCAGTCGGCTAGTTCTGTATCGCTTTTTCTGTAGAGTTGATGGTTGGTTACATCTGGACCAAGAACAAGTATGAGGGGCGAGGGCGGGGGAGAGATCGGAAAGACCTGGGGTAGAACCTCTAGACCTAGGTCTTCATTTCCTCATCTATAAAATGGGAACGATGGAATGTTTGTGTGTCTTTGACTGTTTGAATTGCTAACAGAGAATTGACAGAACCTAGTGCAATCCAGGCAAATATAGATGCTCATTAAGTATCTGTTTCTCTGCAGTGAACTCTCCGAGAAAGCCAGAGAAGTGTTTATATCGGGGGACCCTCAACCCTAGTTCAAATTATTACGTTTTTTTCCTGGCTGTGTGAGTCTCATCTGAGTCTTGGTTTAATCATCTCTTAGATGGAGCCTTGGTGGTGTAGTGGTTAAGAGTGTGTCTGCTAGCCACAAGGTTAGCAGTTCAAAACTACCAGCTTCCCTCAAGATAAAGATGAGGCTTTATACTCTCATAAAGAGTTCCAGTCTCAAAGACCCACCGGAACAATTCTACCCTGTCCTACAGGGGTCTGAGTCAGAATCGACTCAATCTCAGTGAGTTTGGTTGTTCTTTTTAAAATTGTATATGTATATTATATATATATGTGTGTGTGTCTGATATATAATATATAATAGATCTGATATATATAGTATATATCTTATATACATAATATAATAGGTCTGATATATATACTATATATAGCAATAGGTCTGATAACTAGAATTTGATTTAGTAAGCGCCTGATAAAACTGTGGATTTGGACTCAGTGTTTAGGTAGCTTCCTTTTTCCTTTTAAAGCAGTTAGATTTGAATACCCAGTGCTCTCATATGATGGCAGGCTCATCCTCCTGCCCCGAGGCCCATGTAAAGGGTAGACAGTCCACTGAAGCAAATGTGTGTGTGCCAGAGCAATAGTGTTTAAACAGCAGGTAGAACCACCCTCTGGATGTTGCTGCTTCCAGGTGGCCTCTAAGTCAGCATGGCCCTGATGCCCCATGGTCTTCATCTCCGGACAAAAATGTGTGGCTGGCCACGTATGTTCTTAGAAGAGAAAGGACATGTATGTTCTTAGAAGAGAAACAACATGCATGTTCTTAGAACAGAAAGGACATGTATGTTCTTAGAAGAGAACGGATGTATCTTCTTAGAAGAGAAAGGACATGCATGTCCTTAGAACAGAGAGGACCTGTATGTTCTCAGAAGCAAAGGGGCCCTGGGGTGTGAGGGGAACGCTGTCTGTGAGGTTTTCTGTGCACATATGTTATCATAGGAACATAACAAACCACGGGCTTTACATTCCTGGGATGTTTCTGACTGAGAAGCGCACAGCTAGGGAGGCCAGCGTCCTTGTAGGACAGAAATGATGGGACCTGATGTGGGTCTCACTCATGCATGACGTCCAACACACACCACCACCTCGCTGGGTGGCATTATTGATGTAAACCTTTAATGATGAAGCACTGGAAACATATAGCCCTGTGAGAAACCTCCATGGGCTCAGCACCCAGTTTCCATCCTTAGTCCCCCTTGCCTGATTTTTCATCTCCCCCTCATCCATGTTCCTCCATCCCAGGTTGGAGTCAAGCAGGTCAGTCAGCTGGCGGTTTGTCTCCATGAGTCTAGTTGTCATTCCCTGACCTTCGAAGAGCCTCCTGGTCTGCTTTCATTTGTAGCCAGGGAAGACCTCTTGGAATTAAAGTCTGGACGCGTGGGTTTCAACCACATTCGTTAAGTGGCCTTCACCAGGGCAGACCTCAGTGTCCTCCCTTGGACTCATGTGAGGGAAGGTGTGCAAACCGTGCGTTCTCCGCATTGTGACACAGGCTTGGATTCTGCCCTCTGGCCCCTGTGGAGTCAGTGCTGCGGGGAAGGGCTGGAGCCATCACAGAACGGGACCACCGGGCAACAATGGGAGGCACCTGGAGTCCAGGGAGGGTGTGTTTTGGAGAGGAGAGGGGGCATAGCATGTTGGAAGCTGAGGGTGTGGGCCAGGACGTGATTTGGGAGAGAGGGGTATGAGACGTATCACTGGGCAAGCCCTTGAGGGAGGCTCGACTTGCAGCAGGCCCTGGGTCCAAGGCCCAAGGGGAAGCTGAAGAGTGTGACCCTTATCCTGAGACCCATGGGGAGACCCCAAAGGGGAGCCTAGTCATGCCTGTGGGCGTAGGACAGACTGGAGAGGGCAGCTCTTCAGAAGTGCCTCATGGGCATCTCTGGGTGGACTCCATCAATGAGGGGTCGCTGGGGACACCTTCCTGTTAGTAGCCACAGGTGTTCACCATTGCACCGCCCCGAGAGACTCCTTCTTTAAAACACAGCGGAGGGAGAGAAAAGATGGCGTGAGTCTGGCTTCTGCCCAGGGGCACAGCTGGGATACTGAGTGTGTTGGGGCCTTCAACAGGAAGCCATTCTCAGCTGCCACCATCACACACAGCATGTGAAAGGGGCAGGGGCAGTGGCACCCAGAGGCTGAACCTGGCAGGAGCAGACATGCCCAGCTCATCTTTGAGGCCTTGCCCCCTGGTGGTCCCAACTCCTCGTAGCCTGTGTCAGGTGCACAGCCACCCGGCCTTCGGCTGCTCACTGAAAGGTTGTTGGTTCAGGTCCACTCAGGGGTTCTTTGGTGGAAGAAAGGCCTGGTGATCTGTTTCCAAAGAGTCCAAAGACTCTAACCCGCCGTGCATGGACACTGGCTGCAGAGCAACTAGTTTGCTTTTTGTTGTGGAGGTGTCCGTCTGACTTCCCGAGAAACCGTCCAACCCTCCCCAACGAGGAACTTCCCACCCCCACCCCCGCCGAGCCGCAGCCTCTCCTGCCCTCAGCTTTTGTCCCTGCTGTGCTTCCACTTCACAGCTTCCCATGAGTGCTACGACGGTCATTATGAAGGGCCTCCTGCAGGCCAGGCCCTGAGCTAGGGGCTCCAGGCACACTAACTCGCCCAGGGCTGGAGACATGGACCCATCATGCAGGTTTGGAAAAGACTGGTCCCGAGAGCCCTCGTGGTGAGGGCAGACGCAGGTTCTGGACATCTCATGCAAACTGAGCATTCCCCAGCACACTGTCCCGTGCACTCTGCCACAGCATGGGGGCATGCGCCCCCCCTGCTCACAGATACAGGAGTCCAGGGCTCAACAGCAGGGCCCCCTCCCTCCACTCTAGCTCATCACCCATGGCAGTCATCTTCAGTCTGTCTGTCTTCTGCACGGAGAGGCAGGGGGGAATGCTGGGCCAAATTCAAAAACAGGAAAAGGTCAGAGAAACTGCTGAGACCGGCCTGAGGCACCCGGGACTGAACCCAACCCCGGAGATCAGATAAGAACCCAAACCGGACTCCCTGCCCCAAGTCAAATGTGGCTCACAGTCACCCTGTGAGACAGGCTGGAACTGCGCTGCGGGTTTCTGACACTGTACCTCTTTATGGGAGTAAAAGCCTCATCTTTCACCCTCAGAGCGGCTGGTGGTTTCGAACTGCCAACCCTGCAGTTAACAGCCCAACAGGTAACTGCTATGCTCCCAGGTCTCAATGGAAGGGGCTATAAAGCACACAACACCATCCAGGAGTAATGTGCTTCTAAGACCGCGAGAGAGCAAACGCCAAGCTCAGGCGGTCAGAAGGGGCAGGGGTACGGAGGAACGGGAACAGGAAACCGGGGAGGCAGCAAGAAGAGGTCTGTTACACTGAGGGGTTCCCAACCGACGTCCCAACCATATGTGTACAGACTGATCGACGGAAAACCAGCTTACTCTGTAGACTTTCACCCAAACACAAGAAAACAAATCGTGTCACTGTACTTCTCTGGGGGCCTGTAAGCCCCTGAAGGTAGAAGCTGTGCTTTGTCATCTCTCTGTGTCTGGAGTCCCCCCAGCGCAAGCCCCCACATGTAAGAAAGGCCTCCACGGCTGGTCCCTGAGGGACTGCCCCTCCTCCTTGCGCCCTGACAGCCTCGATGGGCCCTTCCCCCCTTCCCGAGGGAAGGAGCTTTGGGGCAAATGGTGGGAGGCTGGTTGGAAGTCAGAGGACCGGGCCTTGACCACCTGGGTCCCCAGCTCAGACCCACCTTACCCATCCCCGTCCCTTTTGGGGTCCGAGGTCTCAGAGCCGGCTTCCCCAGGTCACGGGCTCTGCTCCCTCCTCGCTTCCCCGCTGACCCCCTGAGAAGAAAGTCTGGACTCAGGAAGGCAGGTACTGTCCCAGAATCCTCCAAACCTCTGATGGAAAGCCCTTGGGTTGGGGGAGATCCCCAGGGGAGGTTGAAATATAAAAGCAGAGATTGTTTCAAATTGGGCCAACTCTCCTCCCCAAATCAAGAACTCATAAAGGCTCCTTGCCTGGCCTTTCCACGAGATGAGCCTGAATCTAGATCTTCCCACCCATGAGCTGCAGCCCCACAGCAAGTCACTGCCCTCTCCAAACCCACTCTTCATCTGCAGCAAGGAGCATGGCCAGGGATTCTGGCTCCTCAGGCGGTTGAGGTCTATCCTGAGGTCATAGCCATATGTCCCTCAGCAGGGCCCCCGGGAAAATGCTCAGGGCGCCCTGGGGGAGGCTGACTCTCAGGATCTGCCTTTCCCTCCCCCACCCCACGGTCCAGCTGGAGTCTGATCAGGGTCCTCCGAAAGTGGTGCTAGAACCCCTAGAGGACATTCAAGCCCATGGGCATCTCCAGCCCCTTCTCTGGGCCACCGTCTCTACATCTGGGAAATGGGATTGTTGACTGGAACCAGCTCTGCCGACTCCTCCGGCTTCCAGAGGTACCTGCGGTGGGG
>NW_022103928.1:61292666-61351713 GCF_000313985.2 Echinops telfairi | reverse complement strand
ACAAAGCGTACAAGGGGGCAGCTTTGAAGAACAGACATTGGTGTTCTGGAAGTTCTGGAGCCTGTGGGCCACATTCAGGAAGCACGGTGGAGCCCCCTGAGGCTCCGAGGGCTTCTGCCTCCTGCGTCTCCCCTCGCATCCGGGAGCCCCTGGGTGCCCCTTTGCAGGCAGACTCCACACTGGCATCCGGGCCTCCTTTCCCACATGGGGCTCCTTCCCCTGGGCCTCAGTGTCCCTGGCCCTTCTCTTTCATCAGGAGGGCCCTCAGCTGGGATCAGGGCCCACCCTACTCCAGGGTGACCACATGTGAGCCTACCTGACCTTCAAAGACTCTAGTTCCAAACAGGGTCTAGGACTTCAATACCTTCAGTATCTCGGGAGAGGGGAGCACCAGGGGCTCAGGGCGCGGGTTGGGGGCTTGGTCTGGTGCAGCCATGAACTCAAGGCTTCGCTTAGAAACCAGTCACAGCAATGGTGCCGGCTGGACTGGGTGTGCAGGGACAGGGTGGGAGAGGGGTGGCTGTATACTCCTCTTGGGTTTGCCGCTGACCCAAGACAGGTGCCCACCTACGTGCTGAGCAGTGGGCACTGCAGGCAGAGATAGTGGGCCAGGGACTCAGGAGGAGATGCATGGTGCTGGCCAGTGGCAGGTGCTGCACACTCAATGGGATGAGCAGTGTGGACAGTAGGATCTCAGTGGAGTGAAGTCTGTCCCCGTCCTCATCCCAAGGCATAGCAGTCCATGTCTGAGACACTCTGGGCTAGCATAGTAGGGCCATACTGGCGTGCTGTGGGTGGCTGGAGACCAGAAATGCTGCTAAACTCCCGGCAGCATCAAACTCACAATAGGGAAGGAACTGACTGCAAACAGCGGCAGTGCCAAGTCTGGGCAATACTGCTCCTGGCCAGGAGTTCAGTAGGAGCCCAGTGCTTGGCTGCACCTAGGAGACAGTGAGCACCTGATGAATAATTTTGGAGAGAATGAGTTTGTAAAGTGATGCTCTCACACCCATGGGCACACACTCATGTCTGTGGACACACTCATGTCTGTTGGCATACTCCTGTCTGTGGGCACACTCGTATCAGTGGGCACACTCATGTCTGTGGGCACACACATCTGTGGGCACACTCACGTCTGCTGACACACTCATACCCGTGGGCACGTGAGTACTCATGTGTGTTCTTGGAACGGGGTGTGACTACTAACAATTCTTCCTCTGCTCCCTTGTGTGCATTGACCTGCTCTGAACTTGTTTCATTTCTACAATAGAAAACTTCAAGAAAGAAACACCAGAATAAAGTACGTCAAAAAGCGCAAAAAAAATGTCTATCGCATGTATGCGATGATGGCAGCCATTCATGTCTTTAATAAATGCATCGTGGATTGAGCTGAAACCCAGTAGATAAAGTTATCTTCATGGAGTTTGCATTCTAGCGGATGGAAATGAGAAAGAATTAACCAGCTCATTGAGAATATTCATGATATAGTTATCTGGTCGGGGTCAGCACTTTGGGGGGAAATGAAGCTGTGCCGTGTCTTACCAGCAAGCATTCAAACCGGTTTGACCTGGTTCCACCGTGGCCAGTACAGTGACATAGCAACAGACTCAAATGTGTAAAATGGAATGGGAGACTGGACGTAGGCCCGGGCGCCTGACCCGGGAGGTGGGGTGACCGTGTGCAGTGAGGAGAGAGACACCATTGGAGCAGCCCCCTCAGCTGCCATTTCTGCACGGTCACCGTCGGCTCTGACTCTGCCCATCAGGTGACTGGGTTGCTGTGCCTTTGTTAGCTGAGGCGGGGATGACAGTTTGTGCAGGGCGTCAACCGTCATTTTCCCGGCTCTGGTCACTGTTCTGATTCACTCACTCCCTTGACAAGGTAGGGTTCATTCCGATGGAGCTTCACAGACCATGACTGAACTGGGGAGAAGCTACCCCACACCCCGCCTGCTAGTGTTACCGTAACGCAAAGGCCACAGCGGATGGCTTTTAAAAACAGGCGTCTGTATTTTTTCACGGTTTACCCGGCCATTGCAGTGGGGTGGAGTCCAACCGGCCGTGACCTTGGAAGACGGGAGAACTGGGGGTGCCACAGCCTACTCTGTACGGAACCAGACAGGCCCATCTTTCCCCGAAGAGTGTCATGGCACTGAACTGCCCAGCGCTTAACCCCTGTACCACTGGGCACCCTCCTCACGCAGTCCAGAAGACCAGAAGGCTGAGTGCGGGCATTGACTGCCAGGGCAGCTCTCTGGCTGTCAGCCCTGGGAAGGTCCTCATCTCCAGCTTCTGTAGCCAGCACTCCTCAGCCCGTGCAGACCCGCTCTGCTTCCAGCCAGCCGTCTCCTCCGAGCCCAGACAGGGTTAGGGTTGAGACACACCCCACCCTGAAGCGGCCTCATCCACACAAGAAGGGAGGGAGGGAAGAAAGGCCTGATGACCCCTTCACAGATGGAGGTTAGGGTCCCACTCCACACTGGGGGGAGCAGACAGACATGATTCAACCCGCAATGGGTCGATGTGATGAAGAGGTGAGGCAGGGGGCAGTGTCACTGGGGAGCTCAGAGCAGACTTCTCGGGCCAGGATGGAAGGGATGGGGCTAGGGGGGTACCTGTGTGCACCGGGAGCAGCATAGACCTGGGGCCATGTGTGTTTCAAGCAGGGGCACGCCCTACCCTTCCCCAGCAGAGCCGGTCACACCGTGAGGAATGGCAGGGATTCTTATTTTGGAAATGCCATCCATCAAGCTACTGCCTCCACGGGCTCAGAGACGAGGGCGGAGGCGCCTCCCTGGCAGGAGGAGGACAGGACAGTCCAGGTGGGGGAGGGTCCCCTGAGGAAGCTCAGAAGTCGTCTCCTTGGAGAGCAGCCCCGCAGCCAAAGCCCCAGGGCTCCCCAGCTGTTCAACCTCGGGTGGGTTGCGGGAGCTTCCTGAGCCTCCTTTTCCTGAACTGCAAGTGGCATCTGTCCTTGGGGCGGAGGGGACCTGGATGAGAAGATTCGATTGGGGGAAAGCTCCCGGCACATGAGCCAAGCCAAACCCGCCGCCCCACCCCCACCCCCAGTGGGCAATGACTCAGAGCTGCCCTGGGAACAGGGTGTCCAGGCTCTGCATCTCTATGGAAAGGACCAGGTTCCTCTTTCTCCCGAGGAGCCCCAGGAGGGTCTGAAGCACCATCCTTGCAGCTGGCAACCCCTCACTTACCCACCTCTGCACAGCTGCGTATTCACGGACGATGTCCCCAAAGATCCTGTTTCCAAACCAGGTCCTGCTCACGGGCGCAGGGATGAGAGTTACACCCCAATTGGGGGAGGGGGGGGGCAGGATATGGTTCCGCTCATCACAGGGACCGAGAGAGGTCTGCAGGCAAAACCCTCCCTAGACGTGGGCTCCCCGTGACAACAGATGACAATTCTTCCTGCCCTCCTCGGACCACCTGACACCATGTGCTGAAAGGCCCCCGCAGCCTCACCCCCTGCGTATGCTGAAGCACGTCTCCCACTCTGCCCTCACCCACACACACACACCCCTTGCTGAAAACCAGCCTGCGCCTCCCTCCTCCTGGGTTTCCGGTGCCCTTCCTCTGCCTCCTTCTCCGCACCACGTCTTTGCCAGGCCACTTCCAGCTGTTCCACCATCTCTCGAAACACAACCCCACTCCTCCCTGGTTTCCCTTTCGCCATCACTCTTGCCTGCTGCAGCAGGGGGCTGGTGCTACCTGCCGCCTTTAACGTCATGTCCCAGGGGCCAGCCGGAGGCGGGCACAAAGCCCATGACTGCTGACCGGAGTTCCCCCAAGGACTCCAGGAACCTGGACACAACCTCTGTGCCTGGTGTCTGAGCTGAGCTGAGCTTCTGCCAGAGACAGAGAATCAGTTCAGCGACCCTCCTGGCTCCTGACAGGACACGAGTGCTTTCCTGCTGCATTGGCTCCCTGTCCTGGAAGAGAGAGCGCCTGATTTGAAGGCCGAAGTCCCCAGCAAGACTCCACAATGCCGGTTGCAAAGCCCGTTGGTCCTGTCACTGCCTCAGGCCTCTGGCTCCTCCTCGATGCATCAGTGCCCTCAGCAGAAAGAAGAGACACCACTCCTGTCTGGCCCATTCCAACCCCTAGTGGCCCTGTGCATCCCGAAGTCTGACTGCTCCCGAGGATTTTGTGCAAGAAGACCTCTCACCCCTTCTTCTGTGATGGCATTAGGTGGATTTGAACTGTCAGCCTTTAGGCTAAGAGTCTACCAGCAGAAACCATCTGTGCCTCTCAGCAACTAACTCACTGCTGCCGGGTCGGTGTCGACTCAGAGCGATCCTGTAGGAAGGACAGGGCAGAACTGCCCCTGTGGGTTTCCGAGGCGGGAACTCTCCACGGGAGGAGACAGCCTCCTCAGTCTCCCGCTCATGCCACCCAGGGCTGGAATTCCTCAGTGGGTGGAGTTCAGTGAGACCAGATTTGCAAAGGTGCCTAATGCTATTAGTGATTCGTTTTAAAACCCGTTTCAATACTTTGTGCGTATGTCGTATGGTCTACCCAGTTACATGTCTTGTTAAATATTCATAAAGCTCTGCACAGTTTTATGTATGTGAGCTGAGATGAATTTGAAAGTAGCATTCTTTTTTGGTAGCTAGCCACGTGAGATAATAAATACCTCCTAAAATATAAGCCAGAGGGGTGTGTGCAGGGTTTAGGGTCCCAGTACCCTCTCTCTGTAAAGGACCAGGATGCACTTGGGCTGGACACAGTGAGGCCTGAGTGTGCTCAGGTGCAGGGCTGGGTGGGGTGCACCACAGCGCTGACAGGCTCTCTTACCTGTGGCCCCTGAAGTGCTCCAACCACAGGGCGTGAGTCCGGCGGGGATCTCTCAGGACGCTCCAAGGCGGAACCACAGGGACGCAGCAAGGCCCAGAGGACCCCTTGGAAAGGAAGACGGGGGAGGGTGAAGGGTTCAGAGCAGACAGGCTTGCTGCAGGTTGATTGGCTGTTGCAGACATGAGTCCTCAGCTGGGGGTGAGGATGACACATGAACATTGATGAAGCACCTACTGTGTGTTGAGTCACTGCAAGAGAAAGGCGGGGCTTTCTACTCCTGGAGACTTTCCGTCTCAGAAGCCCACAGAGGCAGCCCTACTCTGTCCTGGAGGGTCACTGTGAGTCGGCAGCCACTGAATGGCAGTGAGTCGGTGTGAGTGTGTGTGTGTGTGTGCATGTGTGCGTGTATATATAAGTGTGCATGTAAATGTGTATATGTGAGTGTGCTGTGAGTGCATGTGTGCGTGAGTGTGCATGTGTGTGAGTGTGCATGTGAGTGTACGTGTGAGGGAGAGTGTGCGTGTGCACACCTGACAAGGTGACAGGACAGCACTGACAGACTACACAATCCAAGGGACAGCAACTGTCAAATGCAGTGGGAGGGGTACCAGCTGGAGTTACGTAGCCTGGCTTCCCTGAGATGCCTCATGCTACGGTCCCCGCCCTAGCCTGGGCTGCCAGCACTCTCTGGGTGTCCTGTGGGGGCCCCCCAAGTAATTTCCATGTCTGGTATGGTTGGGGCCCCTTTCCCCCCAATGAGTCTGGGCCACACTCCCTGTAGTTCTTCCTGCTCCAGCCACCTGCCCTTCTGGTTCTGAAACTGCCTGTTCCCAAAAGTCCGGCACCAGACCTTTCTTGCTAGTCCGTCTTAGTCGGAAAGCTCCCCAGCAGCTGGATGGCTGCACATGAGGTGCACGGACGGGGAATCATACACATGTCTCCTGGCACAGATCTTACTACTGAGCTGCCACAGTCTTCAAAGTGCTTACGAACCTGTGACCACGGGATCGATGCTGACTCACAGGGACCCTACAAGGGGTTTCCCATTGATCGGAAATCTTTGTGGGAGCAGACAGCCTCATCTTCCTGCTGAGGAACAGCTGGTAGGTTTGAACCCACAGCCCCACGAGTCCTTTAGGAGCGACGCAATTTGCTTAGGCCTTCATCTTCGTGGTCAGCATCTGTCCCCCTAGGAGACACGTCCACAGAGCAGGTGCCCTTTGTCGGATGAAACAAGAGGCAGAAGCCCCAGGGACCCCCCAGTCCAGACAAGAGCAGACAGATGGATGTCTGTCGATGGCCACCAAGTCTTTTTCCATCCCAGTGAGGGGCTCCCTCCACAGCCTCAGCTGCACCTCTGGCCGATGCACCCCACCCCAGCTCCCCTAGCCTGGGCCACGATGCAAACTCAGTTTAGATGCCAAGTTTGCAACTCAGGATTGCTCCTGGACCTGCTTGCCTCAGTGCAGCTTTAGAATGGGGGAGGTATTTTTAAATGTTCTTGCAAGTGCCAATGGGTGTCTTGTTAAAAATAAGGTTTGCATTCATTGAAATGCTGTTCAGGTTCACCGCTCCGAGGCAGCATTTAAATTAGCCACACTGTGCACCCAGCGCATTTCCAGCAGCGTGTGAACCATGAGGGGCACAGAAGTTGGGAGCTGATATTTGCTGAAGCTGGGTTTTATTTGCGTTCTGTATTTCCCTGACAAACCCGTCTCCTGTAGCACTCACGCCACCCGGTGTGTCTTACAGACACCAGTGCCTTTCATCCTCGCACAGTCCCACAAGGGTTCCCCATTTCATGGCTCAGTAAATCATGGCACTAAGAGTTAAACCAACTACTCCAAGTTCACATGGCTTCTGACCTTGAGGGAGGTGGTGCCAGCATTGTGGCCATGGGGAAAGCTTTGCTTAGAACGGGTCTCAGGGCCTACAGCATCCGTTTGGGGGAACAAGGGGTCCCTTGCGGTGCCCAGGTGCAGTCTGCACAGCAGCTCGCTGCTGCTGATGCTGTTGCTGCAGCTGCTGCTGCCAGGGGCCTTGGCAGCCTCTGCAGTGTGTGGAGGAATCGCCCTCCAGCATCACCTTCAGACTGCCTCCTGTGGCTCCCAGTGCCAGGCTTGGGGCCAGCCAGCCCTGGCTGCCTCATGTCCCTGCCTTGCCCCAGTTCTCTGGCCCACCCTGATGGATTTCCTTCATGCTCATTCCCAGATCTCTTTTCTCCACCTCTCTCTCCCACCTCCACACAAATCCACCCCCACCCCCACCCCCCAAATCGAGCTAACCCTCCTCTTCCTGAATGACTCAGCTCAGCTCAGCTCCTGCCTCTTCCAAGAGCCTTGCGGGGCTTCTCTGACCCCGTTTCCCCTCATCGTCTGAATTTCTCAGAGCTTATAGAATCTGCTTGCATCATGCAAGCGAGTCCCCAGGTGTGTGTCTTGGCTTTGCAATTAGATTCCGTTCCCGGAACAGGAGGATGCGGCACTGGGGGGAGGGGGGGGCAGGGGGGTGTCGGTGTTCAGGTCCACCATTGGATTTGAATGCCGCCTCCTGGTTGTCTGCTCTGGGCAAGCCTTGGTTTCCAGGCCATGAGATGGGCTGACGGTAGTCCCCACGCTCCTCTACGGCTGCTGTGAAGACGTCACAAAATGATGCTCATACAACCACCGTCTCCACCTGCCTGGTTTATGGCACAGGCCAGCAAGCTTTCTCTGTAAAGGGCCGGACCGTCCCTCTGTTAGGTTTGGGGGCCGTACCCCTTTCCACCCCTGCGGCATGAGGGCCATCCAAGTGGGGGTGAGCGGGAAGTAAGTGGCATCTCTCTTGATGTCAGAGAAGGACTAGTTCCCTGGGACTTTCAGGGCCTTTGTTTTCGGCACTAGATTTCCAGACCTTTCTTCTGTGGTGCCTCTGAGTGGATCTGAACCTGCAGCCTTTCCTTTCGCAACTGAGCACTTCGTCATGTGCACCACCTAGGGGCTCAGAAAGCAGCCTGGGCTGAGACATAAAGGAATGAGTGTTCGAGAAAATTTAATTTATGAGCGGCAGCTAGACTTGACCCCGCAGGGCCACAGCGTGCCAACCCCTGCTCTGTGCGAAGAGCCTCCATCGCTGCGGTCCTCTCTGGACAGCTGTAGCAAATCGGGATGGGGAGGAAGCACACCCTCATCCCGCCAGGAACGTTTCCATGGAGAGTAAGGCCCCGGTGCTGGGCGGCAGGGGCAGGGAGTCAGACGGAGAAGGTGTGTGCACAGGCTCAGCACCTGGTGTGCACTGGGCACCTACACCAGGCCACGTGGTACGCTGTGTCCCAGGCTGGGAACTGAGACCCCGCCCGAGAGGCTCAGGACCTGCTTTCCTGTCCTAGGGCTGCTGGAGCCCCGTGCCACAAATGAGGCGATGTGAACAGCAGAGACATATTCGCTCCCGGTTTGGAGGCCACAAGTCTGCACTCAGGGTGTCCCCAGGAAAAACTTCGAGGCCCACCCAGCTTGGGGCAGCCTGGGCCTCCCCTGGCTGCTAAATCTGTCATTGCCCGGCCGCCTTTCCTTCAGTCTCTCTGTGCATCTTCTTCACTGTCCCAGGACAGCACTCAGGTGGGACAAGGACCCCCCTCCTCCAGTAGAGGCAGGGCCCTGGTGACGCAGGGGGTGAGCCGCTCACCTGAAGAGCGGCTGTTTGGACCCACAGGCTGGAAGATGCGGCAGGCTGCTTCCTGAAAGACTGCGGCTTTGGGAAAGCCTGCGGGGTCATTTCTACTCTGTCCTGCACTGGCCACAGGGGTGTGGTTGGGCTTGCCACTCCACTGTGACCCCCCCTTCACTGACAAGCATCTTGGAAGACTGTGTGTCCAGAGGAAGTCCTGTCCACAGGCCCCCCACACCTCACAGCACATTCACTGACAGCGACCTACAGCGACCCTCCAGGACCCTAGAGAGCTGCCCCTGTGGGTTTCTGAGACAGTAACTAACTCTTTACGGGAGAAGGAAGCCTCATCTTTCTCCCAGAGAGAGGCTGGGGATTTGAAACCGCTGCCCTTCGGTATACAGCCCAAGGTCTGGCCCCTTGCACTCTGGCTCCTCTCCATAGGCAGCATGACTCAAATGTCAACATAAATTGGGGATGGGACAATTCAGTCCAGGGGCCCCTTAGTCATTGAGTACAGGACTTGGGGACCGTCCCAGACCACCAGCCAGGGTCTTGTGGCACCTCTCCCTCACCTTTCCTGCTCGCTCTGGACCACAGCCCTGCTGCTGGTGTCGGGGCGCAGGGAGAACAGGTGCAGGAGGCCGGTGGTGAGGGCCATGGTCCATTCTGGGTGTGAAAGACCTGGAGTCGGGCACTGAGAGGCCCGTGGGCAGGTGCCCAGAGCTCAAGCCCTCCGGCCGGGGTGGGGAAAGTAACTCGTGTTTCTTCTAGGGCAGGGACAGGGAGGGGTGGCACTTGGGGCAGATACTCTGGCTCACCCCTGGGCCCCCTCAGGGAGAGGGCAGCAGCACAGGCACCCTCGGCTGCCAGTTCCAGGTCCTCCCACAGCATTATCTCAGCGAACCCTCTTTCCTCCCAGCATACACAGCGAGAAGGCAAGGCCCCAAGGGAATGACAGTCACACACCGCCACCGCTGCATCCCTGAGAGGCAGGGCCGAGCTCACTCTGTCTCTGCCTCTGTCTGTCTGTCTGTCTGTCTGTCTGTCTGTCTCCTCTCTCTCAATAAGAACAATCTCAAGGGCACAGCTGCATGAATTTGCCAGCTATCAGCCAGCTCCAGGTGTAGCACATCCCCTGCTCCCTGGAGGCCTCAGGACCCTGGTGGCTTTGCAGGAGGATTCTCCCTTCCCATGCAGGAGCCCCAGGCTCGATTTCCAGCCAATGCGCCTCATGTACAGCAGTGACCCTCCAGGCCGTGGAGGCTTGCGCACTGCTGTGACGCTGACCGGGAGTAGGGGAGGCTAGGAAGAAGGCCTAGTGGTCTGTTTCTGACAACCAGCCATGGGAAATTCTGCGGGCCACAACAGCCTGATGTGCAGTGGACCGTGGTGTGGTGCTGGACTGGGCAACCTGTCCACATGGGGTTCGGAAGCTCACAACATCAGGCAGCCCCTCATAGTCCCCCTCTGCCCTGGCCTCTCTTTGTCCCAAGTGGTGCCCCTGTTCTTGGGCCCCACAGAGACAGCTTGCTGAAGCAGAGCCTATTTGTGTTTAGCCTGCGAGGTGCATCCATGTTGTACCATGGAAGTTGGTTCCTTTTCAGGGCTGTGTAATATTTCACCGTGGTTCCTTTTCGGAGCTGTGTGATACTTCGCCATGGTTCCTTTTCAGGGCTGTGTAATACTTTGCTGTGGGAACCCGTTGTATACTGTTGCTCCAGTTCCCTGGGGACGGATGGGCATTGGGGTTGTTTGCAGTTTTCAGCTATTCTGAACTAAATTGATGCGGACATTGGTGTGCAAGTCTTTGTCTGGACACATCTTATTATCTATTAATGTACAGAGGGTGGCTTTAGACAGAATAGGTATATTTTTAGCTCTGCTGGAAAACTTTTCTGAAATACCTGTTTCATTCACGCTTCCCGCCATGCCCTTGCCAACCCTTAGTCACTGCAGTCATTTTGATTTCTCTGTCCTGTCTCTCTCTCTCTCGGTGGGAGTGGGGGGTATCTCATATCCATCTCTGGGGAGCAGAAGCTGGAGCTCGCAGATGCTTTACCACTGGCCCCAGAGTCCAAAACAGCATTAGAATTCAAGAGGCGCTTGCGGAAGCTTCCTGAACATCGAGTTCACCCTGACACCAGAATGCTTGTCGTGATGGCAAGTCACCGGAGACTCCCCGCCCAGGTCTATCCCTGTGGCACAGTGCCCTGGACCCCTGCCAGCACCCTGGGAGAGCCCGGGCTCCCAGGCCACCCTGCCTCTCCCAGCCACACTGCTGGGAATGCGTCCCCAGGGGCTGCCAGGAAAGATTGTTGTTCTGTGAGCTGGCAGGACACTCTCTACATTCAGTAGTTTGGGGCCCTCGAAGTCCCTGTCCCAGGAGCTCTGCTGTCCCCAGAGGAACTCTTTGACCCTCTTTGGAAGAGACTCCATTCTGAGTTCAGAGGACAAATGAGGACCACAAGGCTACTGAGGACTCCCACCTCTCTAGCCAAGTCTAGGGCTGGACTCCCCGGCCTGTGCCTTGGGGAGGAAGAAGGGGCCTGTCACCAAAAGCCCATGGCCCACTCGGTGACAGTCTCCCCAGGTGATGTCGGGACAGTGAGCCTCCTCTCTTGGAGCCCTTGCCATGGTCCATCAAGTGGAGAAAGAGGGTGTACAGTAGGGAGGCCCCGCTGGTCCCTCCGTTCTCCTGTGGCCACACCTAAGTTTTGCCACCTCTGGAGACCACCCCGCCCGGGCTTTTGAGGTGTCGGGTTACGTGCAGGGTCCTTTCGGTCCAGTAGGTTTAGGGTGTGCTCTGAGATCCCGACTGTCTATCACGTTCCCATGGGATGCTGCTGCACTGGTCCGTAGCCAGCGAGTTGGGTAGCAGGAGCCTGCACTGCTGGCTCTGTGGAGTCCTTCAAACCCTCGTCTTAAAAAGATGGACATTTACACTCCTCCGAGCCAGTCCCACAGAGGAGACGGCAGTCGTGCGATAGACCGTCACCTTCCGTTTGAGAGACCCGTGCTCCATGCTTGGAAGTGCCCTTCCTACATGGCTCCCACCCAGGTGTCAGTGGAGGCCTGTGCATTGCTTGGAGGCCGAGGGGGTTTCAATGGAGCATCCAGACCAGGAAGAAAGTTCCTGATGGTCTACTGCCAAAAACCAGCCAAAGGAAACTCTGTGGAGAGCCACAAGATGGCCTGCCACCGATCTCGGGGGACTGTGCAGGCGTGGGCCGCGTGTCCCATTTCGTGGGGTGGCATGAGACAGGGACCATGTTACAGCGCTGACAACCACACCCACACGAACAAACCACTGGTCAGAAATACCAGACGTCCTCGCCCATCACGCAATCAAGTTCAGCGTAAGGACGGGAGTAGAGATCACGGCCAGCGTTGTGCCAAGACCCTCCCACCAGCTAGATGCCTACCCGCTGGCCCTGGAAATCTTGTTGTAATTGAACTCCGTGTTGCCGCCACCCTCTTCCCCAGAAGCCTGGGCCATACGCAGAACCCCCAACAGCTTCCAGAGGCTCAGGGATCAGGCAGGAGTGAGGAGCCCCAGCCGACAGGAGCACCCCTGAGACCCGGCCTCGCATCTCCATGTCCACATCTGTCAGGCGAGGGACTCGGCAGTGTCTCCAGCCCCTGAAGGCCTGGGGCTTCAAGTCGAGAATGCTGGGTGTGAAAACGCGCCCTGCCGTCTGGTCTGCGCACTTGTTGTAAAGCTGGGCAGAGCCTCGGCAGGGTCCTGCTCGAGAGTCTGGGCGTGTGGCCAGCATGCCCTATGCAGACGTGTGGTGCAGAGAAAGCTGGACGGTCCACGTGGTAGAGAGCGTGCTAAGCTGTCATGCGTGCCTGTGCACACGGGGTAACTGTGACACTTTCTGCTTTGTTTGGAAGGGTCCCTGGTGACCCAATGGTTAAGGCGCTTGGCTGCTAAACCAAGAGGTCCGGAGTTTGAACCCGCGTGCCCCTCGGGAGGGAGCACCATGTGGCCATCCACTTACACAGAGAGGACAGCCTCGGGGCCCCATGGGGCAGCTCTGCTCCGCGATGCACAGTTGCCAGGCATGAGGCCCATCCAACAGCCACAGGTCGGCCGGTTAAGACTTTATAGCACATGAAATCCAAGGGGTCTGAGCTGGGACTTACCCTTCCTCCAATAGCCACCCCCCCTGTGTTACCCTAGCAGGCTGCAGGACACGTCCATACATGGCCCAGCACAGGGCCACAGCCTCTTCCTGCTGGGAGGAGAGGCTCAGCGCAAACAGCCCGGGGGCCAGGGGGAATCCCCTTTCCAAGTATTAGGGTTAAGAACAAGGCCCCTTGGTGCACCCCTGCCAACTCACCCATCCCAGATGCACACCGTCTGTCCTGCAGAGACTGCCATCCTCACCTGCCCCAGACAAAGTCCATGCGTAACTAGCTGCCTTGTTCAAGGGCCTCCCATAGTTCCCCCCACCCACCTCAGGGGTACCATTTGGACTCTCCACGACGAAGCAGAAACAAACTCAAACAAAGCCAATTCACTGCTAGGGAGGATCCTGACCCACAGTGACCCCGATGTCCCTCCCCAGACGTCCCGCGTGCTCTTCCTAGGACATCCCCCCACACCTCTGCCAGTCCCCTCCCCTCCCTTTGGAAGGTGCCTCCCCCAGAGTCACCGTCACACAGGCCTGTCTCGCCCCTCTCCTCCCCTCCCCTTCTGACCGCACCCCACGTAGTCTTCTTCCATCTCTGAGCTGCCGCAGACCTGTCCACGGGCCACCCTCGGTTCTGACCCACGTTCACCACTGGTGCGTGTCTGTGTGTGCGCGTGTGGTGATTCCAGCTCTGCCAGCCGTAAAGCTGGTCCTACCTGGCTTCAAACTATGCTCATCACCTGTCCCAGCCACCTCTTATGGTCATTACCTCATGAGCTACCTCTGCCTCCATTTCCTCCCCTGCAAAATAGACATGCTAAGAACCTTCCAGACCTCTCCACTGAGACTCAGGGACCAGCGCTCTGGAGGCTGTCCTCAGGTGGGCCCTCTGCCCAGCATGCCCAGGTGGCTTGTTCCAGGGATGGGGCTGGAGTGGGCTTGGGGGAGATACGGGCCATTCTCCTTGACCCCAGCCCACTCCTCGGGTGGAGAGGTCTGTTTTGGAATCGCAGCCCTGAATGGAAAAGAGGGGGAAACTTCACCGAGGGTTCGGAAGTGCTGGGGTTTTGTCAGGGGCTCGTTGGCATGGAGGGGCCTGAGGGGTGTCCCACCCTGCAGCCCTGTGGCCAACACTAGAGGCAGGTGAGCCAGCTCATGTGAAAGAGGCAGTAAGGGCAGCCCCCACCAGAGCCCCTGCCCTTGCCACAAACTTCCCACCCCACACCCCTAACCTCCCTCATCTCTCCCCACACACCTGCCCTTTCCCACCCCCTATCTCCCACCCTAGCCCACAACCTCTCCCAAGTGTCCCATCCTCCCTGCACTCCTATGTCTCACTCCCCCACTCCTACTCTGCACCCTCCCCCACATTTCCTACCCACTCTCTCCCCCTCCCCCAAATCACTCCCATAGCTCACCTCACACCCGCCCATCCCCACATCTACACCCTAAAGCCCACGTCATCCCCCAAGTCTCCTATCCCATCCCCACCACCACCCCTACCTCTCACGCCACACCCCTCCCACTTCACAGCCCCCACCCACCCCCTCCACATTGCACCCCGACACTTGCTGCTGAGATCAGGGGTCTTCATTAATACTATCGGCTCTTCCAGGCTCCTACCCGCTGGATCCACTTTAATCTTAGAAACGCCATGCAGCGTAGACAATATTACTTCTAAACATATTCCCCCGCCCCGCACTGCATTATGTAGCTGTAGAGAGGTATAAAAAAATACTTAGAAGTTAGAGATATGGGAAAAGAATAAAAAATGATGATCACCCAAAGAATCCTACCCATGTCTCCCTCGTGGGCTGCAGGCTGAGACCCGAGGAGGACTCTGGGGTTCAGGTGCATGCCACCTGCTTAGTTGGACGGTGCCCCCACCACCACCACCGCTGCTGGAGCTGAACGGTGTCTCCAGAAAACAAGCTCAAAGTCATCACCCAGCAATACAGGCCGTTCTCCAGACGGGGAGGAAATGGCACCTGTGTCATTTCCTGTCTTCCCAGCTGTTCACCCTCCTGGTATGTGGAGACGACAAGGGGCATCGCATTGGTTTTCTTCCCACCCCTTTGCAAGTTGACAGGAGATGATGTCACTGCCACACTGCAGGATCAGGACCAGTAGATGAACTCCCATCGCTCCATTTCACAGATTAATAATCCCAACCACAGAGAACTCTTCAAAGGATCGGTAGAGGGGTGACAGGCAGCCAGGCAGGACACTGCGAGTGCCAACAGGAGCCTGGTAGTGGGCACTTCCTTTAGGGAAGGACACACATGTGCAGATGCCTTAAAAGGAGAGCCCACACATACACATGCACTGTGGTCGTGACATTGAGCCTGTGGGCACCTGTCACCCCAATGGGTATCTCCTCTTCTTCATTTGGGGTCACCAGCAGAAAGAGGAGGCTTCCGGAACATCTGTCCCACCCCTGAGGTTCAGCTGGGACTCTTGGAGTAAGTAAGACCAGAGAGGGACCCCTCCTTCATTTGGGATGGAGAAAAAGAGTGGGGGTCACCTGCTCACTGACCCCGCACGTTAGATTGAGACCTGGTTTTCCATATGGGCTGCAGTAATGACAGCCAGAACTTATCCTCATTAAGGATTTGGGGACAGGGTCTTCAGGTGGACACAGTGGGCCCCTGCATACAGAGGCAGGAGGGGGCTCTAGGGCATCAGTGGTAAGGGTAGGGTTTTGAGGGGCATCATGAGAAGTTATGGGGAAACAGATCTGTCACTGGAAGAGCAGAGAGGGGGTTTGGGGGTGGGGTGCTGGCTCAGGCCAGGGAGCCTCAGGCCAGGCTCCAGTGGGGAATGGCTTCTGCCAGCTCATTGCTTGTCATCCCATAGGGTTTCCATGCAACCTCAAGAAGTCTGTCTTTGTTTTCAGAGCCTTGGGGCCAGAGAGAGTGAAGAAGCTGTTCGTTGTCAGGGGTGGCACGGGAGGGGGAGAATCCATTGGAATATTTGACAACTGTTTCATTGTTCCCCATATGAGAATGGAGTAGAAGCCATTCTGGTTCCAAACTCTGGGATGCCAGCCCAGCCCACCGGAAAAACATGGGTTTCCTGAAATCACTCACAGTGGACCAAGCCAGCCTCATGGTGAAGCAGAGTGTGTAGTCACCTAACGATGGGACTTGGGATGCCAGGAAAGCCCCACACACACACCTGCTGTAAGCACCTCCCACTCACCAAATTGTTGCTGCCTGCAATGCTTCCATAAGCACCGTACTCATCAAATAGCAGGTTGTCATTAGCCTGGGAACCTGTCTATGCCTGGGCTTGAAGAACACCTGAACAGGCCCCCTTATTTTAGAGCTAAAGTTAGTGTAGAGATGATGAGGTTCTCAGCCCAACACTAAACCCCCAAACCAATGGGTCCCAAACTTCTCTGTACATGTGAGCCTCCCAGGGACCTTGTTCCAGTGCACATCCGTCTTAGTAAGAATGTCAGGTGGGCCTGAAGTTGTGCATTCCGGCCAAGCTCACAGCAAGCCTTGGAGAGTCATTCGTATCCCCACTTTAATGGTGAGGAAACGGGGCCCAGAGAGTGAGTGAGTCAGTGTGGCAAGCAGAATCCTAGCCCTCCGAATATGGCTATGCCCTGGACTTCAGAAGCTGTGAACCTTACGCGGAAAGGGGTACTGCAAAGATGTGACTAAGGTGAAGGAGTCTGAGGGAGCAGATGGGCCTGGGTTATCTGGCCAGGCCTAATCAAAAGTAGCAGTCCTCAAAGTGACCAAGCTGCTGAAGCCAGGACCGGAGAGAGGGAGGTGATGATGGAGAGGGAGTCCAGGGATCTGAGAGGGCGTGGCTGTGAGGACGAGGGAGGGGGCCGTGAGCCAAGGATGGGGGCTGGTTTCTGGGAAAGACAAGGGAATTACTTGACCACAGACCCTAGAAAAGAATACACCTTGAGACCTGTGTTGGAATCTCGCCTACGAAGCTGTAAGGGAGTCGATATCTGTTGCTTCAAAGCACTGGATTGGTAACAATGTGTTAGTGCAGCAATAGACAATAGCACTACTGATTGGGTACCCAGAATGGGTTATTGTTACAACACATTCCTACGGGCCTTATTAAATTAATGGCAGGAAGCAAAAAACAAAAACAAAGTTGTATTGTGTCCTGAAGTTACATGTGTAAATAAAGCAAACTTGGTAAAGAACTTGGATATTTACCTGAGGTTTCCAAGTAAGGGTTGAAAGGTCTGGTGGGGTTTCATATTGGTGATAATAAAAATGCAAGACAAAAGAGAGGAATTGAGGGAAGTAGTCCGAGTCAGAAAAAAAAAAAAAGAATCAGGACTTGAATCAGGACTCCTCAGCCTATGTCTCTGGCCAACAATGCTCAAATTATGAGGTTTGTCATCAGGAAAATGTGCTCTAGGAGACAGCCCATGGGTGTGACGGGCTGTACACCTGCTGCTAATACTAAAGAAAGATAAAACGGTGCCGTGTATTCAGTCACACCAAAGGCTCTAGGATGAGATTAACAATATGACTCAGATCTCCTGGGTGACGCTGGCTGTCACTCAGCAGCACACAGCCCCTCTGCCATCGCAGCAAGGACCAAAACTAGAGAACGAATCGAATAACTGCTTGTCCAGTGGCCTGTAGCCCTGTGACTTCGATGGGAGAGCCAGTGGCTCTTGGCAATGTTATTCCAGCAGGAATGCCGGCAGCTTAGGCTACAGGAACAGATAGAACACAAAATAAAAACGGCCAGTTGGACTCCAAAGAGTCTGCCAGCAGGAGCCAGGCTGGTCAACCTATTCCAGTGCTGACACAGAGGGTGGCACCCTGAACCACAAGAGAATGTCCCCAGTCATTGAACCTCCTCGGCTCGAGTTCATTGGGTTTCAGTCCCAAAATTGCTTGGGACCAATGATTCTTTTCTTCTACTTGCTCCTCTTTTGAACGAGAGCATGCATGTTATTCCTACACCTGTGCCATCACAGGCATGTTGGGAGAAACTAACTTATTTAGTTAGTTCTTAAGACCTTCAGATGGGAAAGAACTGTGTCCCAGGATGGAGCCTAACTAGAGGCTCACCTACGCTTGAGGTTTGAGCATTTGGACTCATGAGAATTTGAACCTTGAGTGGATGTTGTCATGGAGTGAATGTATTTTGCACGTGAGACAGATGTGAGTCTTTGGGAACCAAAGAATCTGTCATAAGCAAAGGATGGCCCCTCAGAGATGCTCATGTTACCTTCTTTGGGCCAAAGAGACTTTGCAGATGAGATTAAGGTGATGAGTTTTGAGGTGAGGGGTTTGTACTGGATTATCAGGAGAGTCCAATCTAACTGTATGAGGGACTTTAGAAAGACAGGAGCTTGCTGGCTTTGAAGACGGGGGAAGGGGCTATGCACCAAAGATGCAGACGACCTCTCAAAAAACAAAAAACAAACTCACTGCCGTTGAGTTGACTGCGACTCACAGGGACAGGGTAGAACTTCCCCTGTAGGTTTCTGAGACTGTAACTCTTTACAGGAGGAGAAAGCCTCGTTTTTCTCCCCCAGAGAAGCTGGTAGTTTTGAACCGCTGACCTTGCGGTTCACAGTCGAATGCATAACCCACTATGGCAGGTGACCTCTGTTGTCTTGGTGTTGGAGTGAGCTCTGACCCATGGTAACCCGTGCACAACAGAACGAAACACTGCATGGTCCTGCACCATCCCCACAATTGTCCCTCTGTCTGAGCCCATTGATGCAGCCACTGTGCCAACCCATCCTGTGAGGGCCTTCCCCTCCTCCGCTGCCCCTCCACTTTACCAAACATGATGTCCTCATCCAGGGACTGGTCTTTCCTGACAACATGTCCAAAGTATATAAGACGAAGTCTTGCCTCTAAGGAGCGCTCTGGCCTTACTTCTTCCAAGACAGATCTGTTTGTCCTCTCAGCAGTCCACGGTACCTTTGACCCTCTTCTCTAGCTCCACCATTCAAACACATCCATTCTTCAGTCTTCCTTATTCAGTGTCCACCTTTCTTTCACATGCGTGTGTCACAGTGGAAAGTACTGGGGCTTGGGCCAGGCACACCTGAGTCTTCAAAGTAGCACCCTTCCTCTTCAGTACTAGTCCTACTGAGCTAATGTCAAGAGCTTGGTGGAGCTGGGCTTCTTTCTGAAGGTCCAAGTAGAAGATCATTCCCTTGCCTTATCCGGCTTCTAGAGGTCACCTCAATATTCAACCGAGTATTCAGAAAGAAACATGGCTCTGCCAAACTCAGCGTTAGCTCAGTGGGAGCCGGGTTCAAACGCTGGCCTGTGGAGCTGTGAGATAATGATCGTGTGGTGCTTTCAGCCCCTAAGCTTGTGGCAACAGCAGCAAGGGAACCAGTGTGGCTTTTCCGAAGAGGCACAACCAGAGTCTGGGTGGCACGGGAAGGGGACCCGTTGACCACCGCGTTTCTGTTCTTTCCTCCACAATGAGCTTCTAGTGGGAGCCATGGGGCCTCACTGTGGGGGAAGCCAGCCCCCCACCAATAATCGAGGGTTTGGTAGGTGCAATTGTACGGTTAAGATTTATATAAAGATTATAGTAAAGTCACGGAGAATAGGAGAGAGGGGAGAGAGAGTAAAACAAAGAAGTCAGACACATTTCATGGTCACATGCTCACCTCAGCTCCTCTTGGTGGTCTACGTGGAGGTGGGAGACAAGAGGGCAGGAGAGCTCTCCTGAGGGTTTTTCATCTAATCAAAGCGTATATATATCTTTGGGGGCCTGCAAGCCCCCTGATTACAGATAACAACCTATGTCATAGGAAGGGGTTGTAACATAGGCAATACAAGCAACGGGGTGGGGGGGGGATGACCTAGGGATGTACACGCAATAGTAAAGAGAGCGAATAGGGGTACATATGTGGCAAGACGAGCGGACCCGAGACTCAACATAGTAGCCTAACCTTAGCCATCCTGAGTGGTCCCGGCTTGCTTTCGGGCACTCTCTCAAGGGAACACTATCAGAAGGGAGTGGGCCCTACTTAGGGTGAGTCAGACTATACAGTCTGGTTGCTCTAGAGGGCTGATACCCTTACAGAGAATAACCTCTGACCTACTGTCAATGACCTCCTAGTGTACAGTCATTACCATGCGTAGCAAGCAGCGTCTTGGGTTTGGCATATATTTGGGGGACACAACTTGGGAGATATCTTTCTGTATTCTACACCTCACATTTCCATTGCAAATGCCCTTTAAGGGCTGGCTCTACCTTGGTGTTGGAATGCAAATACCAGAAGCAGAGTGAAGGGCAGAAAGAGGGTTGATTAAATGCACACTGGGCCTTCCAGGCTCCCTCTGCAGGCTCAGGTTCCCTGGCCAGGACCAGTGCCCCAAAAGTTACAGCAGAACCAGCCTGGGGAACCTTAAGGCTCAGGGCCCCTGTTTGTGCAGCCACTCCCTCCAGGCACAGAGGGAAAGGCTGACACTGGCAGGTGGAGCCGCTGACAAGTAGAGAGACTCTGAGCAGCTCAGGAGCCTCCTGACCTCTGCACCGGCTCTCTCAGCTTCATGGCTCAGATAGACCCTCAGGTGGGCCTACAGCGTAGGCTCGCATTCCAGCTCCTCTCTTTGTACCACCGGAAATTCTCCAGGACCCTTCAGTGGACAGTGCCCCAGGTTGTATTTGGAAGATATAATCCGGGGATTGAGCCAGGCGCACAGAGGGGTGTGTGTGTGTGTGTGTGTAGAACAGTCAGTGCTGTGGACTAGCTTCTGTAGTCAAGGTCAAGCTCTGGCCTAAGGTCTAGTTGCTGACCCTTAGCCACACTGTTTATTCTCTAGGTCAGTGTCACCCTGGAAGGTCGAACTGGGAACCCCGTCTAGTTCAGACACCCTACAAGGCTCTGAAGGGCTCAGCTTAGTCTTGTTCCTAAAGGTTAAGGTTGGTGAGATCAGGATGTACCTGCAGAGTAGATTTCCGTCTTGTTTTGTGTTTCTGACGTACGAAAGTAATACACAATCGTCGGAATAAGCAGTGTTGGTCAGCGAGCCCCCGGAGCGCGGGTCCAGCATCTTTGGGGAGTAGAGTTGTCAGAGGGTAAGTCCTCCCGTTAGGGGACGAGTGAGGAGGAGTCCTGTTAAAGGACATGTCCTGTGTGCTCAGGACAGTGCTGCCAGCACAGAGCTGTGTGAAAGCTCCTCACTGCCTCCACGCAGTTCTGGCTGGTGGCAGCCCCTGGGTCTGGCTGCACGGGAAGCGTTTGCTTAGCGGTCATCCACATGGAAGCAGGCCACCAGGCCTTTCTTCCTCGGCAACACCAGCCTTCCAGCTGGTCACCAGGCACGAACCAGAATCGGCGCTCAATGAAGAGTAGTTGTGAGTTTTGGAGGGTTTTTTGGGTTACTTTTGGGTTACTGCTGTTTGCTTGTTTCCAGACTAAGACAGACTAGGAGGAAAGGCCTGGTGACCTACTTCCAAAAATGAGCCAATGAAAGAGAGCCCCGTGGATCCCTGGAGAATGTTGTCCAATGTAGCTCTAGAATCCCCTTCTCTGGGGGGCACTGACCATACACAGGGGACGCAACAATGGATTCGAGCAGGCCAGCCATGCAGAGTACAGTGCGGGGCTGGCCGTGGTGGGTTCTGGGTGCGTGGGTCACCGGGAGGAGTCTGGGTTGCCCGCTCAGTGGCAGCAGACGACAGCAGTGGTTGGGGTCCGTATTGAGCCCGAGTGTCTTTCCTGCTGAGAGCCACTGCACGTTCCTTCTACTCCTCCTGACCCTGCGCAGCCATGGGCTTTTATGTCGCTCCTCCGCTGTTCCAAGAGAAGCCAGGCAGGGCGGTGGGGACCCAGGCTAGGCCCATGATGGCCACCACGCATTTCTGCATTCTGAGCAGTGGAAACCGCACACACGGACAGAGATCATTCCAAAGTCTGGAACAAACGGACGAGACTGAGTGCACATGAGGAAAACCATTTGGGCAGCTATTCAGGGATGGTGCCTGGTCTCTTACGATTCTTCAACCAAACGGTAGGCCCTACCTCCAAAGACATTTCTGAAGCTGCTGGAGCCTAAAATAGCCTGTGGTGGACTGAAGGTCCATCCGTCATCACGGAGGTGCGGGAAGCGAACGTGTCCAGTCCTGGCCACCCAAGCCTGTCTCCTCTGCGCTTGGAGAGCACAGGTTTCTATGCTGGGCTTTAAGGAACAGGGAGGCTTCCTGTCTTTGCACAGTGAGGGTGTGGATGGTCACACCATAGAACAAAAACAACAACAAAAGCCATCAAGAACCAAAACCTGAACTCCTCATGACCCCGAGTCTGTCCGTGAGGAATGGGGGCCCTTAGGGTTTGCCTGGCTGAGTTCTTCCGAGGCTCTTCTGATTGGATTCGAACCACTAACCTCTCAGTTTGGGATTCTGTAGCCCTCCTCTCACCCCGTATACAGCCAGGTGCCTAAAAGCCCTGGTGTGCTTGCCAAGTCTCCTCCTGGGCACTTAGGCTGTGGTGTGTGGACTGGGGCGGGTGCCGATGCAGGCTGGGTGGAAGCAGGGGGACTGAGCTCATGACAGTGTGGGCCAGGAACCCCCACCCCCAGCCCAGGCTGGACGGTGGTGAGAAGGCCACTTCTCCTTCCAGCAACCCCTGTGCTATACAAGGTGGGACCCGAGCCGGGGTGCCCCTGGGAAGGACCCCCCGACTCCTTCATCTCCTTTCCTCTTCATCTTCCCTTCCCTCATGTGAAGTGCAGGTGTCAGGCTGGCAATCGGCCACATGAGATACTGTACTTGCTCTTCTCAGAAGATGCTCAGTGGGGCCACCTTCCCCCAGTTCATGCCTCTCCACTGACCCTCAGTGACCAGCGGGAGCCTCACTGACCCCCAACATGCACCCAGTGACCACTCACTCCTCCTCTGAGCACCCACTGTGGGGGGTGGGTCCTGGCACTCAGAGCTCTCCCAGTCTGGTCATGTTGTTCCAGCATCAGAAGCCGGACACACACCCCTCCCCTGCTCAGTAATTACAGCAAAGAGAAACCGCAGCAGCGATCGTCCTAGCTGCCGTGTGTGTACTGCGGTCTGGCTGTGGGACAGGCCCACGGCTGACATTTCTCACCTCTGGGTGGGGAAGCAGCGCCGCCTCTGACCTCTCCAGCTGAAGCTCAAGAGAAGGCACCCATCTGAGGCCACTCAGCAAACATGCAGAGCAAGGAGAGGGCCAGTCCAGGATGAGGGGGTGTGGAGCCCGCCCTGGCTCTGTGCCTCTTCTGTGGGCATGAGCAGGATCATTGGCTTCTGTCAGGCCTACCCTACAGCAGACTCGCGGGGATCCCCTGCCCAAAGGAGCAGTTGCCGTCCAGGTGCAGACAGGCCATTGTGATCCACATGGGATCCATCGGCTAAGATCTGGTAAAAATATTGCCAGGCCTTTCTTCCTAGTCCCACTTAGTCGGGAGGCTCTATGGAAACCCACTGAGCGTTGTAACAGCAAGCACACAGGTTGCTGCGTCTGAGGTGCGCTGACCAGAAACCCAGCCCAGAGCTCCCTCGGGGGAGGCAGGCCATCTGCCCTTGAGCCCCCTCCACCACATAAGAACACAGCTAGGTTTAGTTCAACCTCTTCCTGACAGAGGAGATGCCCTGATTCCCATTCCCTCTGGAGGCCTTTTGGGCTTTGACTTAGGGGACATCTCAGGCTCTTTTTGAGAGAAGGGACTGGCCCTGGAAGGAGGGGGTCAGGGGTGGCTGGGACTGGGGCTACCGCCCACAGGGGAGGTTGGTAAATCTGTGAGGGCGTAGAGGGTGGGGCTTGTTCCACTGGCCCAGGCCAGCAGGCCTCGTGAACAAAGACTGGGACTGTTTCAGACCCTGCAATGCACCAGGCAGCCCCCCACGTGGAGACCCAGCTGCCTCCTCTGACCTTGATGTCAGTGGACGGTCTGCCCCTTTGTATCGGAGCCCAGAGCGGAATTCCGATGGAAGCCTCTGGGTCACAGCACGGCGTTGCCCGGGGCTGGGCCCCCTGCGTGAGGCTGGTGCGTTTGAGCCCATGGTGGTGCCTGTGGTCTTCTCCCGTCCCACCAGGCAGTTGCTCATTTTTGCCATCCCTCGCCTCTCCCAAACTTGACCGCGTCCTTTCCGGGCAGCAGCGTTTCCTGGTGACATTGTCTGCACTAAGTCTAGCCAGGCTCACCACGCTTGGATCTAAGGAACAGCCTGCCGGCAAAGACCAGCTCTGAGCCTGAATTGTCCGTTCTTGCGGCTCTTCGAAGTTTGCCAAAGCGGAGACTCTGATGAGGGACATGAGCCGCACCCCGGCCATGGTCTTTTCCGACATGTCCTGTGCAGGCAGAGTTGGATGGAGGGAAAGCAAAACACGGCGATGATAGTACGACGCTTCTTGGTAGGACTGGATTATTGACTCGGGCAGCATGTGGACAAGGTGCCCAGAAAGCGGTTAAACAAAAGCAAAGCAGGAGAAGCATCGGGGCATCTGGGTGGTGGTGTTGGCACAACACACTGAGTCGACCGGGGCCTGCCAGGAGAAGGCACAAGTCCCTTCTGCATGTCCACACGCTCATAGTAGGTCCTGGGCCATCCAGAGAAACCGAGGTCAAACTGTGCTTTGTTCAGAACCTCACCAGTACTGTTCTCACTTTTTAAATCCCGAACCTCCCACTCGCACGTTCCTGGTAGTATTTGAGCCGCTCCTGGGGCTACCCTCCCTGTGCGCATAGCTGTCAGACCTCGGGTATCCATACGAATAGATTTACTTCTCTCTCACTAGCAAGATCAGACACGGAGGAAGAGTGGACAGGATTCACTTGGATGTTGTCTTCCCTTCGATCCCAGCTAGTTCAGCCCCAGCAGGCCCCAGCCCACCGACCCCACCATGATTTCTAGCATGGCCACAGCCCAAGCTCCCCACTGGAAAGGGGCCTCAGGCTGCCCGCTCCTCTGCATCAGGTCAAGGGCCTTATGGGCCAGTAAAGCGCCTTGGGAGGTTGTACACTCTCTGAGCTGGATGACGAGATAATAACGGGAGTGGTGGAGCCGGTGAGACCGAGCACCACAGGTGCAAGAAGCAGAGACAAGGCTCTGGCCCCGGCCCTGCCACTCAGGACTCGGGACCTGGGGTGTCAGCCTGGGCGTTAACTCTCTCCCCAGGTCCCTGGTGATACCTGCTTCACTTGTTTCCCCCCCACGAAGCTCTCAGGTGAATAGTAACTGTCAGCAGATAATGAGCAGACGGGTGGGTGGATGGACAGATGGATGGGGAGGTCCACAGATGGACAGGTGGGTGGAAAGATGGACTAATAGGTAGATAGATGGGGAGGCATGCAGATGGCGGGTAGAGGGATGAGCAGAAAGGCGGGTGGGTGGAGAGGAGGGAAGGAGGGGCGGCTGGGTGGGCTAGTGGAGAAATGGACAGAAAGGTGGGTGACCAGCTGGATGGATGGGTGGATAGATGTGCAGGGGATGCAAACGGGGACAGTGCATAGATGGTGGGGTAGGATGTGGCAGGTGGGTGATGAGGAGAGGGGAGGATGGGGAGATGAAATGAGTGATGTTAGTTGGACGGTTAGGAGCCCTGGTGGCGGAGTGGTTACATGTTGGGCTCCAATCCACAAGGTCAGCAGTTCAAAACCACCAGCAGCTCCTCGCGAGAAAGACTGGGCTTTCTGCTTCAGTCAATAGTGGTCTCAGATACCTATGGGGGGCCCGCTCTGAGTCAGGACGGACTCCGTGGTGAGTGAGGGAGGGAGTGGGTGGGATGGTTGGACTTTGATGGTGATGGGCATTGTCCATTTCCAAATGAGGACTTCACATTTCTAATGTGGTCCTCTCTGAAAATGCCCTCAAACACTGGTGAGAGCTGTGGCCAGGCCTGGAGACGGGCCGAGAATCAGGAAGGCCCTTTCTGCATCCACAGGCGGTCACATTCTGTTCATCCCTGGGCACATGCTACTTCATTGCAGCTTCTCAGAAACCAGCTGCATCTCTCAAGGACAGCCAGCTGTACCAGATAAGGGGCCCCTCACCACTGCTTGTGTCTGAGGCGTGTTGCAGTAATGCAGTGGTTCTCAGCTTTCCTAAGGCTGCGCAGCCCTTTAATGCATTTCCTCATGTTGTGGTGACCCCCAACCATAGCATTATTTTCATTGCTACTTCATCACTCTCATTTTCCTACTGTTTTGAATCTGGCAACCCTTGTCATTTGACCCTCAAAGGGGTGGAAACCCACAGGTTGGGAACCGCTGCAGCAATGCCTGTCTCAAACCCAATGAGTCTCCTGCCCTGTAGTGGGTGTTGTACAATGCATGCACCTGAGAGTGTTGCCACTGGCTGGGACCCATCAAAAGCCAGGCACCCCCATCAAAGAGCAGCAACCCAGAGGGCGCTGCCTCCGGCGCTTACCATCCCTCATTACATACTATCCACTCATTCTGCAGCCACTTAAAGCACCTACTATGTGCTGGGTGTGCTGACGAGCCACACCCCCTGCCTGTGGCTCTTACCTCCAAAGGGACAAACCAGGTCTAACAGGGGAAACAGAAAATGCGCCAAATAATATGTGACAAAGGAGGGAGGGATGACAGGAGGGGGCCACTTGGGCATGGGCGGGGTTTAAGTTGAATGTGTACAAATATGTGGCCCGAGCAGATTGTGGCAGAAACTGACCCTCGCCCAAAAGAAAGAGCTGGGCATTCAAATCCCTCCACCTCCCTTTTTCCTCCTTCCCAAGCTCCTTCCAGGCACCGTGCCCAGGATAGGAAAATGGGAAAAATCCTTTTCCTAGAAAGACTCCTGAGTTGGCTTTGAAGGTTTCCCCAGATACCTAGCACCCAACCCCCGGCTAAGAGTCCCAAAGGCCTCAGGGGTGTCAGGTTGTTCTGCCAAGGGGAAGAGTTGGAAGGCTTCCTGGAGGAGGCTCCCGAGACTGAATTTCAGTTTGTCACGCTGGAATAGGACATTCCGGGAAGGGGGAACCACGGGAGCAGAGGCCCGCAAGGACCTGTCACATTTGAAGGAAGCATGTAGTTTGTTTTAGCTGAACAAAGGGGGTAGGGGGTGAGAATAAAAATAGCAATAATTAAAAACAGCACTTAACATGCATTGAGCAGTATGTTCCAAGCACGGAGCTATGCTTTTTGAGGATATCCTTTTTAACCCTTGCAACTTCATGAGCCTGTTGTCATGGCTGCCCGGGTATGCACCACCTTCATGACCTTGGGAAGCCCACGTCCACTGGGGCACCATGGGGTACTGTGAGTGCCTTCCAACCTAGGGGCTCATCGCACACCACTTGATCAGACAGGATGCTGCGTGATTTCATCAGCTTGTGTGTGAGTTCAGGTTGACTAGAGAAACAAATTCATGGACACTCATATATGTGCAAGAGAGAACTTGATATCAAGAAGTAATTATGCATCAATAAAACAACCCAGCCCAGTCCAGATCAAGTCCATAAGTCCAATATCAGCCCATGAAGTCCTCTTCAGACTCACGCAGCACATGCAATGATGCCGAATGCAGGAAGATCACAGGCCGGTGGTGGAAAGTCCTGTGGATCCAGTGGTGGTGGAAGCATCTCCTGGGCTCTGGCTGCCATCAGCGTGGCTCCATGTGGCTTGTCAACAGGAATGTGAAGCAGAGAGAGTGTGCATCCCACCTCCAGGGAGGAAGAGAGGATGGCCCAGAATCCTCATGAGAAGGCCACACCCACAAAGAAGGATCACCAGGCTGTGACCTGATTGACAGGCTAGACTCCGCCCCTTCATTCTCGTTTGTCAAGCTGACATGAAACTGGGTAACCACCACAGCTTGTCTTTGGAAGTGGATTGCCAGGCCTTTCTCCCTGATCTCTCTTAGTCTGGAAGCCCTGCTGGCACCCACCCATCCTGGGTGACCCTGCCTCCAGCATCACAGCAAGACACGAGCCACCGCAGTTGACAAACTGACCCACGGATGGTGGCAACAAAATCCCATGATGTTATCAGCCCCATCGGGGTGGGAACTGGCAATGACCATGATGACCATCAGGGACTTTTATTGAGTCCTTTCCTGATCTTTGAGCCTGTGGGTTAGTTCACAGAGTCAGCAGTTAAAACACGCCAGCCTCTTCAAGGGAGGACGACAGGGCTTTCCACTCCCCAAAAGCATTGCAGCCTCAGAGCGCAGAGGGGCAGTTAGTTCAACACTGTCCTATGGGGTCCCATGAGTGAGCATTGTCCCCACAGTGGTGGGCTTTGCTTCCCTGAAATTGAGTCCCACCATCTGCACATAATGCCACCCACCTCACCTCACCAATCTGATCACTGAGGCAGGCACAGCAAGGCTGATCCTCCTGCCCCTGGTCATACCTGGGTAAGGCCCATTGGAGCCCCTGCAGCCTGACTCCAAAGCCCCTTCCCTTGATCACTGCATTAGGTGACCAAGTAACTGGCCCAATCACCAACTAGGATAAGCCGAGATTCCACCCAGGCCCCTCTGGCTCCTCAGGACCACACGGGGCCCAGCTGCAGATGCCACGGGCACCAGGCCTTGGGCGGGGAGGGGCACGGCACTGGCCAGGTTTCCTTGAAGCCTGGTGATCATGCCGTCAGCACCGAGCTGAGGAAACACTTCCCCAGTGAAGTCCTGGCTGCGTGCTGCTATGATAAAAATACTACAAGGAGGCAGCTCTGACAAACAGAAATGTCTTCTTGCACCGTTCAGGAGCCCAGAGTGCAAATTCAGGATCCTGGTTCTGAGGGAAGTGCTTGCTCTCTCTGGCTCTCTCTCCCTCCCTCTCCTTTCTGTGAGGTGCTGGATGCTTCAGCACCCCTTTTGAGAGGGAAGTGTGGCTGTTACATCATCTGGTGTCAACTTGAGACTACTAAGAGTGAAGGGGTGGCGTTTAGCCTGTCAATCAGGCCGCTGCTTGATGACCTCGGAGGCTCTACGAAGATGAACAGCTCGCTGGAGGCGGGACACAGACACTCTCTGCTTCGTATTTCTGCTGACAAGACACATGGAGCTACACTAGAGCCCTGGAGCTGGAAGAGCCACGTGAAGACCCAGGCCAGCGCTGAGATGCTTCCACCACCACTGGATCCACAAGACTCCCCACCCATTACCTGTGATCTTCCTGCATTTGGCATCATTGCATGTGTTTCCTGAGTCTGAAGAGGAACTTATAGTCTGGTATCGGACATATGGACTAATACTGATTGGACTTATGGACTTGGTCCGGACTGGGCTGGAATGTTTTCTTAATATACAATTACTCTTTGATATAAAGAAAGCTCTTTCTTATACACATAAGAGTGTCTCTGAATTTGTTTCTCAGTCTCTTGTCTGCAAACACCGCAGGCAAGCCTAGCAACTAGACACAGTCCCGTTGGAGTCCGATCAGAGTTCACACACCAGCCCTGCTGTCTGACAGCTGGGTGAGCTTCAGCTAGCCCCTCCCCTCTCTGGGCTTCATCTTCGGAGACAGCATAGATGTAATCATCACAGCCAGCATGTTCTGGGCCGCTGCTGTGTGCTAGGCAGTGTGTGAGATCAGGGGGCTCCAGGGGAGCCACCCACCAGGACGGGCCCCCCACACACACGCACACATACACACACACCGAGCACTGTGCTGGGAAAGGCAGCTGTTCCTTCTCTTCCCCCCACCACCACCACCACCACTGGCCAGCCATCCACAGAGCCGCTGGCCCCTCCCTGGCACCCATTCAGGCAGCCTTTGAGCACAACTCAGTCCCAGATGTGGTCTGGGCTCTGTGCACACAACCAATGATCTCCTCTCCCTGGAGGTCTCAGCCTGGCTCAGGAATGGGGTGCGCAGCACAAGTCAGTGTCCAGTGCCCATCCAGGGGAGGCATAAGGAGAGGTGCATGCAGAGCGGCGCGTAGGGTCCATTGCAGGCTCGGGGGATCGGGGCACCACTGTGCAGAGGTGACAGCCGTCAGGAAGAAGGCAGGAGCGCAGATGTTGCAAGGGGAGGGTCCTGTGTGTGCAAAGGCCTGGGGTGCACGTTGGGAACCCTGAAGGTGGTGGGTGTCGCCGGAGCCTAGAGAGCCTTTGGTGGGGCTGAGAGGAGGGCAGAGCTTTGATTGTATCTGATGTCAGGAGAGCCACCAAGGCATGGAAGCAGGGGCGTCGTGGGATCCAGCTTCAGCAGAGCCTTCTGTTGACCAGTCGATGAGAAGGGGACGAACGTGTGGGCTGGGAGGCAGGTGAGAAGTGCCACGTTCGACCAGGTGACCACAATGGTGGCCCAGGGAGGAGGAGGAGGTGGCCTGGGGCGCTCCAGGATTTGGTGATGGACTGCTAGGGAGCGGGGGCTACAGGAAAGGGGCGTTGACGTGGGCTCGGGAGCCATTTCTCGGGCTGGAGAAGACTCTTTGGAAAGGAGTGATTTGTGAGGATGGATGGACTCGGTTGGAGGTGCCTGGTGGGCTGCCCAAGGGGCGTCTGCGTCTGCCAGTGCTGCCATACCGGAAAGGCCACCCGTGGGCAACGGCAGAGAACAGAGATGTGTGATCTCACACTCCCCCTCTCGCTCTCCCACCCGGGAAGATCCTGGCTCGCCTTCTGTCATCCAGCATGCCTCAGTCCTGCAGGGACGACCCCCCTCCCCCCCAAGTCTGGCTCCCGTCTCTGCTTATGCTGCATCTTGGACAGCTCAGCGGTGATGAAGTTTGAAGACCTGCGGGACACGTCATAGCACCACAAAGAACCTGCTCCCACACGGGACCACATGGACACTACAGGAGTGATGGTTCCAATGGTGTTGGGGGCACATGTTCAATCTATGAGGGGGGTACCTCCCCCCTCAAAAAATACTGGATTTTTCCCCTAAAGTATGTATTTAATTTTTTTTGTTGTTTTTGTTTTACAAAGCAACTTTATCACCTTCAAAGTACTCTCCGTGACACTTAATGCATTTGTCAAATCTGCGATCCCATCCTTGGAAACATTTTTCAAACTCATCTGTTTGGATGGCTGACAGCACCTCCCTCGTTTTTTTTTTTTTTCCTTCACCTCTTCTACGTTGTCAAATCGCTGTCCTTTCATGTCCCGCTTCATTCGCAAAAACAAAAAGAAGTCTCACAGAGCAAGGTCAAGTGAGTCAGGTGCGTGGGGCAAGAGAGGCATGCTGTTGCTTGCCCAAAACTGACACGCTGAGATGGCTGCATGAGCAGGTGCATTGATGTGGTGGCAAAACCAGTCCCCCGTCTGCCACAAATCAGGCCTCTTGTGCCACACACAGTTTTGCAGTCATTTCAGAACCTTGAAATAGAAAGCTGGATGAACATTCTGCCCTGGTGGAATGAACTCCAAATGCACTTGTCCACCTCACATCAAAAAAACTAAAAAAAATTAGCATCAGTGTTTTGGGTCCCCGTCATATGCCCCGGCTGATCCTTCTATTTCTGGCCCCCACCAGCGGAGGCACCCCAAGAGATGCTACAGGAGGTCTGCCCTCCCGGGCACACCTGCGGAGCCCCACCCCTCCCGGGAGGCAGGCTTTTCGCTCTCCAGCGCCATCGTCAGAAGCGCTGAGCGCATGCAGTCCCAGCCAGAGCAGCTGCCAGCCTGGGGGGGCGGGGGGGTTCCCCTGCCCGCTCACCTGTGACACCTGATCATAAAGGGCGCCTGCGACCCGGCAGCTGGCTGGGCTGGTTTGTTCTGAAGCCCAGCTGCTGCCGTGAAGGTGCTCCCATCTCATTATCCCCCGAGTGTGGACCTCTTTTTTCATGAACATGTAATTGCCTGCTGGATATGAAAGGGTCCAGAGCAGCTGTTCGGGTTTGGGGAAGTCCGAGTGAAATGCACTCTGATCAAAGGCTGCGAGAGGCCGGCGTCTTTCTTGTCAGCACTTCCTTCGAATCAAAGCCACTTGACTCCTCCCCAGATGGAAACCAAAGCGCTCAGCGCAGACACTTGAAAGGAGACATGCTCAGCTGCTGCCAGCACCGAGCAGCTTGCTGCCCACTTCATTCTCTGCTCCTCAGAAGCAGCGTGCCCGGGACTCGTCGGAAGGCAGAAGGAGATGCCGTTGCGGAAATTGGAGTCTCCTCTGAGGCTCTTTAAGCCAACGTCGGGCCCAGGAGGATTCTCGGAGGCAAGAAGCCCTGCGGAGGAGGAAGACCAGGAGCAAATGGGCCCGAGGCTGGGGGCCCTGAGCCTGCTCCTGGCCCCTGGGCCCTGCGTTCACAACCTGAAGGTGGGCGCTGCCTTCCCGGTCACCTCCCTGGGCTTTGGAGAGGCTCCAAAGAGACTACGCATCAAAGCGCTTGGTAACCCACAGGGCCGGCGTGCATGCGTGGTGCGTGCTTCAGCGGTTAATGCTGTTTGTTCTTCCCCGACCCCTGCCAGGGAAGGGACACTGGCATCTCACAATGTAAGAAGGCCAGGGACGCAGGCAGTGTTTGTCAGGGAGGAAAATCGTCCCTAAAATGTCGGAGAACAAACCAGTGCTTGAAGGGCAGAGATAACAGGTGGGGAGGGACGTGGAGAGCCACAAGGTCTATAAATAGCAGAGGAGGTGACAGGAGCAGCTGGCCTCACTCCTGGAGCCTGCAGGGCCACCTTCTGCTCCTTTCCCCTCTTGTCCTCGCCTCTTTCCTGCCTTCTCCCCCCCCCCATCCCACCCCCACCCCGTGTCCTCTCCTTCCACTCCCCTCATCCATCTCCCTGCCTTTTTCCTAGAGTTCTGCTTCCCCTCATTTGTTCCAAGAAGGTCATGAGCTTGCTAAGTCAGGACACTTCCTGTTGGAAGGGACTCAACTGGCCTAAGAACAGCGTCGATTGGTTTGGTTACCTGGAAAGTCCTAGGTAGCGGGCTTCAGGCACAGCTGGATCCAGGACCGGAACCACGTCCTCAGGACTGTCTCCCTGGCTCCAGCTCTCAGGGCTGCCCTCCCCTGCTGCTGGCGTCACCTTCAAGCATAGGGTGAAATGGCTCCCAGGCAGCGCCCAGCTGCCATCCTGCCAGCTCAGCACCCACCCACCCCCACCCCCCAACAAGAGTACTCTCTTCTCTACAAACCAGGTGTGTGCAAGTGACCTCCAGCTGGTGATGGTGACCCACCTGGGTCAGAGTAGAACAGTGCTGGCCCTTTAAGACGTAGAGCATCAGGCCTTTCTTGCAAGGTACCTTGGGGGCTTCTGAACCATCCAGCCGTGAGCTCTTGAGCCTGTGACCCATGAGAACCACCCAGACCCTTACCTCTGCCTCGAGGTGGTTTGCCAGCCACACGCACACACATGGGCCCGACCCTGCCTGGGGACTACAGAGCTTTTGGTGACCGAAGCTGGGAGCCCCTGTTGGGACCAACCCCTCCGAGGCCCCAGTCTGGGTTGGGGACAAGCAGTTCTCCAAGGGCAGTTCAGGCTGCTCTGGCCCAGAGGGGAGGGCGCAGGCGCCACAACCCTTGGCAGCTCGTGGTGGTCATGTCCCCTCCTTCTCTTCATTGACTTGTTTTCTGTCTCAGGGGGCATGTCCCCATGTCACTGCCCCGCCTTCAACCCCATCCTCCTAGTTTTGGGTGCAGCCTGCCTCGCCCTCCCAGTGTCCCCACCCCGTTCCCAGATCACCTGGGTCCTTCCACCACCACAACCCCCCAGAGCAGCTGGAAGACAGACTGGGCGGGTCCCACAGGCCTGGGTGTGAACCCCCTACCTCCTCTTTGGACCCGTGGCTACCATGGACAGTGGTACCGTGGCCGTCGTATTGCCTTGTGAAGTCGGTAGCTTACCAGGGTCCTGTTCCTTCCTCCTTTGCAATGCCTTCTTGGTGCATATGGGGGGCATGAGTTCTTGACATGCAGTTTCAAGCAGTGCTTCCTAGAACTGGTACAGTGTACGGCCTCTATGAGCTGTTGGGCGGCTGCATCCCCACTGGGCGATGGGGATGAAGTGAGGGAGCCCGGATGGGCCTGGGTGCAGGCCAGGAGCGCACACGGGTGTTGCTTGTGAGGGAGTTAGCCCATGCGCTCGGGCAGGACTCTGTCTCATTGAGAAAACCAAGATCTTAGCATTCACAACGGGCCCTTGCAGAATTCCCTGTGCCAGCTCGGGCCCGGATTTGAGAACCCTTTAGTTGCGATCCTGGTGGGCAACTGAGAGTAGAGCACGTTGTTCTGGTCGACCCGCCCGTCCCTCAATGCCTGGGTGGCCCCAATCGGACCGTGAGCCCAAATAACTCTGCCCTTCTCTGTGGGAGGTGTGAATGGAATACTGGGGACAGCCAGCAGGAGAGGGAGGCTGGCGGGGGCTCCATGGCCCCTCTGCCCCGGCTGTGTGACCTTGGGCAAACAACCAGGCTTCTCTGGCCCCGACTGTCCTTGCCAGCCAAGTGGTCTTAGAAAGGACCACCACGGGAGCTGCTGTTACTCGGGCGTGTGCCCACAGGACCTTCTCGCTCCCGCCGCCCTGGGCATGGGTGTTTATGCAGTATCCACATGGGCTAGACAGACAGACAGAGCAGTCAGCTCCTGGGACACAGTGTTCTCATATTTAGTTGATCTACTCGAGATCCTTCGTGGTGCACTGGGTTAAGTGTCTATTGCCCACCAAAAGCGCGGACGTTCCAACCCACCCACCGTTCTGTGAGAGACAGGTAAGGAAGGCCCTCTGCCTCCACGCACGTCTCCTGCCTCAGACGCCCCGGAGCAGCTCTACTCTTCTCACCAGGAGTCAGGGCCAAGTCAATGGCTGTGGGTTAATCCCAGGGGGCAGTGTTGGAATCTATGATTCAGGTGTCATTTTTATTCCCATTTTATAGATGGGGTAACTGAGGCACAGAGATTTCTAAGTCATTTGCCCCAGGTCATCGAGCCGACAAGTAGCAGAACTGAGATTTGAACCCAGGCGGGCTGGCTCCAGAGTCTGGGCATACCGGCTCCATCATCCAGCCAGCAAGAGCTGGTGTCCTGGGAACATAAAACGATGCCTAAGCGAACGGAGGTCAGCGATGGTGGCGGAGGAGAGGGAAACCCAAATATCATCAAGGTTATCCTTAGTATTCACACCCTGTCCCAGCCCCTTCCGGCCACTCTTCCAACCCTGAACAAGCCCAGGGGTGTGGGCCCCACAGGAGCCCTGCCCAAGTGCCCAGCCTGTTCCTCCCTGCTCCCAGGAAGCCAGCCCCAGTGCCCTCCAGCCTAGCCACTCCAGGACCCCTGCTCTAGACTCACTTTGCCAACTCATCTCCCACCAAGTCTCCTCCCAGAAGTTCTCCCACCTCTGCCCATGGTACTATGGAGCTCAGTGTCCCTAGTACCCCAGTGAGGCCCCAGCAGCCAAGAATCTGCCCAAGAGGAGGAGACCCCTGCTGCCTGGCCTAGCTTTCACAGTTGGATTTGTCTGAGAAACTTCATACAGGGCTTGAATCTGGACACTCTGAAGAGTCTACCCCTCCGCGCCTTCCTGGCACGTCTGAACCCTCGCCACTGTGCCTCTCAGAGCTCCCAGAGCCACTGAGACAGCTTTCTGTACATCTTAGAACGGAACCTAAGCTGGGAATCCACGGATGCTGGTTCTAAACACCCAGCTGGAAGGGAGTTGTTCTGAGAGAGCAGGAGATGGGAGCATGGGCCCCACACAGCCTGCGTCCCAGGAGAAGAAACGTGAACTTAATATGGCACAGACCGTGGTCCACCCTGGTGTAGCTGGGTGACATTGGAGGAAGCACCTCACCTCTCTGTAAACTGAGGACTCCCCAAAGGGTGCTGGAGAGTGCTCCCAATGGCGCCATATGTGGAGGAGGCCCAGTGACTACATTTCTGTGAGTTCAACAGGAGACCTGGTGCTGTAGTGGTTATGCGTTGGGCTGCCCACTACAAGGTCAGCAGTTCAAAGCTACCCGCCACTCCATGGGAGAAAAGATGAGGCTTTCCGCCCCTTAAAGCGTCCCAGTCTTGGAATCCACAGGGCAGTAGAGCTGCAGGGCCCCTCTGGGTGGGAATTGACTTGATGGCAGTGGGTTCTGAATTCATAAAATAGGACAATTAAATAAGTAAATACTTTTTATAAAACAATATAAATCGCATAATAACATCTCACTTCTGCCTGTGTGAGTGCACACCTTGTGACCCTCTTGCTGTTTCTCAAACATGCCTGACACTCAGGGGCATCATCCGGGACAGTCTTTGAAGATCAGATGGTCAGCACCATTTGCCCCATTGGCAGGCAATCTGAAGTCCCCCAGCACGTACCAGAACCGCAGTCACAGGTTCTCAGGAGCCCAGTGGGCCCGTGTTTGGGAGCCGTTACTCAGCTGACCACAACCTGAGCCCAAGATGTTGCTGGGGGGCTGGAGGGGGGGGCCTTGGACAAAGTGCTTCCTCCCAGTGTACCTCCACTTCCTTCACGGAAGGCGAGTCATCAGCATGCCCCCCACCACGGAAGGCTCTCACATGTGCCCAAGAGTATGGTAAGGGCTCGGGGCTGGACTCGGGGGTGCTTCTTTATTCCTGGGGGACTTCTGTTTCTGCAGCAGCAGCTGAAACCCCCTCAATGGGCACTCAAGCTGCCCCCCTGCTCCCACCCCATGCTCAGTTTTGAAAGGCTGCAGCCCCTCACGCCTACCCCTAAGAACCAAACGTGGGTCTGTGGAGTGCTCCTGCTCCTAATAATGGCTCTGCTCTTTTCACGGAACCCCAGGGGCCCTGGGATTTGGGAGTTTGGGAATGTCACTCAGGGCTGCCTATTGAGCTCTGAACAATGGCCCCTCATGAGGTCATGTAGCCTCTTAGCAACCACTCAGGCCCTTAGTAACCAGCCCAGACGTGTTGCTGTTTACCCAACAGGAACCTTGGGTTAGACCGATAAAGTCCAGTTATAAAGTCCAAGTCCTTCCAGAGAGCGGCAGGCCCTCCCTCATCCTGGCCACTGTAGCCATCTTAGATCAAGTTTTGGGGTTCCATCCCAGCTCTGCTTCTCACTGTGGGTCCCAGCTTCTCTTACAGTGCAGACACTAGACTAAGGAACCACTGAATCGGTGACTGGATAGCCTGGTGCCTAAGTGAAGCATCCCGTTGGAACCTGACTGTTAACCTAAGGCTGGCAGTTCAAACCCACCCGATGGTTCTGTGGGAGAAGGGCTGAGCACTCTACTTTTGGAAAGGTTCCAGCCTAGAAAGCTGTTCTGGCTCAGTTCTCCTGTGACAGCCAGCGTGGACTTGCTGGTACCAGGCTTAGTTGTTGGTCTGCATGTGCCCATATGGGCCAGCACAGGCCCGGTGTGTTTTGTTTTGTTTTTCCCAATTATGAAAAGCACCATTTTCTGTCTCAAACACGCCTTCCAGTTGGAAGAGGGCCCCCCACTTCTAAGACGACTTCTAGGCCTCCAACCCAAGAGTCCCTTCTAGCCTCTCCCTGTCCTGAACGACCCCTGAGCTCTCTGACCAGGCCTGGAGCTGGACACTTGGGAAACTGAGGCCAGGCCGACACGGCCCTTGCCCTCAGTCTGGGGACGAATGTCCCGGAAGCATTCTGCAGGCATCTGCGGTTGAATCCAGAGCCTTGTCGCCCTCAGCCTCCCTGGCAGGCTCCCCACTGAGCTGTTTTGGTAAATAACAATCCTCCTTAGCATGCGGGGCGGCAGCTTGCTGTTCCTCAGGCGTGACCTCATCTAACCCTGACCTCATCTAAGGCTGGGCTTTGAACACCTCCCCATTGTACAGATGCAGATGGGGCGGGGGGTCTAGGGGGTGTGGTTAAGACAGCCAGGCTCCTGGCAGGTGGCCCTGAGAACTGACCCAGTCTCTGCCCGTTATCTGTCAAATGGAGAAGTCAGCCCCTACCTCACGCCGTGCGGTGGAAACCAAACAAGGCTCACATGGAAAGCCTTTTGAAATGTCTGCAGCCAGTACAGGCGCTCTGGCCCGAGCAGCCATGCCCTACTGTGCGCAGGTCCTGGGAGGCTGCTGCTCTCACCATTGCGGGGACTTCCGGTCTGGTTTGGGACATGAGAAGCAAACAGAAGTCTGAACCCAAGCACTGCCTTGGGGCCGATTTGGGGCCCTTTTAGCAGCACGCAGCCTCAGTCTCCTCATTTGTAAGATGGGCTGAGAGCCAGATCAGTCTGAGGGCAGGGTGTGTGTGTGTGTGTGTGTGTGTGTGTGTGTAGGGTGTGTGTGTGTGTGTTTTGGAGGGAGAGCCTTTGAAGTCCCTGTAAGTATGAATGGTTTCAGCTGTAACTGGTCAGTGGCCCAAGGCCCCCCCTATTGGCCCCTGTGGAGCCAGCATGGCTCCAGGGTGACACCAAGGAGCGGGCATGGTCATGGTGGTTGCTTCTGGCAGTTAAGCATTTGAGGAGTCTTTGAACCTCTTTTGGGGGTGTCATGGGGTACACAGTCTCAGAAACCGCCGGGGGCTGTTCCATCCTGTCCGGTAGGGTTGCTGTGAGTCGGCATCAACTGCAGGGCAGCAGGCCTGGTTGGCTCCTTTGGTTACGGGGCAGAGGGAGGCGGGCTCACCACGGCCCCAGAGACGGGTGCGGGCTTCTCCAAGGTTGGCCTGATGTCCTGCTGGGAGCAAGGGGTCCCACTGATGGCAGCGGTTCTCACTTGCCAGAGAAAGGACCCCTCTTAACCTTTTTGTTCCGAGTGGCTGTGCGGGGGCCACTCTGACGGACTCCAGGGCTGCCTAAGTGGTTCCCTGCCCACGCCTGCTCGCTGAGTCACCACGGCCGTGGGAAGGGTGTTCCCTCTCCGGCTGTGGAACCGCTGCTGCTGCTGCTGCTGCAGGAGCTCCGGAAAGCCAACCGGCCCCACCGGCCGGCACGGCTGTGTTCCGTAGCCGGCCTGGGGCATCGCACAAATGCAGTGTTGGGAAAAGCAATATCCAGGCCCTGGGAAAGGCACCGCTACATTCTTTAGTCAATCTCTGACACGGTGCAGAATCAGTGCGAATGCTCACAACTTCCATTTGCCAAGAGCTCCCGGGAGCTGGCTCCCCAGAAGCAGGCACTGCTCCCTATGGCTACCCAGGCAGAAGCCGGGGTCCCCACGTTACAAGTGGGGAAACTGGACCCGCCTAAGGTCCCACGCTAGGACCGTCCCTGCTGCTGCTTTCTGCTCTGGCCCTTCAACCACACATGCAAACGTGCACGCACACACACACATGCGTGCGCACTTTCTCTCCTGGTAGCTTTTGGAATTGGAGGTGCCGTGAAGAAACAGGTAAATATGATGCACCTTGGTCTTTTTCCAAAGGAGTCATAATTGTGGGCAATTATGTTCTGTTGCTAGGTGAGTGTGAACGAGGGTTTGTAAGAAAGAAAGAAACCGGTTTCTAAATATAAATGAATATGAAATGTGCCGTTGCCGGCCGTGGCAACCCTGCACGCAAGAAAACAAAGCAGTCCCACGTCCTATGTCACCATCAGGGTTGTCTGTTGGTGTGCTGACACTGTAGCTGTGGCCACTGTCCATCCGGAGTGAAGGCCAGCGTGAAGGGCTTGTCTTCCAAACTCACAGCAGACCACAGCTTACTGAAGTAGCTCACCAGGCCTCTCCTCCGGGTCCATCTTCGGATGGAGGCTGTGCTAACCTGGTCCACATGCTGACCCTGCTGGTGTCTGAAACACCAGTGGCATCGTGTTCAGCAGCACAGAGATATGAAGGCCACTCACACTGCAAAATTCAAGCAAAAACAGTGTTGATGGAGAAATATCTCATTCTTAGGTTTGGGAGTGCAAAAGAGGCCCCGTCTCAAATAGAACTGAAGGAGAATTAAGCCATAACCAAGGGAGCCCTGGCAGTGTAAGGGTTATACTGTAAGCTGCGATGGGCTGGGCCCATGTGGTCAGCAGTTCAAATCCACCAGCAGCTCCGTGGGAGAAAGACTGGGCTTTCTACTCCCACACACAGTGACGTTCTGGGAAACCCACGGTGGGTCGGTATAAGTTGGCCTGGACTCGATGGCAGTGAGTTCGGTCCTAACAAAAGGAACGGTCACAACAGCACGGTGGGTGGGGCAGGTCACGACCTCACCCTTTCAGGTGAGCCTGCAGACGTGGGACAGAACCACGCCTGGAACGCATGCCTTATGTTAGAATTGCTTGCAAGAGTAGCTCAGGGCCTTCCAACCAAGGCAGGCCAGACTTGTGGCCGTGTGACCCTCAGTGTCACCCCAAGCATGGTGATCACCAGCAGGGACATGCCCCCACAAGCTACAGGACACTGCCCTCCTGGGCTGGCTGGGGGGCACGAGGGGAATCCACTTTGCATCGCACTCTGAGGCCAAGACGCTTCTCTTCCCTCATGGTCAGAAGGAATTCAGGGGAGGCTTACTCCACATGGGGACGCTGCGAATGGGTTTGGGGATCTTCACTGTCAATGCAGTGCTCAGGATTTAAGCTCTAATACAGTCATGAAACTGGCCCATGGAGAATGTGTTTGCATGGCGTTGTGTTGGCACACCTCCACCTGAGTCAGTGGTCGATGAGATTGGCACATGCCCCACCAGAAAGACACCCGTGGTGGGCACTGCAAAGTCAAGAGTCCACTCACTTTGCCTCATCCTGAAACCAGAGCCCCCTTTCTCCTCTTCCCACCTAATTCCCAGGTGCTCGGCGAACCATCCTAGGAACTGATTAGGAATCTGTGCTGAGTTCCCGAGGTGGGTGGGGTGGGAGCAGAGCCGGTGGGGTGAATTTTCTGGCCAGCTCTCTCCTCTAGAATCATTTTCAAATAAATTGGTTCGTGTTTATTAAACATGTGATTTGCAATCAGATTGGGGTAACTGTTCAACTACGGAGTAAATCATTTTCTGGGGATTAAAAGAATGCCCCCAATTCTTACACCACATCTTACTGATATTGGCATGGAAATGGGGCCAGAGCTGTGTTCTATTCATATAAGACCAATTGACGCTCCGTTGCTGCTACCATTCTCGTCCAGGAGTTTCTGTCTCTGAAAGTGACCCCATTCTTCAAAGGAGCACAGTGCCTGGGGCAATAGGGTATTCCTGATTAGCAAGGCTGTTGTTTGATTTCAAGGGGACTTTTAGGAGATCCGTTTCCTCCAGGGTCAAGATTCAGAAGGCCATTCGAAGGGCAGATGGCCTGGGATGGGTCATCCCAAATCCATGGACCCCAGGAATCTGGATTCTAAGGGAATTAAAACGGTTCGGAGTCCCCCCAGCCCAGCCCATTTTGATCAGGATTCTGCCATGGAAAAGCACACTATCATGGTACCCTGGCACCACATGATTCTTCCTGTCTCCCACAAAGGAGACTGTTGTTTGTGGGAGCCCTCGGACCCGGAGTCTGGGTCTCCTTCCCCTGCCCTTTTCTTTCTCCTGTGTCTCCGGAGGAACAGAGGGAACCAGCTGTTGAGTGTGGGTGACTGCTTGCAGACTTTGAAGACCACAAACAACACACCGTGAACCACAAGGTGGAAGTGGACGCATGGAGGGTGGCATTGGACGAGGTGACCAAAATGACCCATGAATTCTTGACCCAAAGTCTTCGGAGCAAGGAAATAGCCCACGGGGTGTTGTTTCTACAGAAACAGCCACAGAGGCTGTTTTCGTGCGCTCAGCAGGGACCGCATCGAGCTGACCCTCAGACAACATATTATGAATATAAACACCGCCTTGTTGATCGGCTAAGGCCAAGGTCCTTCTCGGGAGACTGACAAGGCTAGTGCAGTTATGCTTCGTGAAGTTACAGCTTGAAGGTCAGGTACTGCTCTGTGATGGCGCCCCCACTTTGCTAGGTCGATCACCGGCAACTCCTGATCCAGTGGTCGCAGTAGCGAACCCCATTTGCAATCCGGCTCTTTCCTTTGATGCAGGAATGGGTTTTCCTCATCTCCTAATTCTTCTCTTAACCTTCAAACAGCAGTACTCTCGGGCGCATCAGCTTCTACATAGGAGTTCTGGAAATCATGAGTCAGCCTAGGACCCCATGTTCGAAGCATCACAGTCTCTTCCACTAATCCAAGATAGCCCGTTTTTAAACATATTTTACTGTACAGTAAGTGTGGGTTTTCATTTTAGCTCATCAACTTGGTGTCAACAGTTGACACTACTGACCAACACCCCCCCAACCCGCTCCCAATAGTTCACCCTTCCCCCACCCTCCATCCCTCTTCTCCCTCTGGTGGACCCCTGTCTTCCTCCTCACCCAAGCTAGCACCCGTCAACCAACTAGCTGGGTTGACTAACTTCATCTTCCCTCTCTTGCCCTCAGCCCCCTGGGAAGCTCCAGAGTCTGCTCCTTTAGTGATGAGCCTCTTGGTCCTGTGCCCCTCCCCCTCCCCTCACAACAGTGACCTAGAAGAGTTGTCCTTTTGAGACAGGCTGACTTCACTCTGCATAAGGGCACCAAGTCCATTCGTATCATGAGGTACTTCTTGATCCATTGTGTGGACCAAAGTTTCTCTTTCTTTATTAGTTGGGATTTAATACCTGTATCATTTCACTCCATATTTCAATCACGTCAGGTGCAATTGTACAATTGTTTTCACAATCAGTTTCCAAACATCCTGCTGCTACATGGACTCCTTGACATGGTCTCCCTTTTACCCCCCTCCCCCAACACCACTGTACCCCCTCTCCCCAGGCCCCTTATTCTACATGCTGCCCCTATAGGTTCATCCATCCTGGGTTTCATAGACAAACGGAAAAGCATATAGCACGGCTTCAAAAGGGTCACCTCCACTGACATACACCTCTGAGATATACTCTACTATAAACAAACAATACAAACCAAAAATACAGAAAATATCAGAAACCATATCAGGTCAGCCTACAGGTCAGGGTTGGTGGAGTCTACTGACAAACATAACTGTTCAGGTCAGATTTATGCCCGACCAAAGTTTCCCGATCCATTCTTCTACTGCCGGCCTTTGCCGGGTCTCCATCTTCTTGCTCCTGTGATGAACACGACGGTGCAGGCGTCTGCTGGTGTCATGACTCGCTCTCCTCTCCGCTCTGCACCCAGCAGGGGGATTGCTGGATCGTATGGAATTTCGATGCCCAGTGGTTTGAAGAAGTACCGTGTCACTTTCCACAAAAGCTGTCCATATGCACAGGCCTGCCAGCTGTGGGTGAGGGTTTCAGTCTCTGTAGCTCACGTCCTGTTCTTCTTTGAACATGGCCGTCCGGGGGCACCTGGTCGCTGCTTGGGTTTCACATCTCCTGGGTGGCGAGTACTCCTGAGCAGCTCTGCTTCTGTGACCCCATCTTTGAGGACAGTGTAGTGTCATCTTTATTGAAACTCTCTGGTCAGGTACTTCCAGGAAATCAGCACAGTAAGCACGCTCGACAGGCAAGGAGACTTAAAAGTGGTCCGCCGGGCTAACTTATTACTAAAGGGTCCTGGTAGCACAGTGGATTGAGCATTGGGCCGGTGGGGGTGGTTCGAAACCACCAGCTGCTCGGAGGGAGGAAGATGAGGCAAGCTGCTTCCACAAACACTTCCAGCCTTGGAAAACCAATGGAGCGACTGTACTCTGCCTGGTAGGGTCCCGGGAGTCAAAACCAACCCCATAGCACTGACACGTAACTGATGACTGCTAATAAAACCTCCATGAGAATCCCCTTAAAAGTAATGCAAAGCAATATAAAGTCAGTCTGTAAAAACTCTAGATAAAATGTCTCCAGACATAATGCTTAACCCAATTTTTGAAGAGTCTTATATAACATATATAAAAATCTGGAGACATAACCCCCTATCTTCAGGATCTTCCAAGGATGTTCCAGGATTGTCAAGTCTCTGAAAACCCATAAGAGCTCTGAAACTCCACAGGTAGACCCTGGTGCCAGCTCAGGGCTAACCCATCCAGAACAGAACAAAGTATGCCAGGCCTGTGCCATCCTCATTTTAAAAAAGGCATTTTGAGCTCCTTGTTGCAGCTACTGTGTCAGCCCACTGTGTTCAGGGTCTTCCTTTTTATTCACCGCCCTCCACTTGACCAAGCATGGCGTCCTTCCCCAGGGACTGATTGTTTTCTGATAACATGCCCAACGTCTATAAGACAAGGTCTCACTGTCCGCACTTCTAAGGAGCATCCTGGATGTATTTTGCGTGGACTTCCTCCGAGACAGATCTGTCTGATCTTCTGGAAGTTCATGGTCTATCCAGGGTCCTCACCTGCGCCACCATTCAAAGGCATCCATTCCTCTCCAGTCTTCCTTATTCCGTGTCCAACTTCCACAGGCATAGGAGGCCACTGAAGATAGCACGACTTGGGTCAGGCATCCATGAGTCTTCAGAGTGGCATCCTTGCTCTTAAATAGTTTAAAGAGGTCATGTGCAGTGGACTTGCGCAATGCAGTGTCCTTTGGTTTCCTGACCGCCACTCCCACAACTGTGGGTTGAAGCAAGATGAAATCCCCGAAACTTCTATCTTCCCCCCGTGATATCACGATGTTAACTCTTAGTCCCCGGGTGAGCTTTGGGGTTTTCTTTACATTGAGTTGCAATCCCCACTGAAGTCTGATCTTCGTCACAAGTGGGCTTCAAGTCCCTCTTCCTGTAACAAGCAAGGCTGTGTCCTCTCCGTCTCAAAGGTTGTGAGTGAGCCTTCCTCTCTGGTGATGCTGAGTTCTTCATACAGTCCAGCTTCTCAGATGACTCGGTCAGCACCCAGAGTGGATGAGTGTGGCCAGAGGATAGGACTCTGACCCACAGCTTTCCTGATTTTGAATCATGCAGCAAGTAGTCCCTGTTCTGTTAGCATGACCGCCTCTTCGTCCAGGTATAGGTTCTGCATGAGCACAATAAAGGGTTCTAGAATCCCCATTCCTCTCCACAGTGCCCATGGTTTATCGTGGTCCACACAACCAAGTGCCTTGGCACAGTCAATAAAACACAAGTCAACATCTTTCTGGCATTCTTTGTTTTCAGCCAAGGTCTGTCGCTCACAGTAACCTCTCCCTCATATCGCGTCCTCGTATGAATCCAGCTTGGATTTCTAGCAGCTCCCTGTCAATCCCAATCCCATTCTCGTGATGTTGTTCCCCACTTTACTCCCTTATAGGGTGCTGACTTAAAGTTATCTCTTACAAGCACATCGCTGATTGCTGTGTGGCCAGCAGCTTTAACTCTAGAAGTAGACATTCCTACTTGCTCTATCTCTTTCCCGCCACAGCATCCAACCTCTCTCATACCTTCCCCCAATAGTAGATGGGGCATAGCGGGGCTTTGTCCCCTGACCCTGGATTCAAAATGCTTGCCATAAGCCTGAATTTTTGGCTTGGCCACTTTAATATCATCATCAATTTTGTCTTGACAGGTTTCAATGTCTAGAAACTAACCATGCAGCCCCTGTGGTTCTTTTGAATTTAATACATAAAACACAAGGGGGATTGTGGGATACAGAAAGATTTTTCCCAAGCTGTCCCCCCAAACCCAAGATGCTGCTTGCTATGCATGGTAAATGACTGTATACTAGGAGGTCATTGACAGTAGGTCAGAGGTTATTGTCCTAAAGGGTATCAGCCCTCTAGAGCAACCAGACTATATAGCCTGACTCACCCTAAGCAGGACCCACTCCCTTCTGATAGTGTTCCCTTGAGGGAGTGCTCGAAGGCAAGCCTGGGACCACTCAGGATGACTAAGCTTAGGCTACTATATTGAGTCTAGATTCTGCCCATCTTGCCACATATGCACCCATATGGCCTCCCTTTACTATTGCATGTACAACCCTAGGTCATCCCCCTCCTATTACTTGTATTGCCTATGTGACAACCCTTTCCCATGACGTAGGTCATGTCTGTAATCAGGGGGCTTACATGCCCCAAAGATACATAAGCTTTGGTTAGAAATAAAACCTCAGGAGAGCTTTCTCCTGCCCTCTCGTCCCCCACCTCCATGTGGACCACCAAGAGGAGCTGAGGTGAGCATGCGACCATGAAATATGTCTGACTTCTTTGTTTTACTCTCTCTACCATCTCTCCTATTTCTCTATGACTTTACTGTAATCTTTATATATCTTAACCGTACAAGTGCGCCTACCGAAACCATGATTAGTTGGGGGCAGGAGGAGGGGCTGGCTACCCCCACAGTGATTCTATAGGACAGGCTGAACCTGCCCCGTGAGCGCCCAATACTGTAATGCTTTACGGAGCAGAAAGCTGGTCTTTCTCCCTCTACAATAGAAAGGACTTGACCGTGGTTCTCTTTGGTTCAGGGGTCACCCAGCATTTTTCTTATGTTAACTCTCATCCATGTCCACCTCCTGTATCCCATCTTTTAAAGGTCTTCCAAAGATCTCTGCTGGAGTCTTCTCGTTGGAACAATCCTGCTGTCTTACCCAGGCCAGGGAGGAATAAGCACAAGCTAGGGCAGAAGGGCAGGCACGGTCCTCGGTTCACCCCCACTGCTCTCAGGCCTGTCTGTGCCTCCCATGTGATGGGCCTGAGTCAGAGAGGAGCCAGATGATGCCTTTCATCCCAAGGAACAGCAGGCCGCCGAGGGGCCCTGCCAGCTCCCTGACCTGATGGGAGTTTTTGCCCTGTGTCAGGCCTTGGCAGCAGCTGTGCATAACAGCTTCCATCTCTCCCACAACAACTGTGAAGGCCTCCCCTTCATTTTCGCCATGACCTCGCCCAGCATGGGCTTCCTACTATTTTAAACTCCTCTGCAACTAATTCTGTAGACTTTGGGGGGGGGGGGACATTGATCCTCCTTATCCTCACAGAAGTGTGTGGGGTTGCCACCCAAGCAGCCGAGCCCCTGGGGTGACTGCAGAAGTCCTAACCAGGCCCTGAACCACAGAGCTCAGGGGGCATACCCAGCAGCCTTGACTCTCACTGGAGGACCAAGGCTGCACCCTGTCTCCTTCTGAAAGGCAAAGATGTATGACCACCACCCCGCCCCCAACATCATCTCTTTAAAAAGAGGGTGGGGAATCACATGGAGAACCGCAGGCTTTTTTCCCCTATAAACAAACCAGTGTATCCCTATCTGATCTGGACCCTAGGACATAGTTTACTTCTGTTTCAAAGAGCACAAAAATTAAGAGGCAAAAATGAAATGTTGTTCTGCCAGCGTTAAACCTGAGAAGACGAGAAGAAGATGCCCTATGGAAAGGTCACATGCCCTTAGGTCCACTGTGACCCTAATTCTTCAGTATCGTCTCTTGTTGCTTTTCTACCGGTATTTATGTTCTAAAGTTTCTGAAACAAAAATGTGCCCTGAAGCCTCTCTCTGAGGTACTTGCTCTTTGCTTTCCTATGGCTCCTCCCCATGGAGGCACTGGGGCTCTGTCCTCAGGGGCTAGCAGCCACCACAGACCCCCTGGGGCTGAGTCCTCAAGACCAAAGTCCTTGCTATTAGGGATCTTTGGGCCCATTATGGTCAGAGAGAGGGGGCTTTCCAGCCCCCAGTAAAGCGTGGCAGTCTCAGAAACCCGCAGGTGCAGTTCCACCCTGTCCTGCGGGGGCGCTGTGAGCCGGGATGGACTCTAGAGCTGTTGAGTTTGGGCTCTTGTCTCTTTGGCCCATTGTGTGGGCCCTGCGGCCTCCCCGGGAAAGAGCAGGTATCCCTCCTCCGTACCCTTAGCCCCCCGGCTGACCTCTGACCATCACGGTGTGTTGTGACTGCTCTCTTGCTCTTCTCTCCCAAACCCTGAGGACTCCCTGAGGGGGGAACCTTTCCCACTCCCTGCCATCCGGTCATGACCCATGATGACTAGTGGGGACCCTGTAGGGCAGCGTAGACCTGCCCCAGTAGTGTCCAGGACGGTAACTCTGGACGGGAGTAGAAACCCTCCTCTCACTCCCTCGGAGCAGCCGGTGACATGGAGCTGCTAACCTGGTGGTTACAGACCCACTGCCCCACCAGGACGTCTACGCTTTGGAGCAGAAGAGGTTTGGGCTGGGTGGGAAGACAGGAAGGAGGGAGGGATTAAGGAGAAGGAGGGACAGATGAGAACCCCCCCAACCCATATGAATGTTACACCAGACCAGCCACCACAGGACCTTAGCAGAAGACATGGCAGAGGTCACGTGACGGCTGCAGTCACCACTTCTCTGTGTTCAACACGGGCAGCACCGTCATCTTACGGCCAGCCTGCACCGAGCCCTTATTCATGTGGATGAGTTTGTTGAGCTCCTGGCAGCCTGTGGGGTGGGCACCCGGATCCCTCCTTTGCCAGATGGCAAAGGGCAGTCAGGAGAGGCTGAATCGCTCACCTGAGTCACGCACCTGGTACCTAGTCTGAGCTTGAGCCCAGGTGCTCAGGGTTCAGAGGCCCACGTGCTTAGGCAGTGGATCCCTGGCTCCCAGTTCATGGTTCAGCAGCGAGTCTTTGCTTTCAGAAACAAGTCGATGGATGGGATGGATGGATGGATGGATGGATGGATGGATGGATGGATGGATGGATGGATGGGAGAATGAATCAATGTCCCTTTATGACCATTATCTCATGAGACTCTGGATCATGCGTCCTTCTTTCTTCCCCGGCGTCTAATGAAAAGAAAAGTCATGAGGTTCAACACTCCAGCGCGGGGGTTGATCCCGGCTCTCGGTGTGGCATTGCGAGGGTCCTTCCTTCTCTCTGAGCCTCCGCTTCCTTCTCAGGGAAATGGGACAAAGATCCCTGCCTCCCTGCCTTCTTGGGGGTCTTGGGGGTGCGGGGTGGGGCCTCTGCCAGAAGCAGGCCTGTGAAATGAGGATCCCAGTGTCAGGGATGTATGTAGGAGAGGGGAGTGGGGAAGTGAGCCAGGAAAGGGAAAAAGAGGTTCCCAAGCAAATGAAAGACCACAAGGGGCAACTGGGAGGAGCTCAACCTCACGGGGCAGGGGCAACGCAGAGCACACAGTGGACCCGCTCTCCCTCCCAAGTGGTGCTCCCGCCCCCCACCTCCAATGGGGGAGGGGGGGCGAGAGCTGTGCATTCTTTCTCTAGCACTCTGCACACCAGAGGGGCCCTCCGCCCACCAGAGGGGCCCTCCACCCTCACAGACGTGGGTCACAGAGGAGGGTAAGAGCTCGGGTGGCAGGCAGGGCAAGGTCAGAGCTGCCCTGAGGATTCAAGAAAGCTAGGAGAGCCCTCCTCGTCCCGCAGCGCACTTGGCATCAGAGGGGAGGTGACTGGGCATGGCAGGCCCACTCGGCTGGCTAGGGCAGCTCCCGGAGCAGGGGTCCAGGCCCACCCTTCCCTTCAAAAGTGAGGGCGAGAGAAATCGAGGCCTGAGAGGGACAGACTGTCACAGGGCCCTCAGTTGGGGGGAATGTGCCAAGACTGGTCTCCTCATCTAGTCTCTGCCAAGCTGCCCGGGAGTGGGTGCCTCCAAACATGTAGAGGGTGGGGGCAGCCCTGAAGCCCAGGTGCCCGGCTGTGGAACTGTCGTCAGAAACCCCTGAGCCCAGACATTCCCTGGACAGAGTCCCCCTCTCGCCTTTGAGATGGGACATTACTGTTTCAAAAGGGACTTCAGCTTCCCTAGAAATACCACGCCTGCCGCTTCCCTGGGGACTAAAATTCAGATATTTCTGTCCTCCCTGCCACGTGGCCAGCTGTGTGGCCTCAGGCAGCTCTGTCCTCTTGGGGCCGCCTCCTTAGCATCCAGCTGGCAGGAGGGTGCTCGTGGACACGCATGCCGCTGGCGTCCTTGTTGCCGTTGTGTGGATTCTGGCTCACGGTCACCCTGCATAGGCCTCATATGGTTTCCACAGCTGTGTGCTTTACGAAGCAGACTGCCTGGCCTTACTCCCAGGGTGCATCTCAGGGGATTCGAACCCACCAACACGTCCGCTCATGGCGGAGAACTTGACTATTGGCACCACCCCTGGAAGGGTTTTGCTGGCACGTGACAGCTCCTGACGCTCCTGTGCGCTGCATTTCGGAAGAGAAGAGCATGCCTCGGGGTTCCCAGTGGCTGGTTTGGGGAAGCAGGTCTTTCCTCTGACGGGTCCCCTGTATGTGGACTTGGGTGTGTTGAGCAGCATAGGACTACCGTCTTGAGGCTTCCTTAGACTCCTCCTCTATCATTAGCTGCCAGGAGAACCCCCAAAAGGCTGGGCCAGTGAAGGGACACCCGCCCAAGACCTGTAGACATGACCTTGGCAGGCCTGGAAGTGCTTGGGTGTTCCAGCCCCTTATACTGGGGAAACAGAGTTCCAGAGTGGGGGCAGCATGGCCAGCACTATCCCATCCTGGTGTCCAAGTCCGACCTGCTGTCTTGCGGTGGCCCTGAGCCCCGCTCTCCCTGGTGCTGAGAAGCCGGGCCGAGTGCAGGGGCCTCTCGCTGCTCACCGTCTCTGCACCAAGCCCACGTGTCTTCCTCTGAGTCGGAGGGTGGCAGATGGCACCGCACAAATGAGCCTCGGGGGCTATTTTTGACACAAAGAAGACGTCACGCAAGCGCCCAGTGATCTCTGATGGGGCAGTGGGTCTGGGGCACAGCCCTGCCGACTCTCCAGCACTGTTGTCTGTGTGCCCTTGAGCACCTGATTCTACCTCTGAACCTCAGTCTCCCTGTTTGTAAACTGGGGCAGGCAGGCTAAGAGTCCATGCCTCATCAGTGGGAGAGACCGTGGGGAGGCTCGGGGGCTGGTTTGCAGCCCTGGATCTGGGAAGGGTGGGCAAGGGAGTCAGAAGGAGGAGTCCCTGGCCACCCCCACAGGACACCAGTGGCGTGGAGAGACTGGCCGTACCAGAGGGTGAGGACGGAGAGCAGGCCTCGGGGAGAGAGGGAGCACATTGAAGTGTGTGCCGGAAGGGAGAAGTGTCTGAGCCTGCCTTCCTGCGGTGGGAGCTTAGAAAGCCCAGCTCCAAAAGGCCCTTAGTAGCGGTCTGAGGGACAAGGGCAGGGGCTCCGGGCAGACGGAGGGAGGAGAGAGTAAAACACCCAGCGACCGCCCGACTGTCCCAGCCGATCTTTCCCTTCTAATGATCCACACACTGGTGTCGCTCGCTCTACGCACGTGAGTTATAGAAAACGGGGGACAGAAGGGCATCCTATCTCAGAGACGAATCGAGCTCTCCCCAACCATTTGACTTTGGGGATCAGAGCTCTCAGCCAAATATCTTTTCATACTTTATGCCTCACGCGCCTCCTTTCTGAACCATAAACATTGAGATCCCATCTGATTCCAGTCGGCTGTATCTTTTCACTCGAAGTGATGAGGGCATGTTCCTGGGCTTGAAAAAGCTGCAGAGAGCGTGGTTTTTGGTGGCCACAGTTGACCCCGTGGCAGTGAAGAATGTAATCAATTCCTTTGAACCAAAAGCCAAAGGAATTGTGGGATGGTATCCAGAGCAGCACCCATGGAGGAGCGGTCATTGAAAAGGCAGGAAAGAAAGAAAACCCCCAAAGGAGTGTCTGAGAGACTCTGACACCTGCTCTTGACGGCAGGACAGTTAGAGCCACAGAAGGAAGGACACAGTGCGCGAGCAGGATGGACGCGTGAAAGGGCGCCCCAGGAAGACACAGGAGAGTATTATAATTATATTATAATTAAGCCCAAATGAAGAGCATGACGGACATTCTCAAACTGAAAGAAGAGCAGGGAAACGCAAGCCTCCAGGTGCAATGCTGGCAGACTATTGAACTCTACAGGAAGCATCCACGGAGGGTGGACTGTACAGGGTCCCAGATCCAAAAGGAAGTGGTTGGCCTTCGATCATGATCAAGAACGACACCCGGAATCCAGGCTGCGTTGAAGGACTGTATTGAAGTTCCAGAAGCTGGCAGCGTAGCCATTGAAACGTCTCTGCAAACGGTTGTAGCCATAAAGGGCTCACTTGGATATGCCAAGAAGTTTGAATCAGATCATGGTCAGGTCAGCTACCGGCCACTGACTGGGAGAGATCTATCGTTGCTGGACGCCCCCCCCCCCCACCTTCCAAAGAAGGGCGCTCCTCCAACGGACGGCAAACATCCTCAAGCACGAAGTTATGCGTGTCTCAGTCAGTCAGATTTGGCTGAAGATAATTCAAAAACAGCTGTAGCGCTGCATCCACAGGGGCCTGCCACAAATTCCAGCTGGATTCATAAAAGGACATGGGATGAGGGACAGCATTCTGATACGAGATGGCTCTTGACTGAAACAAAGAAAAGGAAAACTCCCAGAAAGATATTTACCTGTGTTTCAATGACTATCCAAAGGCATTTGACTGTGCGGGTCCGAACAAGTTTGAATCTACATAGACCCAGAGGTAATGACACACACAGAACAAGGGAAGAAGACACAGCTTAAAACCAGGAGAGAGGCGCATCCCTGAGACATCTTCCCGCTGTGGGATTGTCTCTCTGCTGAGCAAGTCATCTGACGAGATGCAATGTGTGAAGAACCCAGCATCCGGGCTAGAGGAAAGCTACCCAACTACCTGTGAAACTCAGATGGCGAAATCTTGCTTGCTGAGACTTACAAGAACGTGGAGCACTTACTGATGGAAGATCAAAGACTTCTGTCGCCTTGAGTGTAGGTTGAACCTCAACATAAAATCCTTACAACTGGACCTATAAACACCATCAACATCAGCAAAGCGGAAAAGATTGATGTTGTCAGCAATGTCATTTTGCATGGGTTCACAATCAGTGTTCATGGGAGCAGCAGACAGGAAATCAAATGATGAAATGCAATGGGCGTATCCGCTACTAAAATCCCTGGAAAGTGTTGAAGGGCAAAGAGGTCATTCCAAGGACTAAAGTGCACCTGGCCCACCCATGGTGTTCTCCATTGCCTCCTCAGCGTGGGAAAGAGGGTGCATCTCAATTAGGATGTTGGTGAAGAGCAGTACCCCCTTTCCCTTGTCAGCAATGATATCCCCGTCCCATGATCCTCTCCTGAACAGATGCCTGGCTGTTCCCTGTGAAAGTACTGCTGCAACCGTTTTTGAAATATCTTCAGCAAAAGTTGACTTGTGTGTGATATTAATGTTATTGTTGGATAATTTCTGCATTCTGCCAGATCACTTTCTGGGGAAATCAGTCTTCCAAACTACATCACAGTAAAAGTCTCTATCTGGAACTAGTGAATCTTTAATTGCCACGCTCCCCTCCCAAACATTAACTGAACTCCATTCAAGAGAGAAGGCGTCATCAGACGTTGGGCCCCCGAGCATGGGCACCAAAAGGATCCAAAGGAACTTAAGGGTAGGCTGGTCTCCTGGACTGATCTGTGGCCATCTGCTGTTGACTGGTTTCCAGTGATGGTACTGATGTTTTCTTTTAAGATTAATCTTAATGTTGCAGATCATTAAGAAGAAACACAGTAGATCAATAAAGGGACCGATGGTAGCGACCATGGGCATGATGCTCGATGGCCTGAGTCTGAGAAACGCCAGCCTGCACCAGCCATTCTCTAGTTTTGGTCTCAAAACGTTTCCACTTTTAAAACTCATTGAATCATTCCCACTTCTGTGAGTTAAATGTCTCCATATTAGAAAGGGGGAACCGATCACAATGATCGACATAGAACCCCTCCCAGGGGATGGACAGCAAACAGAAAAGTGAGTGAAGGGAGACACTGCTGTCAGTGTAAGACATGAAAAAATAATAGTAATTTATAAATTATCAAGGGTTCATGAAGGAGGGAGAGGGGGGAGGAGGGGAAATGAGCTGACACCAAGGGCTCAAGTAGAAAGAAGATGTTTGGGAAATGATGATGATGGAAACATAGGTACAAATGTGCTTAACACAACGGGAATATGTCTGGATTGTGATAAGAGCTGTAAGACCCTCCCCCAATAAAATGACTTAAAATAATATATATATATATACACCCATATTTATTGGAAATTTTAAAAACTGAGTTTTTTTTAAATACTGATCTATTAATTCATTTAAACATTACCACAAGAAACTACTATTGTGACATCATGAACATGTTTAAAATTTTTTTTAAATGATATTTTCCAAAACAAAAATTAGCGAGAGGGGTAACATGCTTTTATACTTTTGCAAATCTCTTTAATGACTTAATTGATGGCAGCTGGATTACATTCCGTATTCCCTCTGTTGAGATACGACGGGTGGTTTTTCCTGTGTGATCTTTTTAAATCTATCGCCTATAATCAGTGCTTTCCTAATGTCTGAGGCACTTCTGGGTGGGTCTGGACTGCCAACCTTTCAGCAGGTGGTCCGGCACCTTCCCCGTTGCTGTGATGCTTGGTCGGCATGGATGCAGGAAAGGCAGCCTGGCCCAAGATGTGATGGGAGAGAGGAGTCAGTTGTAGCCCTTTCAGACCGTGGTAGAGTTCTTCTTGGACACACACTCAAATTCCACGCATGGTGAGAGAGAGACCCTGGCCAGCCAGTCAACTCTGGCTCACGGCGGCCCAGGGGGCAGATGAGAACTGCTCAGAGGGTTTCCAAAACGAAATCTCTATAGGGTCAGACGGGGTCATCTCTCTCCCACAGAGCAGCTGGTGGGTTTGAACCAGCCATCTTGTGGTCCGATGTCCAGCACTTAACTGACCACGCCACCAGGTGGAATCATCTTACACTTTCATTATGATGGATTCTTACCCGTGAATTCTGGTGCAGTACATCAGAATCCCTTTTTGTGTATAGTAGACTTTGAGGAGCTCTGGGAGTGGAGTGGTTGTGTGTGGGGGGTTGCAAACTGTGAGGTCAGCCATTCAAATCCACCAGCCACTCAGTGGGAGAAAGATGGGGCTTGCTACTTGAGTTAGTTAATTGTGCCAGCCTGGCCGATAATCACATGTGGGGCTAATTAAAAGGCGGAGGGATAAATGGGTGGTGGAGCCTCGCCTTTCTAGTTCTTGGGTCTCTTGTTTTGTGATGGTTGCACCAGGTGCAGCTGCCCTAGCAGTTCCCTGCTTCAGCTTACAAGATTGACTTCCTACAAGACATCCCCAAGGAGAAGCCGCATGGACCTATCCCGATGCAGCCCTGGGTGCTGGAGCAGCCGTGTGGAGACCCCTGCTAGTGCTGAGATGCTTGTTCGTTCACTGACTCAGCTTTCCTCCTGCAGTCGGCATCATTACCTCTGTTTTGTGAGGTGGAGGACTTTGTGGACTGGTGTTGGGTTAATGGGTTAATGTTGGACTTGTGGGCTTGGGCAGCATTGGGTTGGGATGTTTTCGTGATGCACACTTTCTTTACTTAAAACTCTCTTATACATGAGTTGCTGTGGGTTTGTTTCTCCAAAGTACCCAGACTAATACACTACTCCTCTAAAGAGTTACCGTCTCGGAAACTCCAGGGGCTTCTCCCCAATCCTATAAAGTCGCTGAGTCGGCACCGACTCGATGGCAGGGAGTTAGGTGGTTTCAGTTGTTATACTCTGAATGTTTTCTTGTTGTTGTTGTTGTTGTTGTTGGTATCAGTGCATGCTTTTCTGACATCAGACCTTGGTCGTTTGAAAAATATCAGTTGATTGAGTTTGGCAGACCTCCCAAATGCCTGCACATCCTGCGCAATAGTGTTTTTAACACCCCATTTCTTTCTCTCTTTTTCTCCCTCTCTTTTTATTAAATACTTTTATTGGGGGCTCTTACATCTCTTAGCACAATCCATACATTCATCCATTGTGTCAAGCACATTTGCACGTATGCCGCCATCATCATTTTCAAAGCCTTTTCTTTCTACTTGAGCCCTGGATATCAGCTCCTCGTTTCCCCTCCCTTCCCTGCCCTCCGTCCCTCATGAACCCTTGATAAGTTATAGATTATTATTTTCACATCTTACATCATCCTAGGTGGCCCTTCACCAACTTTTTGGTTGTTCATCCCTCTGGGAGGGCGTTATATGTTGATCCGTGTGATGGACTCCCCCTTTCTCCCCCACCTTCCTCTAGTCCTTCTGGTCTCTCCAGCCTTGTTGTTGGCCCTCAGGGAAAACCGATTTCTTATAACACCCAGTCTCATCTGAAAAGTCCTTCCATGCCGGGAAGCTGCCAAGGTCATCATGGCGGATGCCAGCTCTTCAAAATTCTCCTTCTGCTTTGAAAGCTCCAATGTCGTCACTGGCAACAAAGACCGGTGGGTGTTTCCTTGGCCTGATGGGCCTGCGTTGTTCCTTTTTGAGAAAATATCTGCCAAATACTCCATCTGAATAGCCCGGTCTTATCCGTTAATTATCTTTTTATGTCGAGCTGGTGCTCCATGGAAAGAGGCCAGGGCCACCTGTGAAAGAGCCATTAGACCCTTCCAGCACGCAAAGACCACACTTTGGGAACTGCTTGCCTAAACGTAAACATACAGGGAAGATTTTGGCACAAAGAGTGGATCAGAGTCATGAGAGGAACTTCCTCAACTTGATAAAGAGCAGCCACAAAGCCCACGGATAGTGTTGCACATACTGGTCAACCACTAAGGAAATCTTGCTCCTTAAGACGTAGAACGCGGCAAGGAGGTCCACTCTCACTGCCAACACGCAACACCGTGCGAGAGTCCGTCCTAGTCAATGTGATAAGACATGAGAAGGAGAGTTAGGACACACCGATTGGAAGAGAATAAAACCTTTGCCGACTTACAGATGGCGTTGATGGTCTTGAGAGACGACCCAGGGACTCCGTGAGCAAAAGTATCTTCGAGAACTGATAAGTGTGTTCAGCAAGGTCACAGGATACAAGAGAAGCCCATAACAAAAAAACAATGATATCTCTATATTCTAACAAGGGGCCCTGCTGGCCTAGTGGTTCTGTTGCTGACTACTAAGCAAAAGGTTGGCAGTTTGAACCTACCGGCTTCTCAGTGAAAGGAAGATATAGCCATCTGCTTCTGTAAAGATTACGGCCTTTGAAACTCCTCTGCTTCATGGGGTCCTCGTGAGTTGGCACGGACTATCCGGCACCCAGGAACAGCAATAGCAATGAACATGGGGTAGGGGGTGGGGGTGTCAGGGTACCCACCCTAACACATCATGACAGGTTCGGTAGGCACAATTGTACAGCGATAATAAGTTAAGATTATAGTAAAGTCATAGAGAGCATGAGAGATAGAAGAGAGATTGAAATAATGGAGTCAGACACGTTTCATGGTAGCATGCTCACCTCAGCCTCACTTGGTGGTCCACGTGGAGAGAGAGAGATCTTTATTGCTAACCAAGGCTTTTACATTCCCTGGGGACATGCAAGCCCCCTAATTACAGGTGAAGACATATGTCATAGGAAAGGGTTGTGCCAGTAATGGGATGGGGTGATCTAGGGGTGTCCACATGATAGAAAGGGGAGGTAATGAGTGTACACTTGTGACAAGATGGGCAGATCCTAGATTCAGGATGGCAGCCTAACTTTGGATGTCACTGAACCGGTTTGACCTGTTCTCTGGCTCACTATAGAAACCATTGTCAGTAGAGTGTAAACCCCACCCACAGGGACCAGACTAATGGCTGCAAGCCTTTAGGGAGAAGTAGCCTATTGTCCTTAACAGCAGGGAGTGGGGCCTACCTGTGGTCGGACCAGACCTAGTGTGGCAACTGAGTGCCTTCAGGGAGGTAACTTGACAATCATTTACCATTAGCTGCAAGCAGTGTCCTAAGTCTAACATATATTTGGGGGAGACGACTTGGGAGAAATCTTTCTGTTTCCCACATGGGGGGACAACTTGCTGCCTTCAAGTCAGTTCCAACTCACAGCGACCCTACCTGGCAGGGTAGAACTGCCCCTGTGAGTGTCCAGTTCTGCCCGTCTTTACGGGAGGAGAAAGGCTCGTCTTCCTCCCACGGAAGTGCTGGCCTTGTGGGTTGGCATCCCAGCTGGTAGCCCACCTGGCCACCAGGGCTCCTTCCAGGCACATGAGCACACCAAAACTTAAAACACAGTGCCACTGAAAGCCACGCCAAATGTGAACTACCCTCAGTGTGGATTTAACAAAGCAGCTACAAGGTTCGTACGCTGAAAACCACAAACACCAATGGAAGACGCCAGACATGGGCAGGACAAAAGAAGAGACTCCCTGACTCGCGTGTTAGATGAATTGACCTAGGAAAGATGCTAATCTCCCCGGTGCCCGTCAAAATTCCTAATGCAATTATTCCAAAATGCACGTGAGAAGGCACAGGGGCTCTGGGAACCAAAACCCATCAGGGGAAAAGGAATCGAGTTTTTAACAATCAGCCTACCTGATTTCAAAGTGTATTACATAGAAATCAAGGCAATCAGATTGATAGCCAGGTGACACAGAGAACCATGGGTGTATGGGATCGAGACTTAGGAACAGACCCAGATGAATAGGACCAGCCGACTTTTTCCCAAGGTGGAAAGGCAATTTGGTGGAAGCAGGATGTCGACCTTTCAATAGATGGTGCTAGAGCCGTTAGAGAAACCGGAGAAATAGAAAATAAATTGAAGAACCTCAGCCCAAGCTCACACCTTCTACAAAAATGAGCTCCACCTGGATCACGGACTTCGATGCAAATCCATGTATTTGTAAACAATTGGGAAACGCTTCAAGACCTCCAGCGAGGCTGAAGTTCTTGCCTCGTGGAACATCCAGGCACCAACCATTGGGCCTGTTCACCCAAATTGAATGATTGTGCTCCTTGGAAGATAAGACCAGCCACAGGCTGGGAGAAAATATTTACACACCAACAAACTACCAGAGGACAAGTATCAAAAATATATAAGGAACACACTCAAAATGTAACCGCCAAAGCTAAGTCCATTGCCTTGGGTCGATTCCAACTCATAGCGCCCTGCAGGGGAGAGTACATTGGGTTTCCAAGGGTGCACTCTTTACGGAACCAGACTGCCTCCCCTTCCTCCCAGAGAGCAGCTGGCAGATTCAAACTGCTGACCCTTCGGTTAGCAGCATTTACCAACTGTGGCACCAACTCAGTTGAATAATGAGCAAAACGCACACGCACACGCATGCACAAACTGACACGTCGTCACCAAGGAGGATGTGTACAGGTGCAAATCCCCCTACGGAAAGATGATCCAGATCATCAGCCCCTGGGGAGATGCAGATTCAAACCACCATTCAATATTGCCACACCTCTATCAGAATGACTGAACTGGAGAAGAGGGACAACACAGATGCTGAAGAGGATGCAGCGAAACCAGCTCCTCATCCGTCGCTGGTCAGACCTGTGTTTAAGATACAAACATACAGTCCAGCAATTGCGTGGTTGGGTGTTGATCCCACAGAAATGAAGACTGGAGTTCACCCCAAAAAGAATCTCGACATGAACATGTATAGCGGCTCGATTCCTAGTAGCCCCAAAGTGGGGAGGACCCACATGCCCTTCAGCAGGAGAACAGTAAAATAAACACATGACCCACATGCCCTTCAGCAGGTGAACGGTTAAATAGACACATGACCCACATGCCCTTCAGCAGGTGAACGGTTAAATAGATGGATGACCCACATGCCCTTCAGCAGGTGAACGGTTAAATAAACACATGACTCGCATGCCCTTCAGCAGGTGAACAGTTAAATAGATGGATCACCCACATGCCCTTCAGCAGGTGAACAGTTAAATAGATGGATCACCCACATGCCCTTCAGCAGGTGAACAGTTAAATAGATGGATGACCCACATGCCCTTCAGCAGGTGAACGGTTAAATAAACACATGACCCACATGCCCTTCAGCAGGTGAACAGTTAAATAGACGGATGACCC
>NW_022103928.1:61289958-61292488 GCF_000313985.2 Echinops telfairi | reverse complement strand
ATGACCCACATGCCCTTCAGCAGGTGAACAGTTAAATAGACGGATGACCCACATGCCCTTCAGCAGGTGAATGGTTAAATAAACGGCAGTCCGTGCGGACCGTGGAGCCATCCTCCAGAGAAGAAGAGTGAGCGAGTATAAAAAGCAACAGTTTGCAGATGCTGAGTGAAGGAGCCGATCCCGGAAGCCCCTGTCCTGTGCGACCGCCTGCCTGTGGCTTGTTGAAGAGGGAGACTGAAGGACAGAGAAGAGATTGGCCGGGCAAGGGCTGGGGTGACAGTGGGGAGGCCTCGCTGGGTGTGTCTATAACAGAAGGAAGCAGGCACATCAGGACAGATGCTTCCCACCTCCGAAGGACGACAATGGAAGACCGTCAGCAGTCCTACATGCCTAGACTTGAGAACGTCAATGAGGTGGACCGATTCCCTGGGACGGAGAAGCAGCCCCCACCCTGGAGTAAGCAACTTGGATGGCGACAGAGCCGGCCCGTGTCTTTATTTTGGTGGGGGTTGTACAGAGGTGGGCACACGATAAGATTGCAGGGACGTGCACACACACACACACACACACACACACACAGGAGTGCATGCAAAGCGAGTGGACATGGGTGAGCACTGGCTGTGTGTTATACCAGTGTCAGCCCCTGGTTTACAGGTGCTCTGGCCAACCCGTGTATTTATTTGCAACAAATCGACCATGGCTTTGAAATAAAAATTAAAATGCGCGTGGCCAACAAGGTACACAATAGACACAGACGTGAACAGGAACCGCGGCATCCGCTGACCTCGTCTGTGGTTGGCTGGGCCCACCTGAGCACCCAGCCCTGGGCCCGCTTGGTGTTCCAGTGCCATTGTACTTCGAAACAGGTAGTGTTTTCTCTGTCGTGCTCACCACGGCGAAGGGCAGAGCCAGGCAGCATACTCAGAGGCCAGGGGCCAGTGGCTGCTAACAGCCAGTCGAACTGGTGGGGAAACAGGGGCTGGAAAGGGAGAAGCCGCACCCCGTAGGCCTCTGTCTTGCCGAAGCCCAAGCCTGTGACACCTGCCCTCGTGCCCCTGCCCTCGTTGGCCCCGCCAGCCAGCAGACAGAGGCAAGGGAACCACGTCATGATGCCTCTCTCTCTCTCTCTACCAGTAGCACACTTGCCTCCTTAATATGGGCTTGGGGCCTGCCGCGGGGGACGAAGCCCCCATTTAAACAAATCTTGATGGGCCTTCCCGTGATTGATCAGCTGGCGGGGAGAAGGAGTGGCCTTGCTCCTCCTCCATTCTGTGCCAGCCATATAGGGGCATTCCACCCACCACCATCCCCCCGTCCCCCAGACACACTTTGGTAACCCGTGCCTCCTCCCTTTTCCAGAGCTGAACCCATCACTCAACTCAGAGCCAGCAAGACATGAACCCCATGTCCCCTGCCCTAAGGCATCGTGTCTAACAGAAGACGCGGAGGGGTGAGTTGAAGACGGGGCTCTTGGCAGGGGATGGGGTGGACTTGGGAGGAGAAGACTGGGGTGGGGGGAGTAGAAATGAGGTGTCGGCTGAGCCACTACATGCACTGGTCAGGTTCAGCAAAGTCTCCACCTCCTTTCTGGACTTGCACAGGGAGCAGGCTGGGTGGGGAGGGGACCTGGGGCAGGAGGCGGGGTGGCTGCCCACAGGGGACAGGCTTCAGTTGTGGGGTTTGCTTGCATTCCAATACCAAGTTAGCAGCCCAATGCCGGAACCCACTGCACCACCAGGAGATGCTCCCCCCCCCCCAGGTGCTCTATGCGTGTGAGTAAGCTAGGACAGCCCTCTCCATGGGCCCCCGACACCCCACAGCCTTCCAGACCCCCCCCCCACCAGGTCTGTCAGCCCTGTCCACAGATGAGAAGACTGAGCCCCTAAAGAGGTCACTTCCCAAGTGGGAGGGTACAAAGCTGGCATGTGGATCCAAGATGCCAGCCCTGCGAATAGGCTGGCTTCCCCGTGCCCTGCACGGCCTGTGGGCAGGGCAGTGAGTGACACTGGCAGGCCTCCGGCTCCTCCACCTGCAGACACACCAGGCGTCCCACTTCACCCAAGTTCTGCTTCTGGCCCAAGCACTTTGGGTCTCACCTGACTGTTTCCCGACACATTACGTAATTGCTCATATTTATTTAATGCCGTCTCTTGAATATTAAATGGTCGATGTACGGAGCAGCGATGCGGGTGTTGAAACCCGGGCACTTTCGACAGGCGTGGGTGTGGCGGGGTTGCAGAGCACCGTCTAGGAGCCGTCACAGGACGGGGGACCATCGCCCTCTCCCCTGCATGGGGTGGGCTGGAAGGTGCCCATGCCCTCGCTGGCAGCCGCGGCGTGGAACTGTCACCCCAGGGCCCAACCTCCTGGTTACGTAACCACAAGGACACATCACCATTCCCCTAAAGGATGCTGGGAGCCAGGCTGGGCCACTCTCCTCCGGTCTGCCCATGTGGGGCAGTCTTCTGTGCCGGCCATCACTGTGGGGCTTCCATTTGCACTCTAACGAGTGACCCATGGGCCCCCTGTG
>NW_022103928.1:61279685-61289855 GCF_000313985.2 Echinops telfairi | reverse complement strand
ATGGAGAGGGAGGCTGGTAGGGAGCAGCTGCCCGTTACATAAAGACAACAGCTCAGAGCAAACGCCAAACCAAGGACAGAGTGGCGGGGGAGGCCTTCAGGGAAGGGGACTTTGACCGAAAGCCCAAACAGTGGGAGCCGCCTGCCACGCCGAGATCGGGGGCCCCAGAGGGGAGTGAACTTGGTGGAGGTGGAGGCGGTGGGGAGGGGAGAGGCGGCCCTGGTGGCACCACAGTTGAACACTTCCCACTCACTGTAAGCTTGGTGGTTTGAATCCACCGGGGTCGCCTCAGAGGCCTGGGGACAGCTTCTGGGAAACCAGCGTGAAGACCCCTGGACCACAGGGCCCCTCAGACCCACATGGGCCACGGGGAGCCAGCTGACTTGGTGGCAGCTGGTGTGGTTTGGATTGGAGGATGGCTGTGGGGCCGGGCCCAGTGGGCAAGGGGCCAGCACTAGCCCCATAGCAGGGGGAGCCACCTGCTGGGCCGGACCCGTCGGGGCTGAGCAAAGGCTCTCTCATCTCAGTGCAGTGGGGAAGCACAAGGGGGCTTTGAACAGTTCAAAGACAAATGGAATTAAAAGATGATGACGTTTTCCCATAAGCTCTTGGGGGCCCCCTGGTATTTGATGCAAATGGTTCCTTACAGTCTGCTGCTCACCCCAAGTTAGAGGTCCCTTCACCCAGAAGCCCCTCGGAAGGAAGGCCTGGTGAACTCCAAGGGCTTCAAAAAGCTGATGGAGAGGGAGCATTCAAAGATTGTGGGGTTTCCCTACGCGCTTCTGAGGCCCCTTCCGAGAATCCTATGGGGCTCAGCGCAGCTCGGACACAATGCCCCAGCGCTGGTCTCGGCCGACTCCGTAGGCACTGGTACCAGCCCTGCTCTGGCGAGAGTTGAAGTGGGAGTGCCGAGAAGGTGCCAGTCAGAGTGCTGGGTCCGGTGTGCCCAGAGAGGGGGCAGGCTGCCCAGGTCCCACATGGTGACCTCGCAGCCTGCTAGGTGGGTGGGGGGCCTGGGCTGACCCCTGACCGGAAGGACAGTGACTCCATAGGGATCATCACAGTCCCTAGCATTCATCAGGCGGCAAAGCGGAGCCTCTGCCCTGCAGTTTAGAAGTGCCAGTGTTCCCACATTGCAGACGAGACTGGATGTCAAGGTGCAGGCTGGTGAAGTGGCAAGCAGGGTCAGTTGGCTACTTGGTGACAAAGCTGTGATTTGAGCCTCAAAGAGGCGCCACTACCCAGGGCCATCATCTCCCTTACCTTGGCTGGGACCTGAACGCAGGCAGGCTGGCTGCAGAGCCGTGTTTTCAACAGAGGCAGTGGAAGTGGAGGAACAAGCCCCTACTGAGAACCCCTGGTGCTTATCACTGACTGCCTTTCTGAGCCCCAAGGTCAAGGCCCAAGGTCTAGTCCCAGTAGACTAGAGAAACAAATCCAGGGAGACCCATGTGTATAAAAGAACTTTATATCAAAGAGCAATGGTGCATTAAGAAAATATCCCAGATCAAGTCTGATATTACCCCATAAGTCGATACTAGTCCTCTTTAGACTCAATGCAAAACATGCAATGACCCCGAATGCAGGAAGACCACAGGCCAGTGGGTAGAAAGTCTTGTGGATCCAGTGGGGGTGGAAGTATCTCAGTGCTGGCATGGGTCTCCACGTGGCTCCTCCAGCCCCAGGGCTCTGGCTCCATCAGTACAGTACATCTGGTTTGTCAGTGAGAAGGTGAAACAGAGAGTACATGTGGCCTCCAGTGAGCTATGTCTCCAAATGAGGTCATCAAGCTGCGACCTGCGACCTGACTGAGGCTAGACTCCACCCCTTCGCAAGTTGACAGGAGATGATGTAACTACCACAGCACCCTTCCCAGGTTGGGCCCTAGAAATCCAGGGGGATGTGTGTGTATGGGCAGGGGGAGGGTTCACAGGCCCCAGGTGAACTGTCCTCTCCTAGAGATGTCTGGTGCACAGGTCCACTAGGACACACATGGGGCCACCACTAGTCCAGGTCAGCATCACAGCAACTGATCTGTGTGAGGCAGCTGTTCATCTGCCCTTGTCTCCCTGGCAGCCCTGAGGAGGAGCCGCAAGACCCAGCCCTCTCCGCTGGGACCACACTGTCCTCCCTGATCTGAACCAGCCTGGGGAAAGAGAATTTGCCCCATACCTAGGGACCTGGAGGTGACCTGATCAGAATACACAGCACTGGGCACAAGCCTGTCTGGCACTGAGTTCAAATCTTACCTCTGCCCCTTGGGGCTCTGTGATGCTGGTGAATCTTGTCCCTGTTCCTGCCTCATGCAGGTAAGGGTATTTCCTGCCCTCACCTGTCAAGGGCTGTGTGCAGTGCCTGGCAGGCTCTCCAGAAACATAGTGCCCTCTCCCGCTTCCCCATCTGCACACGAGGGTGCTGGACCGGGTGGGTTCTGGTGGCCAGCTTGGCATGGCTCTTGGGAACAGCTTCCAGGGACCCCAGTATCCAGCTGAACACAGACAGGAGGTGGACTGTCATGGGCCACCTGGGAGCATTGGCCCTGCAGTGCTGACTGGGTCCAGCGGCAATGGGACCAAAGTCATCCTGGGGCCTCTAGGGCCCAGGGGTGCTGACTCACAGCACCCATGACCACAGGTCCAGGTTGTGCCCACCCCAGTGAGCTGTGGTGGTGTCCCATGCCCTCACAGGCGCCCAGTGCCCACACCCCGAGTTGAGCACGAGGCGTGTCCCCGTGTTGGCACTAGCACAGTGCTGTAGACCTGCACCAACACACCCAGACCCACCTCCAGAGGGCAGAGTGCATGCCCCAGGGACGTGTGTGGTCAAAGAGCAGTTGCCCTTGCAGGATGGCTACAGAGAAGCCACCTGCACTCCAATGGGGACCCGGCTGTTAGCACCAGGGTCGAGAAGTCTGGGACGGCCACCTTCAGACCCGCCGTCTGCCCAGTTGGCGGCTGGCTTTGCTCCATCACAGGGTGTCCCGCAGGCAGCCTGGCCCACGTATGTAGCGTGACTCACTGCCCTCTAGTTTTGTCTGTCACCTGTCACTGCTGTGGGCAAGACCAGGTCATCTTGGACACTCCCTGCACCTCGGTTCGCCCATCCGTAGAATGGGCATGGTGCCCCCTTCCTCGGGGGCTGTCTCAGGACCTCGTGGGATGACCAATGCAGGAAGGCTTGGCAGGTAAATGTCTCTAGGTCCCCGGGTCATGGCCTTCTTCTTTATCTCCACTGATGGTTAGAAGAAACAAACAAACTCCTTGGGAGCCTACCAGTGCTCGGTGCTCTCCCCAATATCCTTGCTGATCGCCTCTCAGCCTCTTCTTGATTACTTCCGGGACAGGGACCTCACTACCTGGTGCCATCCACAAACAGCAACTAGCCCCGCACTCCCCACACAGGCAGCGGTGATGCGCCCTTTAGACACGATTCTGACAACACTTCTTGGAAAGAGCAGATGCCTCACTTGGGTCTCACTGGCCCCGGAGGGCCTCCCATTCTGATAGGAAGTGCTGGCGCTCTCCTCTCGCCACTGTGCCCCTGCTGTAGTGCGCCCTATTGTTCTGTTTCTGTATCTGGCATCCCAACCTCGCTGGATTTGAAGCATGGGAAAAGCCCAGCCAGGGCTGACTTTGAACCCATGGCTGCTCCGTCCTCCCCCCAACTCCCCACCATCGGGTTGGTTCTGAGTCATCCTGGCCCCAGAGGACGGGGCAGAACTGCCCCTGCAAGCTTCTGAGACGGGACCTCTTTGGGGGAGCAGAAAGCCTCATCCTTCTCCTATAGGATGGCTGGTGGTTTCAAACTGCTGACCTTGAGGGCAGCAGCCCAACTTGTAACCGCTGTGCCACCAGGGCTCCAGCATACTCCCTCCTAGCTGTGTGGAAGAGACTGAGCACATGGTCCATGTCAGAGTCTTCTTGGTCCTTCCCCTCCCCAAGGACAGCCTAAGTCCTGCTTATCTCCATACCCCGGTCACTGCCATAAGGGAGGTGCTCGGCATATGCTAGGTAAAGGACGCAGTCACCAAGTGCCATCAGGTGAACCCCGTGCATCATGTTAGGACGGTGCTCCCTGGGATATTCAGAAGCAGACAGCCAGGCCTCTCTCCTACGGTGCCTGTGGGGGGACCTGAACCCTCAGCCTTTCCGTTTGAAGCGGTTTGCACCACCCAGCAACCGCAAGGGAGCCTCTGGGGCGTTCAGTCACGAGGATGTGGAGAGGGGAGTTTGCCCCTCGAAGCAGACACGCACTGACCTCTGAGAGCCTGTGCTGTTGCTGCTGAAGGCGGATGGAAGGCTCAGGGCACAAGATGCAGAGCCATAAAGCCCTCCTCCAGCCCAGGGGCCTCAGAGTAGAGGGGCCACCCATGGAAACCAACATCGTTTAAAACAGCTGAGACCTTAGCCGCTGATGGAATGGTTGGGGACTTGGGTCTGCCTGGATGAACGACTTCCAGAACAATCAGCCATTGGAACCCCTGTGGAGCGCATGAGTCCCGGCCAACTCAGTGGCAACTGGCTCCAGTCACAGCCCCAACTCACAGCCACTGTTCATGGCCCCAACTTACAGCCACTGAGTCAATGCTGCCTCATGGCAGCCCTGCAGGACAGGGTAGAACTGCCCCTGAGTGTAAATTACTACACTATTTACAGGGTAGACGGCCCCCATCTTTCTCCCTCGGAGCAGCGGTGGTTTCCGACTGCCGATCATGCAGATTACAACCAAACCCCTGCACCCCAGCTCCTTAGGGTCCCTGCACTGCACCTCCTATTTCTTCCCCAACAGGAATGTCCCCGGGGCCTGGTGTGCCCCGGAGCACACTGTGACGGCAGAAAGCGTGGCCGTTCTTAGGGTGGCTCCACAGCATGTGCCCTGTGGCTGTGCTGTACCATTTGTCAACTAGGAGCTCCGATGAGCAAGCGTCCCGTTCGTTGACCAATGAAAGCTAGTCAGATGCGAGCTCCTTACACCTGACATGTTGAAATGACACACAGCCCTGGCACCTGGGAGATGGTGGTGCCTGGGAGCATGCCCATGTGGAATGCACTCATGCCCAGCGCTGTCAGAGAAGTGAGGTATGCTTTGGCCAGCAAAAGTTGACCGTGTTTCCTTCCTGTTCCTGGTGAGGGAACAGAGCATGCGTGGACACCTTGTGAGCTTAGAGTAAGAGGAATGTGTGCAGACTAAGAGAAGGGGTGCAGGGAGAACCGGTTACCTTTTCTCCTCTGTCCAGGGAGACTTCCTGGAGGAGGCGAGACCCAGGCTGCTTGGACCAGCCTGCCCTGGCCCCTCCCCAGCCATTCACACTCACATGACCCACTTCACGGAAGCTTGCGCTTTTCGGTCTGGAGAGGTGCAGGTGCTGAGGCCCGCCTTCCCAGCGTTCCCGGGACCACCCCACACAATAGGCAGCAAGGTACAGGGTGTCCTCCCAACGAGGTGTTTCCTGGTAAGTGGGGCTGAGGCCAGGAGGCTGCTGATAGAATCAGGAGGAAGCTGGGGTTCAGAATCCTACCGCCCACACAGCTCTTGGCACGGACCACGCCGCCCCTACTGGCCTGCCGCCGTGTTCTCGGCCCCTCCCCACTGGGTTCCCCTCACCTCCTCCCAGGGCCAGAATCGGAGACAGCCTTGCTGGCAGCCGGGAGCCCCGCAGGTGCCGTGACCCCGGGCCCTCTGCAGTGCCTGTTGGCCCTGAATCTGAAGGTCAGAGTGCAGCTTGTCTGTCACCAGGACCCAGCGTGGACTCCGGGGACTGTCCAGCGTCTCTGGCACAGGTATGGGGTGGGGGTGGGGTCTCACAGGAGACCAGTCTCAGCCCTGCACTGACTGGTCCCCCGGGAAGCCACGGGTTCCTGGAAGGAGTTTCCTGTGGTGGAACCCCCTGACTGTCAGTGGAGGCAGCACCAGGGGAAGCCAGACAAGCCCTTCAGAAAGGAGAAGAGGCAGGCTGCATGTCCCAGCTCCCAGGAAGGTTTGGGCCCTTATAGCTAACGTGTGTGAGAGCATGCGTCTCGGGGGCTGGGTTCCCATACTGACTCCCGTGTGGTGCTTTAGACTTGTACCTTGCTCCCTGCGACTCAGTTTCCTGCCCTGTGTAATGGGTGTGATACTGGCTGCTGTGAAGGTCAAGTGAGATTACAGGTGCAGGCCCTGCGACAGGTGAGCGGCAGCTCCAAGCCTCGAGCTGCCCCTGCAATGTCTTGGCCAGGGGACTGGCTCCCTGAGGCCAAGAATGAGGCCAGGGCCACCTGCCTGCTTAACAGGTGCAGCAGCAAAGGAGAGGTGCGGGGGTGTCTCAGGTCCAAGGTCGAGTGACTGGGGGTGGGGTCCTGTCCCTGGGAGGCAGCTGGGGGCATCAGACAGTCTCTTGGCCCCTCTGGCCCTTCTGTGCCCGTCATTGACATGGAGATGGCCGTGGGCTAGGCCCAGGGGTTCTCGTGAGGCTGGAACTGTATTATACTGATCGATTCGTACTGCAGGCTCCAGACGGGAGCGCTGGCCTCGTGGTCATGAGTTACATCTTTCTCGTCACCATAGGCGTGCTTAAATGCGCACTATTGTGGAAGGGACTTGTCAGCAGCCACACAGAGAGTCACAGGGCAAGACAAGACCAGCCCTGAATCCCAGGCTGTTTTTTCTCCTCCCTTCCCCGCCATAGACCCGCCCTGGCCTGTGCCGCCACCACCACCACACACACCCATGTGCTGCTAGAGAGACCAGGGACATCACCACCTGCCTCCCACGGACCCCACTGGCGTGGGCCTGGGGAAGCTGGCATCCCCCCAGATGCTGAGCCAGCACAAATCTAGGGACCGGTACCTTCTCCCTGTGATTTCCACAGCACCCTCCCAAAGACCCTCCAGCTTCCTACTTCCTCCAGCTCCTTGGCCGTGGGGAGACCCAGAGGTAGGGAAGGGTGCAGCCTTGGAGGCAGGTGCCTGGGAATGATGGAATTCTTGCACCCCGGGGGGGCTCCTGCAGAGGGGGAGGATTGGGACACCGTAGCTTTCCTGGGCTGAGTGGGTCTGGGAGACACTTCCTCAGGAGTCCCCTGCCTGTCCAGCCCACGGTGGGCACGTCTTCAGGTGTTGCTCTCTCGGCTCCTTCCTGTGCCCTGGAGTCTGGGACCCACCCCTGTGCAGCAGTGGTGCTCAGCCTTCCCGACGCCGCAGCCCTTTCACACAGCCCCTCGTGTGGCGCTGACCCCCAACCATAACATTATTTTCGTTGCTACTTCATCACTGTCATTTTGCTACTGTTATGAATTGGGCAACCCCTGTGAAAGGGTCGTTAGACCCCCAAAGGGGTCGCAACCCCCAGGTTGAGAACCGCTGCCCTGGAGGGAGGAGTGGAGACGGGAAGGTAGGTGGGGAGAAGGGAGGAGACGAGGTTTTCGTTAAGGACCCAGAAGACCTATGCGCCCATTTGAACAGCACAGCTGTGTGTGAATGAGGCTGATGCTCGCTCCCCAGGGTCGATCGTTTTCTGTGACACACTAGGCACCGTGCTAAGAAGGGGACAGACACACAGACTCTGCTCATCTTCACTACCGCCCTATTGGGTAGACTGTGATTCTATCTACTTCACAGAAGATTCAGCGGAGGTACGTGCCCCGTGGTGTCTGCCGGGGGCCCGTAGATGATCCAGAATTGTAGATGATCCAGAATCGCGGGCACGTCTGTGGGGAGTGCGCCAGGGAGGGTGGGAGGCAGTGGCAAATCCGGGTCACCCGCTGCTTTTCCATCGAGGCCTAAGGGACGTGTGTCAGAGCGGGTCAAGTGCACGGGGCTTGGTGCCTTGCCAGATGGCATTTGTACATACTTACGTCTGGGAGACTCACCTGGCATGAGATGCAGCTCGTTTCTGGCTCCTGGAAACATTCCCTCTGGGGTCCCCACTCGAGGGGACACCAAGGAGACACACAGTAAGTGCTGTGTGAGCTACAGAGACGGGAAAGGGCCCGAGGTGAATACTAGGGAAATTTGAGACTACCGATGCTCACGTTCATCGAAAAGGAGCCCTAGTGGCTCTTTGGGTTAAGCACTGGGCTGCCAACCGCAGGGACAGCAGTACAAACCCCCACCCCACCCCCCTGCCCTTTGTCATTTGAGGCTGTCTGCTCCCGCAGTGAGGAAGCCCCTTAGACAGAGCCTCCAAAGGGTGAAATTCAGGGTATGTGGAGGCAGCTAGCCCCCAGTCACCCCTGCAGGGACCCGCCCCCTCTCCCTGCCTGCTCCACCCCCTCTCCCTGCCTGCTCCTGTGCTCTGCAGGCTGCCCCTTAGAACTAGTTCTCCCACAGGCCTGATTGCAGAGCGACTGGTCACCCAGGTTCCTGTGCTGGATGCTGAGTGGCTCAGTCCTGCCCAGCCAGCCTCTGGGCAGTGGGGCTGGGAATGGCCTGCCGTGGGTGACTCTGGCCCCCTGGTGTGGGCACAGGGGTCCTAGGACTTGTGTGAGCGAGACGAAATGAAGGGCCCGTGGGATTGGCAAGGACACAGACTCTCCCATCTGATGGCCCGGCTTGAACACAGGCTCTGCCCTAGACCCTGCCCTTCACCTCACTGTACCTTCAGTGCCTCATCCTGAAGTGGGGGTGACAGCACCCCTACCTTCCAGGGCTGTCGAGAAGCTTAGGCAAGAGTGGGCATCTGACGGAGAGAAGGAGTAGCATGGGTGGGGGGCGTGGGGGAGGTTGGGGCTGTGGAGTAGTGTCATGTCATCGTGGGGTATGGAAACTTGAACAAGGCCACAAGCAGGCCACTCAGCCCGCAAACAGGAAGGCAATGCTGTGCAGCAGTTAAAACCCAGCTTCAGGTCCAGGCCCCCTCTGTGCCTCCGTGCCCTGGCCTGTACTCTGGGGTGGGGTGGAAGCAATGGTCCCCGCTTCATGAAGCTGACTGTGAAGGAGTCTATGGACAAGCTTGGGGCGCTCACTTGGGAACATACCTGGTGCGCCGGTATTTAACGCACACTGGCTCCATACATGGGAACGGTTTCACTCCACGACCTGTCCCCCAACATTCTCTCACCTCCCGGCTCAGTGAGGTTAGAAGGCAGGTGGGGTGAGGTGGTTGCAGTTGCCCCTCGCTATGGTCTGACCCCACCCCCTTCCAGCAGCCCCAATAATTTTAAAGAAACCTAAAATCTGGGCTTTTATCCACAGCCCTCTGGCTTTTAAACATTGGCATATAATTCCATTTTATTTTAAGCACCGAGCAAAACAAAAACGTTTTATTTTAAGCTGGTGCTTCACCCAAGCTGCTGGCGTACAGTCTCTCCTCCTGCCTGCTCGCCTGCCTGCTCGCTAGTGCCTTCTCCTCTGTGTGAAAGAAGAGGCAGCTGTGTCTGGCCACTTAGCGAGCCCGAGGCCGGCTCTGCGTTCATGCCTTCTGGCTACAAGCCCCTGACTTCCCAGCAGCTCGGGGTCCCGGGTTGCTAGGTTGAAGGGGAGTATGTGCTGTTCACCCCAGTCATCCATGACCATTTGGGGTAAGCCACACAGGTGCCTTTTGCCCCACCCAGCTAGGTAGATGGAGCTCCCACAGCCACTCCAAAGCCAGAGCCGTGGCTTCAAGCCTGGCCCAGCAGCTCCAGAACCAGGACACAAGGGGGTCCTGAATTCCGTTGTCTGGATGGACAATCAAGGCCCAGGCATCCTGGGAGTGCTGGAGCCAGTCAGTAGTGAGTTCTGTCGTAAAGAAGGCTGAAAGCAGGAGACTGAGGGGGTGAGGGAGGAGAGAGGCACATTCCGGAAGCAAGTTCAGAGGGGTTTTATGGACCCGTCATACTCGGACCCACAGAATAATCCCCCACCCCCCCCCCACCCCCCGCCCCAGGCAGCCTTGGGAGTGGATCACAGATGCAGACTGCCTCAGCCCTCTCTCCACGGAGCCTCCAGCCTTCGGTCAACAGCCCAATACCTAACCCCGTACCCCAGGGCTCTGCCCAAGTGCAGAGGTGGCAAGACATCAAGGAAATACCTTGTTCCTTAAAGCTTCGCCACCGAAGCCCCTGCCGTGAGCATGGGGGGTCCTGAACCCTTCCTGCAGACTGACTCCCCAATACTGGCAGCACCATGAGGAAGCATGTCTGCGCACCCAGCCAGGAATCCTTCTCACTTTAGGGGGGGGGGGTAAGGTTCTCTGGTCTCTTCCTCTCCCCTC
>NW_022103928.1:61260932-61279585 GCF_000313985.2 Echinops telfairi | reverse complement strand
ACAGGGGGTCAGTCGTTGTAAAAGGATTAGGATGGGAGGCCACGCCCTTACTCTGGTCACAGTCTCCCTCGGGTGTGGCCTGTTTAGCTTATTTTACCACCACTGCTGTCCAGGGGGTCCCAGCTCCGACAGTGGAACCCCGTGGAGTTTCTAAGGTGGTGCATCCTTAGGAAAGCAGACTGCCTCTTCTTGCTCCCTCAGAGTGGCTGTTGGGTTCGAACCACTGACCTCTCAACCAGCAAGCTGGCATTCACCTGAGAGAGGACTGTATTAGAGATCAAAGGAGTGAGAAGCAAGCAGAGAGGGTAGTCCTTTGATTCCTGCCGAGAGGAGAGCCAAGGACAGAGGGAGTCCTCGGGACCCAGGGTGCCGTGCTGAGAACCACCTAGACCCAATGGAAGATTAATAGCAGGCACCTTGGAGATCTCCAAAGATCAGCAGGCCCCCAGCTATAGACAGCAGGAAAGGGCCTTCACTCAGCGCCGAGACAGACAGACTTACCCTAGAGCTAGTGTCCTGCAGTTGGACTTGTGAGACAACCGTGAGACAGTGAATTTCTGTGTGTGAAAGCCCAGGCTGTGTGGCGCTTGTCACGGCAGCACCGGGTGGCCAGGCAGAAGGCCAGAGTTCTACCCCTGAGCCACATCAAGGGAGTGCCCGGGGATGCAGACAGTTACTGGGCTCCACCGCTAGTGGTTCCTAGGCACCTGGAGCTCCTCAGAAGGGGCGCTGGGGGCCTGCTTCTGAGAACCCCCACATGCTTTGTTCCACCCCAGCACTGAAGGTCACCCTACCCACAGTCCACTGGGTCACAGCCGGTTCTTTGGGGTGATAGTTTTCACGTCCGCTTTACCCCTTCCCTGTTAAAGAGCAGCCCTGGTAGAATAGAGGTTGTGTATCGGGCTGCTCACCACAAGGCCAGCAGTTCGAAACCACCAGCAGCTCTGCAGGAGAAAGACAGACTTTCTACTCCCATAAAGAGTAACCGTCTCAGAAGCCCACCAGGGCAGTTCCTCCCCTCTCTGCCCTAGGGGGTCATCATGAATAGGCGTTGACTCGGTGCCGTGAGATTGCTTCTGTTTTGCTGTGCCTTGGGTTTCCCTGTTTCACACACGGCATGCCCGTTGGTTTCCACTCATTCCACCTGTCTGTGCCTCCAGTTCATGCACTGTCACACGGGGCTGGCACGGCTTGTGGTGAGGAGGTGAAAGGACAGAACGTGGTGCCTGGCACAGAACAAGGGACCCGTGTCATGAGCAGCGGCTGGCCCCCTGTGCCTTGAGAATCTCCTTCCCGCTTGGTCATCTCTGTGACTCCCCAGCCTCTGAGTGCTGCTGTCTGAAGAATCAGACTGAACTGCTCTGCTATGCCTCCCAGTGCCAGGCCCTGTACCAGACCCTGCCACCCGTACCCCTCCCTTCGCGTGCCCGGGCCACCCCAGGAGCCAGCATCGTCCTCAACATCTTTGCCAGCTTTAGTAGGCATGTGAGCTAACCAAGGTCATCCCGGTGTGGCTGTGACCTTGAGCCATCCACATTGTCACTGTGTGCCTCAAGCTTCCTCGTCTGTGAGCAAGGGTCCGGGGGTCCCTGTGCCAGGGCTGCATGCAGACCTGTGAGGCAATGGCTGAGAAAGGGCACTGCCCGCAGCCAGTGCCAGACAAAGGGACGGGTGCCTCCTGGCCCGTGGTGGCTGCTCCCCCTAGACCCTCGGTATGTTCTCATAGCAAGAGCTGCGGAGAAAAGTTACTTCCGGTGTCTCCTTCCTGGGTGGTTCCCAGACGGCACCTCCTCCACCCCACCAGCTAGCAGGTGCAAAGCCAGCTTGGCCAAGGGGTTGCATCTGACAAGTCCCTTCCCCTGGAAGAGACCTGGAGGTGGGAAGGGGGTGCTCATGGGGGCCACGGGGCCACTGAGAGGTTCTCCAGCCATGGAATCAGACAGAGGACCACAGCCTGACTGTTAGGACTGGAAGGGAGAGTCTGGCAGTCGACAAGCAGAACCTGGGGTTCTACAAACATCCCGGGAGAGAGGGCCAGGTCCTTGCTTGGGGCTGACGTGGCCCAGAGGAGAAGGGTAAGCTGGGCAGCCAGGCAAGGGAAGACTGGTCATGTGGGACTTAGCAGTACACATGCATGGGACAGGAGCCACTGAGGGCTGAGAGAACCCCAGCCCTGCCCACTCCCCACCCCCCAGGTCTAAAGAGTAAGAGGCGTGGTACCTGGCAGACTTCGATCCAAGGCAGAGAATACTGTTTCGGGCTGGGTAGCCTTGGGTAAGCACCTGCAGAGTGTCTGACACATCGTCACTGTGGTGGCCACCTATGCTGTCACGCCTCACAATGGACAGCCCAGAGCCACGCAGGCTCCTCTGCCTGCCTGCAGATGAAATCCTCTCCGGGACCCACCATCAGACTGTCTTAGAGCTCAGGTGACGTGGCTCCCTACGTGTGTATTGATCGGACGTGGTGGAGTTAACAATGTCCATTAAACGCAAGACGCGCATCAGACAGTCATGGCTCTGGATCAGGAAGCGAGTGGCCAGCGGGGATGAAAATACCTGTGCTTTCTGACAATCACCGTCCACCGGAGAAAGAGGGGGCTTTCTCAAGACGCCGTATAGTATCATAAACTCACAGGGGCAGTTCGACCCTGTCCTGTCCGGTCGGTAGGAGCTGACAGCAACGCGATGGCAGGGAGGTATTGGTTGGTTGGCTGGTTACCACTCGCTGTGTCAGACACTGCAGCCTTTAGCTCCCCCTTCAACCCTGCGAGACAGGCAATGGCAGTTTTCAAGCAGAAAAGAACCCACTGCTCTTGTGTGGTCTCTGGCGCAGGGTGGCCCAACTGTGCCCAAGCAGACCTGTGCTCCCAGGCTGCTGGGGCTGGTCCCCGGGCCTTTCTTCCAGGTACCTGGATGGACGCCACCTGCCGACATTTCGGAGCCGCCAAGCCCATTAACCAGGTCACCCAGTGACTCCCTGTCTGTTCACACGCACAGAGGTTCTAGGGTGGGAAGTTCACAAATGAGGGGCTTTCTGGTCCTCGACCTCTTGTCTCCAGCCACAGAGAGCCTGAAAAGCCTGCATGATTGCTTGTCTGGTTGCTCCTGACGTGTCCCCATGCCTCCAGGTGAAGGCTCATTTCCAGAAAGGTAGAATTGGCTTGGCTTCTCATGGGATTGTGTGTGTGGGTAGGGACAGAACTTGGCAAGAACGCCTCTAAGGTGCTGTCCAGTAGCGGGGCGGGCCCCAGGGAGGGGCACTCAGCCAATTTAGGATTTGCATGCCCTTAAAGAGCCCTCCTGAGCCTGAGGCTTGAAGGTCAGACTGCTCACCCAAAGGTGGGTGGGTCCAACCCACCAGCTGCTCCTCCAGTGTGCAGCATGGCGGCAGTGATGGGGGTGGGGGTGGGGTGGGGAAGGTGTCACCTGAAGAGGGGACTTAGTGGTACAATCCATTTGCATGGAGCTCCTCTGCTAAAGGTTGGTAGTTCAGACCCACCCAGTGGCTCCACGGAAAGCAGGTCTGGTGTTCTGTTTCAGTAAAAATTACAACCAAGAGGACCCTGAGGGACACAGGGCTGTGTGGCACAGCAATGTCTCCCTGAGTTGGGGTCCATTCACCGACTCGGCCGAGCTTTTTCAAGGCTGGTGTGAGTGACCCAAGTCCAAAGATCACAGACCCTGAGGGGCTGGGTGCCCTGCCTTGCTATAACACCAGCAGTTGGAAGGGTCCCCACGGCCACCTGGAAGGGCTTTTCCTCAGTGACCCCAGACCCCATTCCACCACTGCAGGGACACAGGCCTTCGGAAGCCACATCTCTGCGTGAGATCCTGCCCAATGCAAATTGAAGCGTAAAGACCCAGTCTCTGAACACATACACACACACACACACACCACAATTCTTCTCAACACTTCTTTAGGATTTCCCCCCCCCCCCCACCTCCACCCTTCATTACCTGCAGGGTCAGGAGGCTGGTCTGCTAGCCAGCCCCACCCCCATGCCCGGCTGCCTGCTCGGCTGCTGGCTCTGACATTGGGCCTCTCCCTCCGGGCTCCTGAGCTAATTACAGGCTTCCCCAAGTCATTGTAAGAAAAAGCTAATTAAATCAGGGTCGGGCATCAATTTTCCAGCTAACAGACGAACAAAGGACAGGCAGCCCAACACCTTTCAGTCCCAGGACCCTGACATCATGGCCTGCGCGTCACTGGAGCAGACTTCTCTCTCTCAGAGTTGATTGGACAAAAGGCTTTGCCCCCGCCGCTCCTTGGTACCACGTCTAGGTGACCGTTTGGTGCCCCCTTGTCCATCCTTCTCCAAACTTACTGCCATTGAGTCAGCGCCGGTGGTTTAGAACTGCCAGCCATGGGGATTGCAGCCCAACATATAACCATTGCACCAACAGGGTTTCTCAAGCATCCATCTTTAATCCTGAGCAATTGCTGGGCTGACCAAAGCCCTCCACTTGGTAGGTGTGTGGCCACCAGCAAGTGTGCCTCGCTGAGCCTCTATTCTCCCATCTGGTCAGGAGGGAGACTCAGATAAGCTACAGAGCAGTTAGCGTGACTGTTTGACGGTGCAGGAGCTGAGCCCATGTTTGTTGGACGGTGAGGATGGATGGATGGATGGATGGGGGGATGGATGGATGGATGATTAAATGCTCAGCCCCACACCCAAGGTTAGTTCTCTGGCCTCTCATAGCATGCCTTTTTAACAGACTTTCAAAAGATACGGTGATTGAAGTCCCCACAGCCTTTCTATATAAACCAGCGGTTCTCAACCTGTGGGTCGTGACCCCTTTGGGGTTTGAATGACCCTTTCACAGGGGTCGCCCAATTCATATCAGTAGCAAAATGATAGTTATGAAGTAGCAATGAAAATAATTTTATGGTTGGGGGGTCACCACAACATGAACTGTTGCCGCATTAGGAAGGTTGAGAACCACTGATACAAATGACTGTACAGTATAGGCTGCTTTGAGATGCAAGAAGTGAGTGTGGAAGTCCAAGATGGGGCTGAGACACAAGGAGTAAGAATCAAGGACATAAACCGCACCACCCTAGGCCCCAGCTCCTCCCACCCACCACCAGGCAGAGGGAGTAGTCAGGAGAGCTGGGGGCGGGGAGGGCAGCTTATGTCCTAGGGTAGGGGATTGGTGCACTGAGGTTACCTGCTCTTCCCAAACTGTAAAGAGGGGTACCCTGGGGCCTCCCCAGTGTGTGTCTCTGTCCCTTCTGGCTCACTCCCTCCCTCTGTAGACCTGTCCTAGTGTTAGCAGCTAAGGTCAATTACTCTAACTCATGGCAACACACAAGGTTCTGAAGGCTCCTGCAATAATAGGGTCCAAGGACATGAAATCCCCCCGCTGGCTTTTGAACCCCTCATATGTACAGCAGAAGGATGCACTGCCAGGTCCAGGTCACCTTCTAAGTAGCGGCATGTTCAAGCCTGCCCTGCCCCCACTGTGTCCACCCACCTTGCCAAGACCCTCCCACTTCGCCAGGCAAGCTGTCCCTCTCCAGGGGCTGGCTTTCCCTAGCAATGGGTGTCCAAATAGCCTTGGGGACGTAGTGGCTACCAGCTGGGCTGCTGACCAAAAAGTCAGCAGGTCAAAACCACCAGCAGCTCCACAGAAGAAAGACGAGGCTTTCTACTCCCATAAAGACCTGCCGTCTCAGAAACCCACAGTGCCCCCCCATCCTGTCCTGCGGCGCCATCGCTGTGAGTCAGCATTGACTCAACGGCAGTGAATCCGCTTGGTCTGAGCGAGGTGTTCACAGGAGTTAAGACCATGTCTTGTGACCCGTGAAGCTCTCACAGGGAATTCCCAGGTGTCCGCTACCAGGCCTTTCTTCCTCATCTCTCTGTGTCTGGACACCCTTCCAGCTTGAAATAGCTCCCAACACCCCAGCCACATGCCAGCCTGGCAAACTGGCACAGCCTGGTGTGGTGCAGTCAGTGCCCCACACACGTGAGTCACCTTTCCTGGTTCAGACGGGGTCTCCTTGGACCTCTCCCATAACCGAGTCCCGCCACGTCCATCCGTCCATCCGTCTGTCCATCTGTCTCGCTTACAGCCTCCCATTCCCCACCCTCCCCCACCCCACCCCCACGGGTGGGAAGTCAATCAGCAACGGCACCTTGGATGGGTCGGGAGAATCAGAAAAAGGCTCCAAAGAAGGGCCGGCCTCCCTCAGAGGCCCAAGCAGGGTCGGGAGGCGGCTATAAATACGAGAGGCAAGGGGCTCTCTAACTAGGCCAGGAATGTGTGTTAGTCATTCAGGTCAGCGTGACCGCCTTGGCTCTCGGCTGAGCAGAGGGTTTATCCAGGAGTGAGCTCCTGCAGGCCCATCAGAGCAGGTCCGGAGCACGGGCAGGGACAGCCTCCTGAGCTCACAGCTCAGCGCACCCCCGGGACCCCAGACCCCTGCCATCCTTGGGGGCTAGCCCCCGGGGTACTTTTGGTGCCTTGGTCCTTTTGCCACCTCATCACCCTTATCAGGCCCCACCCACCCCCGGAGACATAGCTGGGGGTCCGAAAGCACGGTGCAAGACACCCCCCCCCAGTCTAGGGACACGGGTGCCCCTCTTAATCCCAAATTCCACGGACGTGAGGAGCCATGCAACTAGCAAAGGAAACCTGGAGTGATGGCTGCTAATGCTGATGACTTCCCGCTGGATGGTTGTGGGGTTTCAGAGGGAGCTGATTTAAAGGAATGCGGGAGTGTATAGACCGGCAAAGGTCATCAGGAACCTTTGGGAAATGCTAGCCTCCAGGCTAGAGGCTACACTCCCCTCCTGCCTCCCCTTGTGCCAGCCCTGCCCCAAACCTCCCACAGGCCCCACCTGCCCCGCCTCCACCTGGAATGCCTCTCCCTGTTTTCCAGCCACAGTGGGGGAGAGGGACCCTCACTGGAATGGCTGCTGTTCCCAGGCCTTGAGAGCCATTCTGCCCCTCCTACAAGTGGCTTGAGAGGAAGCCCACATCTGTCTGTAAGAAAGCTCCTCCTGCCCACAGTGCTGCCCAGGCCTGGCACCAAGCGTGGGCCCAGCAGGCAGGCCATACCCTTGTAGGCACTTCTGTCTCGGTCCCCTCCCTAGTCAGCTGGGTGGGGTATCACATGCCCACCCGGCCTGAAGGGGGGCTGCATGATCTAATAGTTTCCTCCTTGAGGGGTCACCACAGCCCAGTGCCTGGCTCCGAGGCCTCAGGGCCACACACCACAATTACAACTCCGATGCTTTGTCTCTTCCTGTGCACAGTCATTCCCCAGAGGGAAGGGACAGGGAGTCTAGCATCTTTGCATGTAGGACAGGAAGAAAAGCCTCTCTGACCATGACCCCACCCCTTGAGGCCCCCACTGGATCCCTGGAACTGGAACCAGGGCGCCTGCCCTTCATCCACGACTGTAACCCGCAAAAGTGGAGAGACCTGTGGGTGCGCGCGCGTGTGTGCGCGAGCGCGCGCGCACACACACACACACACACACACACACACACACACCTGGCGGGGGAGGGGAGACCGAGACCAGGATGCCCTGGCCCAGGCTCCCTTCCTGATACCCACACCCTCCCTGGCTTCCCTGACCCCTCCTGGGCCGGCACCTGGGGAGGGAGGGGCTCCAAGGGCTGAAGCCTGTGCTGAAGCCACCTGCCCGCCGCCCGCCTGCCCACCCACAGAGATGCTCAGTCACAAGCTCCGGCCTTTGTGGAGTCCTCTGGATAGGTGGGGGTAAACGTGACCTTTGGTGTTTGTTATTTTTAGCAGAGCAGGCGAGGGATGATACAAGCATGTATGTGCGCTGACTATAAATAACATGACGCTAGTGGTTTTTCAAAACACTTCTAAAACTGCAGCTCTCAACAACCGCCACCCGTGGGAATATCACCACCGAGAGAGCACCGTGCATGCGGTACAGTCCAGGAGCCAAGTTCAGGGACTCTCTCACCAGAAGCCACCGGGCATTTCCATGAGCTCGATGTCTTTACCCTTCCCACGTGGCAGCTGAGGAAGTAAAGGATAGAGGTGGCCAGGGAAGCCATTGGCAAGGTGACCACCCAGGGACTCACCCTCTCCTGCCCACTCAGGGAGGGAGGGGCTATAGGGAGACTGAGTTTGGAATCACCTGGTTCCAAACCCAATGTTCTCTGGGTCAAAAGGGGCCTTTGAGGACCAGGATGCACAGAGCTGGAGACAGGGAGCCCCGAGGAGTGGGTGTTGGGCATGCAGGAACTCCCGCTGACAGGAGGAGGTTCGGGTGGATTCAGGCTTCAGCAATGAGAGGTGGGAAGTTGGACCTGACCAGGCAGTTGTTAGAGTGTGTCCATGACAATCCCTTGGGCAGAGTGGCAACCCTCAGACAAGCCTGGGGCTCGGCGGCATCAGAGGCACCAACCGAGGGTCACAGTGAGCAGGCTCTGGGGCTGAGAGGGGGGCCAGCAGAGCACCAGTGCACCCAGGGGCAGGGGCCCCGAGAGAACCAGCCTGGGGGAACCCAAGAGCTAAACAGCATTGGACCCCAGGTGCCAGGCTCAGCGGGGGGGTGCACTGGTAAATGTTTAACAACCAGTTCTCGGTACGGGGCACAAAGCTTTGTAGCGTTTGCCAATTTCTGTGGTGTAAATGCTCCCCTCTGGCTGAGTGTGAGCCCCTGGTGTGTGTGTGTACACTCAGCTCCAGAGCAGTCCCCACCCCCACCCCCCAGGCCAGGCTGCCACCGCTGCCCCGTGCAGTCACCCAGGATTGAGGTAAGGGAGGAGAGGAGGAGGTTGCGGGTGATTTCAAGGGCCCACTAGCTGTGCACGTAAACGCAGCATAGACAAAGCAAGTGACCTGCTTTACGGGCAGTCTCTCAGTGGGATCGCAGGACAGCCGTCTTCGGTAGCTATTAGCCCTTATTACCGCGAAGAAACACTGAGGCCTGAAGAGAGTAAATAATTTACCCAAGTCACCCACCTGACCGCCAGCCAGGGCAGGGCTAGGACTGGAGGTGGGGCTAGGTTTCCAGGGAGGGGGGTCTTCTGTGGGTGGGGTTAGCAGCTGAGTGCCCCCACCAACTCACAGGGGAGAGGGTTACCACCCTTGGGGGAGATCCCAAAGCGGGTGAGATGACCCCAGTGGGGAGCAGAGCAGAGCAGGAAGACAAGCTGTCCCCTCCCTGTGGCACCTGCAGGCACCATGTGGCACTGCAATACAAGTCGCTGCTAGAGGCCCCAGCTCAAACCCACCCAGTTGAGTGGCTTGACCCTGAGCCCCAGAACAAAACTGACCAGCTGCCAGTGTGCAGCCTCTCCACGCCCTTCTTGTATCTGTGAAGTGCACCCGCCCGTGGGGTGGGCAGGATGGAGCAGGCCTTGCAGTCTGTCCCACCTGCCTGACTCCCAGTGGAGCACTCTTGCATAGCAGGCCTGCTGGGGGCTGCTCCAGCCACAAACCTCCCCAAGGAGTCATGCCCTGAGCAGATGCCCTGTCTGATGAAAAGCGGTTCTTGTGCGGAGGTCCGTTCCTATGGGGCTATGGGGCTCAAGGGTGCCCTGGGAGAGTTTCCTTTCTCCTGCTTGCTCTGCTGTGATGTGTTCCGCATCTGAAAGATGGGATCGAGGGGCACAGCCGTGCCACCTACCTGAGGGACCAGGACCATGACGCAGCTCCAAAGGAAATTCCCAGAAGTGCCCCCTGCCCAGCCAGGGGCCACAAAGGTAATGGCACCCTAGTGGGGGCTCCCTTAAGCAGTCCCTCCAGCCTCCTTCAGCAGCCCCCACCCCCCTGTGCCGAGGATAGCCAGCCCCTCGTTCCAGCTCCCCCTTCAGGCCCGACTCTCCCTGCCCTCCTCCCACTGTTTGCTGGGCACCCTGCAGGACCCAGGTATTTCCCAGGCTTAGTGGCTATCAGGAGGAGAGGCTCCAGGCCAGGTGACCGAGCCCCAATCCCAGCTCTTCTCGCCAGCCTGTGGCTGAGGGACCTGCCCTCTCTGTCTCCACTACCTCCTCCATGAAATGGGGACAGTAATGAAAATCACTCAGAGGGCCTTTCGGGTGAATCGGGGGACTCAAACCAGGAAGAGTGCTTAGACTACACGGCACGGGCCCATGCGCCCTGGGACATCAACACCGCCTGTCAGAACTCCCTTGTGGCATCTGCTCCTGCAGCTCCCACCTAGGGCGGGGGAGGGGGGGGAAGTTCACCAAGAGCGACCATGAGGTTTGAGGGACCCAGCTCTATCACCATCGTACCGGCCCTGGGGCTAAGGGTCTCTTCAGCTCTCCAGCCTTGGTCTCCTCTTCTGCCCTCGGTCCGTCCCCTCCACTCCTGACTCCCTACCTCTCGGGCAGGGCCCACCTGCATGGTCTCATCTGTGGTTCTGTGCTGGCAGGGGTCCTCTCAAGCCTGCCCTGGGTGGTAATGTGTTGAGTGGGAGAGTTACCTGTCGCAGGGGCAGGTGCCCAAGGTGTACACTGCCAGAATTCTGTGACCTGCAGCCCACCAGGGGGGGGAGTGGCTCATCACCCCAGTGACCCTGTAAGCCCTATGGTCCCCCCAGGAGGAAGACCCGGCTGGCCTGCAACCACATGGCCTGCTCTCTGCTCATTGGGCCTAGGGCTCTACACTTGCCGATCCCTTTGCAGGGATCCTTGATCCCAGCTCTAGGTGAATCCTCCTTCCACTCCTTTCAGACCGACTGCATGCCGTGATACCTGCCCTGGGAAACTTGCAGGGATTTGTGTGGTCAGGAGAACAGACCCCGGGGACTTTCCACCGGCAACTGTAACCTCATACCTGGCAGGTAGCTCAATGGGTGGGTGGGCTTCAAGGGGGGTGTGAGTGGGGGTGGAGAAGTAGGAGGAGCCTGAGGCCGGAGAGGCAGAAGCCCCACAGCCAATCGCCAGTGGGGAACAGGGCAGGGATTTGGGATTTGTGCTCAGACCCTCTGACTCCAGACCCCAAGGTCTTTGCCACCTGCGTGTGTGATGAAGAACTGAGCGGGCAGAGTGAGCGCCCGCGTGGCCCAGAGGGAGGGGGCTCTGTGCAAAGCTGGTGGAGGGGGGCGGGGGCAGCCCTGCAGTCTCACTAGAGACTCTCAAGGGGGGAGCTGGGGCCTCTGCAGCTCAGGGAGCCTTCCAGAGAAAAGCTGAGCTCTGACTCAGTGATCTCGGGCTGGACAGTCCCACGCTCCAAACCTGAGTTTTCTCATTGATAAGACACAGAGGAAGCACTCCACCCGCAGGGCTGCCTGCCATGCCGAGAAAGGGGAGAAGCGTGCCTCGCTGCCTGAGTCAAGTCAGCTCTAACTCTCTCCGCAAACCAGAGCTCAACCTGGCCTGTCCATCGACGTCGGCGCTTGGCCCAGAACTGCAGCCCGGGGTAGTTTTACGTGCCTGCTGACCCAGGGGCCCCTCTTCCAGCACCATCAGACAAGATTCTGCTGTGAGCCATGGCTCATCAGGGACTTGTTTGGGGAAAATATCACCAGGCCTTTCTTCCTAGCCTCTGGAAGCCCCACTAAGACCTGTGGACTGTGGGTGTCCCTGCTGACATTTGAGAGGGTGGTGGCATCCTTGCCAACCTCACAGCAACACGGGGTAAGACAGGCTGACAGGCAGGCGGCGGCGGGTGTGGGCGTTCGCATATAGCATGGGCTTACAAAGGTAGCTGGTGTGTCCCTTGACCTCCAACTCATTCTGACAGGGCACACCATTGTCTGAGGTGGCGACATTCCATCTGTTCCCTAACCTGTCACTGGACAGTCCGGTCTGTCAGTCACCATGGCTCTCAGCTGGAGGATTCTCCTCCCCCATCTGCTGCCATCCCCACTGGGTCTCCACCCCCTACTGTGGGTCACAAGCTCCAGGGTGAAAGGCGCCAGGCTGGAATCCAGCCCCGCACCACAGTGTTGTGTGCCTGGGGAAAGACCCTGCTCTCTGGACCCACAGAGCCCCGTGCTAGGGAGAGATGTGCTCTTAGGGTGTCCTCATGTAGTACCACAAGCAGCGGGTGGCTTGCACAGTGGGGATCTGTTCTCTCACACAGTTCTGGAAGCCAGATGCGCAGAGTCAGGGTGTCAGCAGGGCCATCCTCGCTGGAAAACTCTCCATCAGCTCAGTCAATGCCCACTCACAGCGACCCTCTGGGACAGGCTAGAACTGCCCCTGTGGGTTTCAGAGACCTGACACTTTGCAGGAGTAGAAAGCCTGCTCCTTTTCCCCTGGAGCAGCGGGTGGTTTCAAACTGCTTACCTTGAGGTTAGTAGCCCCACTTGTAACCATGACGCCACCAGGGCTCCTCTGGAAGGCTATAGGGGAGGTCTGTTCTGGCCCCTCCCTGTTTCTGGGGGTTCCCCGCAATCTGCAGCCCCTCTCGCGGTACAGCTGCACCACTCCATCCTCTGCCACGTCATCACGTGGCCCTCGTGTCTCTGTGAGTCTCTGGGTAAGGCCTTCCTTCTGCTCTTAGATGGGAGGCTCCAGTGTGACCTTGGGCCAACTTCACTGATGACGTCTTCAAAGACGCCGTCCCGAACACAATCGGGGTGCAAGGGAAGGGCTTCAGCGTAGCTCCCGAGGGACACAACCCAACCCCTAACACGTGCTAAACCCAGACCCTCCTCCTCCTCCTAACATTCCTAGACTCATCATCCCTACCCCTATTTGCTCCTTTCTCCCCAGAGAACCAGCCTTCCAGGAGGAACACACCTCTCTCTCTCTCTCTCTCTCTCTCTCTCTCTCTCTCTCTTTCTCAAATGTTCATTTCACGTACCAGCACAAGGCCTTGAACTCAGTGAAAACTGAGTAAGTCACTCTCAGCTGTTGGTAGCATGTCTGCTGAACCTAAGGAGATGTCGGCTGTTTGGCTCCCCTGCAGCCCAGCCCTGGGTTTAGGCATCCTGGCCCAGAGGGGACCTTAAGGGAAGGTATGGGCTCCCCCACCCCCATGGGGCATTCACAGGGGTTTCTAGAAGTGGGTACCGCTTTCCTCTGCTTGCCTCTTATCGTCAGGCTTGGGAAATGTCAGCTCTTGACACCTGGACCCTCAAGTGAGTCCCAAGAGTATTTCCAGAGCCACAGAGAGCTGAATCACCGGCGGAATCAGTCTCTCATTCCACAATCCTGAGCTCATCAGCTCCAGTGATATTTATTGAGATGCCACCGCGCCCACTGCTAAAACCTCAATGGCAAATGAGACCCAGCCCCCTGTCCCCTTGAAGGCCATCAAAAGGTTAAACGCAGCTGACTTTCTTGCGAGGAGGGGAAATCAAGGTAGGGCCCCTGGAGGATGAGTCGGAGATGTCCAGGCAGAGAGGTGAGGGGGGAAGTCATCCGAGGGAAAGACACACACACACACACACACACACACACACACACTGCCATCGAGCTGACCCAACTCCTTCATCCCTCCAGGATAGCCGAGAACTGTCCCTGTGGGTTTCTGAAACGGCATTTGTAGGGAGGAGAAAGTCTCGACTTTCTCCGGAGGAGCAGCTGGTGTTTTGGAACTGCTGACCTTGCAGTTCAGAGCCTATCCATAGCCCACTGTGCCACCAGGGCTTCCCCACAAAGACACGGGAGTATGGAAATGCAGGAGCTTTGCTGTGGGGGACAATGAACAGCAGCCAGTGTTTCATGCCAGGTTTCATGCCTAGGGCATGGAGAACTGAAGAACGATTCTGCAAGTCCCCTAAGGCTGCAGACGCATGGATGGCTGAGGGCTGGACGGCAGAAGAGGGAGGTCAAGGTTAGGAGGTCAAGGTTTAGCCGATGAAGCCAGCCTGTGTATCAACAACTCAATTCCCCGGACAGGTATCATGGATGAGACCCAGCTTTCCAGGCCCCAAAAAAAGCATCCTCCCCTGGGAGTCTTCCAGGAGTCATTCCTGGATGCCCTGGTCTGTGTCTTCCCAAGAGTGATAAACCACGCCCCCCCCCCTTAGGCACCCACCTGTCATTGGGTCCCAGGGCTCTGGCTGGAAGGGGCTCATACAGCCCCGTCTCGGTCCCAGATCCCCTGCTCTGTGGCCTTAAGCAACATCACGCTACCTCCCTGGACCTCGGCTCCTATTCTGTAAACTGGGGTAAACACAGGGCCTGTCTCAGAGGGCTTTATACGATCGCATGAGCCCCAGAAGCCCCTGGAATGGAGCAGGATGTGGATGGTGTCTGGACTTAGCCAGAAGTCCAGCCTGCACCCGTCTGCCACACCAGGAGGAGGAGCAGAGCTTGGAGCCGAGGTCCTGGTCTCAGCAGGCTTCCTACGCCTAGCAGGTCCTGGTGACCTACCCGGCCTGGCTTGCCCCATAGGTAGTCTGAGAACCCTCCCCAGCATTTTCCCAGAGGCCTTTGGAAGACTCCCACCAGGGTGCAGATTCTGTTATCAGAAGCTTCCACTCCCACTGTGCTTGAACAGAAGAGAAGACTGGGACTCGGGGTCTCACAGGGAGTAAATGGAGGAGTGGGGATTTGAACCCAGGCCTGTCTGTCCCCCGACCTCAGTGAGAAGGGATGTGATTGTGGTTGAAGGTGTGATTTAGGACAAGCCTGGCCATGTGGCTCCTAGTCTTGAGCATCAGCCTTCTCAGACCCTAGGAGGGCCTGAGTCAGTCATGTGTCAGTTCAGAGGGGAGAGCCAAGGGCTGAGGGGGGGACGGGAGAGAGGGGGAATTGGGGTTGAACCTCAGCTCTATCTAGCCTTCCTGGATGTGTGCCACCTAAGCAAGGTAGTGCAGATCTCTGGGCCTGGACTTTATCTTCCGTCTAATGGGAAGAAGCACACCCCACCCAGGCAGGCATGTGGCATGCTGTGTCTTTGGAAATAGCTTCTTATCACCTGAAGGGCCCATTTCCAAATCCCCTGTGGCAGCATCTGATTCCAGATCTACCTCAGGACCCACGTCCAGGGCTCCAGAGACTGTAAGCCCAGGAAGGGAAGGGAAGGCAAGGTAGTGGTCACCCTCAATTCCTGCTTCCTTCCAAGAAAGAGTGGGACATCTCTGGCCACCATCTGACCTGTCTGGCCCTGCCCTCTGTCTGTCTTGGGCAAATAGTTTCCACCCAACTAGACTGAGCTCCTCCCCCTTTTCCTAGGCAGGCCGATCCTCTCTCCACACCCCAACCATCCCCAGCCTGTGGCCTGTCCCCAAGGGAGAAAATGTGCTCTGGCCAAGGAAACACTCCTTTGAAGAGCAGAGCGGGCTGGCCCTGCCCTCACACCTGTCCTATTTCCTGTACCTTCCCTCGAACCATGTCCACCGTAAGCCAGATCGTGCTGGAGGCAAAAGTTATCAGTAGCCCTCCTGGCCGACCTCTCGCCTCTGTCCCCTCTTCCCCATGGCTGACCCTGGCCTGCTATGTCCAGCCTTCCTGGAGTTTCGACACTGGCACCATTGTTTGCCTGGTTTCGCAACACCTCCGCCGGGCCAGCGCCCCTGCCCCCAGCGCATCCTGGAAGAACAAGTCAGCTGGCCCAGCTGTGTCTGCTTCAGGAAGCATAGGTACAGGGCAGGGCAGGGTGTCCCCGGCCAGACTCTGCCCTCAGAGAGGACCTCCGAGCTCCCCCTAGGGTTTCAGTCCGTCCATACATGAACCAGGAGCACTGGACAGGAGTGGCAAAGGGCTCCTCCAGCTCCAGTGTGTGCTGATTCAGAATGTCCTGCAGAAGAGCCCTGCAAGCCTCTGCCAGTGTGTCTACCTTGTGCACCAGGGAGCTGCGACCCTGGTGACCTGCCCACTGTGATCACAGCCCAGTGGGGCAGCAGATGCATCCTCACCTGTTGTCCCAGCAGAGTGTGGTCAGAGCTAGGGCAAGAGCATGAATTTACTCAACTGTTGGTGGAATCAGGAACAGCTGTCCAGCTGTAAAAAGGACTGTCCAGGGGCTGGTCATTTGCATTGGACGTTGAAGGATGAATAGGAGTTTGTGGGTCTCACCAAACCAAACTCACTGCCATGTAGTCAATTCTGACCTCTATGGCCCTACAGGGCAGGGCAGAACTGCCCCTGTGGGTCTCCAAGGCTGTAACTCTTGATGGAAGTAAAAACCCCCGACTTACTCCTGAGGAGCCGCTGGTGGCTTTGAAATACTGACCTTGGTGTTAACAGCCCAGCTTGTGATCGCTAGGCCACTAGGGCTCCCACCTGCCTTGGACGAAGAGGTACAAATCCCCTGGCCCAAACTCACTGTCACCGAGTCAATTCTGACTCAGTGACCCCAGAGGACAGAGTAAAACTGCCCCTTTGGGTTTCTGAAGCTGTAAATCTTTTCAGGATTGGTAAGCCTCATCTTTCTCCCATTGGGAGACTAGTAGTTTTGAACTACTGACCTTCCAGAGCAATGTGTCCCTACTACGCCACCAGGTCTAGAAGTGGGCATATATACATGCACAAGGAAGAACTTTCAAACAATGCTCTTTGGCACTCAGGCAGCCTCGGGAGGTGGAGACTCTAATCCCTGGGATGGGGCTGCGGAGGCTAGGGATGTGTGTGCAGTGACAAGGAGATGGGAGGTTGAGCATTTTTAGGTTGAGACTCTGAGAGCTTGGCTGCAGGTGCTTGTTGGTGAAGGCCCAGCCTCCCCTGAACAGGGCAAATCTGAGAGGGCCAGTGGGCAGGCAGGACCCAGGACTTCAAATGGACAGGCACCGTCCTGTGAGGTGTGGATGGGGGTAGGGGGGTGCTTAGCATGTCGAGAGCCCTGGACTTGGAGACCTCCCAACTCAGCACAAGTTTGTCCTGGCTGCCAAAGCCCAAGCCCAGGAAGCTTCCTCATCCAGGCAGCCCCCGGGGCAGGTGTGAGGGTCACGTGATCTGCTATTTTGTAGGCGGCCTTGGTGAACTATACAGTGGGCTGGGCACCTAAGGGCAGGCTCATGATCATTGTCATGGTGACTATAGCTGGGGCCCCGTTGGGGGCTGTTTGCTTTACCCCCAGCAAGAGCGATTTACACACACACCCCATGGGTGGTAACAGACTGATGGTGGGGGTCGGGGCAGCACGTTCGCTGGGACCAGGTAGACGCTGCAGTGGGCCTTCCACCCTCTGCCCTCCTTTGTCCAGCCTAGCCTTCTCCAGCCTTCATTTGCGGGGCTCATGCCTCTAGATCCTGGGGAAGGAGGGACCCCTGGCCAGGCCCTGGCCACTAGGTGGGGGCTTGATTAGGCCAAGGGTGACCTAGAAGCCTGTCTGCAGGGGTGGCTAGCAGCCTCCCTCCCCTCTCCCTCCACCCCCAGAAAGAAGCAGCTGTGGAAGGTCCTGTCCTGGGTGCTAGACTTGGAGATGAGAGCCTTTCTGAGGGATGTCCTACGCTGCTCTGTGTGATCCCCTGCAGGGTGCTTCCCTACCTACCCCTGAGTCATGTCTCTGCTTCCGGAAGCCCAGAGCCTTGAGTGACCACCCAGCTCCCAGCATCCTGAGCTTCTCAGCATCCTCCCTATGAAGAGGCCACTCTGCCTGGCCTGCAGTGGGAAGAACGGGGGTCTGGAGGCACGGGAGGGGGGCAAGGGGTGTGTGCAGAATGGGCCCCTTTTGCAGGGGGCTAGTAAAGGGGTCCCCTGTCAGGGGCTGGCTGCAGGCACTCCCTGCTCCCCCTCTGCACGGCGGCCGGGCTCGGATTTTGGTGCAGTGCAGACTTTCAGCTTAACGAGACAAATTGATACTCTGTGCCAGCCCAGGGATGGATGCTCCTCGGGCGGGCAGCTCGGTAGTGGGCAGGGGGTGGGGAAGAAAGGCAGCTGAGGTATAGCACTGCCTTCCAGGACAACCCCCAGCCCTGCCTACACCCCTGAAGTGACGCCCCCCGAGTTGGTGCCCACCTGACTGATCTTGGAATTGATTCCACCTTCAGTGCCCTCCCCTCCAGGACAACACCCCTGCTGGGGGGCCAGGGTTGGGGAGAAGGGGCCTTGGATCTCAGAGAAGCCCCCAAGGTCTGCCCACTCCCACCTGCACCCGGACCTCCTTACCTTCCTCCAGGAGGTGACCTCCCCTAGCCCAATGTAAAGGGGCAGCAGGTTTCCCAGAGATGAGACGGGAAGAAGTGGCCAACTGGCTGGGGAGTGGCCACTCCCTCAGGCTCCTCCTTGGACGGGATGGTCCCTGGGACCCCTGGATATGGTCAGCCTTCCAATGCAGGGAGCCCCTGCCCCCATCTCACCCCATATCATATGGCACAAAGTACATGGAGGCACAGGGCACGCAGGTGGGCACCTGTCTGCTGGCCCCGGGAATGGCCCTTCTGGGGGGCTGCTGCCTCCCTCTGTGCTGCCCCGCTCCCCCAGCAGGTGTGCAGGCTGATGGCCAGGTTGCAGGGGCAGGCTTTGAGGTTCTACTCTGCACCCAGAGGGGTATTTAGTCTGGTTTTAGCTTCTTCTTCCCACATAACCTTTGCCCTCCAGGTCTGGGGGTGTCCTCATCCAAAAAGGGGCAGCCAGAGTCCCCGCCCCGCCCAATGAGTGGCCAAGAAATGCAAGGTGGACATTGGGACCATTGGGCGCAAAGCTTGGCCCCTCTCCAGTCCAGGGCTAGGGCCCTTTGGACCCACCCACCCTCCTGCTCAGTCTCAGCATCAGTCCCAGCCCCAGCACTCGCCCCTAGGTGCCCTTGACCGTCAGTCCTCCCCCCTCTCCCTGCCTGTGGTTCTCTGCCGGTCCCGCTCCGTGCGGGGAT
>NW_022103928.1:61244745-61260473 GCF_000313985.2 Echinops telfairi | reverse complement strand
TTTATTTGGTGGCATTTCCTTTGATTTTTCCCGTGCTGGTGGCGGTGGCCGCGGGAGGGGGGCCGGTGCAGCGGGGCTTGTTTATCTGGCGGCCGCCGCCGAGGGAGGCACTCGTGCGAGGGGTCGGGAGAGGGACTCTGGGCGACGCGGGCTGGGCAAGGGGGCTTCAGACGGGCGGAGGCCGGGGACCTGGGTGGGTGCCCGCCGCAGCCGCTGGACAGCAACGGGTGTTACGCAAGGGCCAGCGAGCCGGCGGCGGGGACAAGGTTCTCTTGCATCTGAGCCGTGCGGACGGTCGCAGAGGCTCCGAGGGCGCCCCTGCCCTGCCCGGCCAGGGTCCCGTTAGGAGGCAGGGTGAGGCCCCCACGAGGACCCCCCCCCCATGGGTGGGCTGCCGCGTGGAGCAGCCCAGGGGCCAGGCTGGTGTGTGGTGGCAGTGACATGTCCCCAAGCCCCCAGTGCCCAGCACGGGGGTGGCCAGATCACTTTGCAGCAGTCCTGCTTGATGGTGGTGGTGCCTAGGTACTTTCGGGTCTGGAATCCCAGTTCCTGTTCGGGAGCTTCCGGGGAAAGTGCAGCGTGCCCCCACCACCTGGAGCTGCCTGGCTAGGAAGGGTCTGACTGGGGGACCTGGCAGTGGGTCTTGGGACTCCACCCGGGGGGCTGCTTGTGGGCAGCCTCCTACCCCCTCTAGCCACATGATGCTGAGCTCCGCTTACCGGGTGTGGAGAAGGGTCTCGGCAGCTGGGCTGCCCCAGTCAGGCACGGAGCCCTGGGGGAGGGTCGTAGCCACGCAGACACCCAGCCTGCTTGACCTTCAGAAGGGTAAGTGTGCAGTGCGACCAGCCAGGGGTCCTGTCTGATGCTGCAGCTCCAGCCGGCCCCGCCCCGGCCCCACTCAAAGGGGTCTGCTCCCTGCATTGCCCCTGAGCCACTGGGAGGAGGAGACCTGGCATTGGGGGCATCTCCAGCAGAGGCAGGCGCCATCCAGAGAAATTCTCCTTTGACGTGTACAGTGGGAGGGGGCTTGGAGCGCAGCCCTTGGGCCGGGATGCAGCCACTTAACTTCCTTCAAGGGTCCGTGGTGGGGAGGGGGCTACGTGGTGGAGAAGCGATGCTCCCAGGGCCCACGTTTGTTCAGCGTCATTTGTACCCCGACCCTCACTCTCATCTGACTGACTCCGGTCTGTAGCCATCTGCATGTGTCAGTGCGTCGGTGGGCAAGTGACATCTGTGCTGTGTCCACATGTGAAGGTAGACCGCACAGGTAAGAGGCTGCAGCAGACACCCAGGTGCAGCACCTATCCAGATGCAAATATAGGCACATCACCAACTTGGTCCAGTGCTCAGCTTGGACGGCGCCCAGCACTCTGGGTCCCCTGAGACCTGGCGTGGTGAGCACAGTTCCCAACCCTAAGTGCCGTGTGCTCAGTGCACACACATACACACACCCCTGTGTACGCAGTATGCACACACACCTGTGCACGCAGCGTTCCTTGCACACACATTGTGCATACAGCGTGCCCTGCACACACGTACATACACATACACACCCCTATGCACAGTGTGCCCTGCACACATGCACACACGCGCGCACACACACTTATGCACACCGCATGCCCTGGGCACACGCACCTGTGCACAGAGCATGTACACATACACACACCTGTGCGCGCGCAGTGTGCCTTGCACACACCTGTGCACACAGCATGTCCTGCACACACACACACATCTGTGCACTCAGCATGCACCCACATGCTCACATTCCCTGCCTGCATGGCTGTACAGCAGACTGCAGCCCAGGTGCGCTGTGGGCTTGAAGGTGCTGGCCACTCCACTTGGCACACATGTGGCACCCGCATGCCATCTGCATGTGTCAGTGCGTCGGTGGCCAAGTGACATCTGTGCTGTGTCCACATGTGAAGGTAGACCACACAGGTAAGAGGCCGCAGCAGACACCCAGATACAGCACCTATGCAGGTGTGCATGCATGCACCTTCTGCCTTAGGCTCTAGGTGTCCTACCTGTGGGTGACAGAGCCTGTGGAGGCCGGGAGAGACATCCCAGGAGGGTACAGGGACATAGCTTTGTGTCTATGACAGCCCCACATAGGCCACCTGCATCTCCAGGGAGCTGTGATTGGTTTCAGCCAGGCATTTGGGGCTGTTGGTGTTCTGCAGAGAGAGGAGGGGCAGTTATGGCTACTGCCAAGGCCCAGACTGCCAAAAGCCTGGACCGGCCCTGCCTCCCCTTTTTCTCATCCCAGGAAAGCAACCCACTGGTGTGGGGCCCTGGAGAGCCAGGGATGTTTCTGGCAGCCCCCAAGTCCTCTCCAGACAGAAGGTCTGTGGTTAGCACTGTCCACAGCTGGATGTGCTGGGCCCTGTTTTCCCACCACCCCCTCCCTTCCACCCTACCATCTGCAGGGAGGGCAGAGGCCTGGGTGAAGAACTCACTAGCATTCACTGAAGTCATGACTCTGTACGTAGGGCCTCGCATCGTTGCCCTGTCACCCCCATGGTTTAGGTGAGGCCAAAGAGGTGAAGTCACTTACCCAAGGTCACAGAGCTAGAACATGGTGGAGGCACAGTGAAAGCCAGGCCATGGGGCCCCAGCCTACCTACCCTCCCCTACACCTGAGAGAAGCTGGTCCCCATCTGGGGCACCAGCATCTTCAGAGCTAACAGACCGAAATTTCGGCATTTAGGAGCAAACCTCCCGGAAGGAGCCTGTGGCTGAAGGCCAAGCCCTCCACGGGCAGGTGTGACGCTGACCAAGCAGCCTGTGGCTCTGCCACACCTCTATTCCCTGGGTTCGGGGATGACTAGGGAGCCAAGCAGACATGTCCACTCTGAGATGGCCCAGCCTTAGCTCATTTACAAGAGGAAAACCGAGGCCCAGTCAGGGAATGAATGGGACTTCACCAAGGTCACACTGTGCCTCTGGAGAGCCGGGATCCTGCCAAGCCCTCTCAGGTTTCAGACAAGAAGCAGTGGACAAGGGGGCTGTCTGGGGCCCTGGTTTTTCCCAATATTTGATTCCAAGGGAAAGGGATGAGGGTGCCAGCCCCAACCTCTTCTGACCAGCTGTGTGACCTTGGGCAAGTTGCTTCACCTCTCTGAACCCATTTCATCTTTCACGGCCTTGCCTGTTCCTGCCCCGCCTGGCACCACAGCGGTCCAAGCCACGAGCAGTGTAGTGTAGGGGACTGTGCACCAGGGTGGGATCGACTTTGGGGCTGGAGACAAGACAGGTGAGCCCCTTGCTGTTAAGATTGGCAAGCTCACAATCAGGAGGGGGAGGGAAGGGGGTCTTGAGAGCAGTAGGCCACAAGCCTGGGGGTTCTGGTGGTGGTGGTGGTGGTGGTAGTTAGGTGCCATCGAGTCAGCCCGACTCCTAGGGACCCGATGTACAGCAGAATGAAGCACTACCTGGTCTTGCACCAGCCTGGCAGTCATCGATGTTTGAGCCCAAGGTTGCAGTTGCTGTGTCAAGCCATCTCCCGGAGGATCTTGCTCCCCCCTGCCCCTCTACTTTACCAAGCTTGATGTCCTTCTGCAGAGTCTGGGCCCTCCTGACCACATGTCGGAAGTGCGTGAGATGAAGTCTCACCGCCCTTGCTTCTAAGGAGCATTCTGGCCGTACTTCCTACACCGAGGCGTTTGCTCTCTGGCAGTCCGTGATCCCTCTTGACATTCTCCGCCAACACCACAGTGCAAATGCATCAGCTCTGCTCGTCATCCGTCTTCATGGAGGGAACTGGACACGCCACCGCTGGGGTCAGGCACACCTTAGTCCTCACAGTGACATCTCTGCTTTACAGAGCTAATGCACCTGCTTGATCCCCTGTGGAGACAGGTGTCTCGCCCATAGATCACGCCAAAGGCAGCATTTCAAAGAACCCCCCCAGGTGCCCATCCTTTTAACTCTGCACCTGAGAGCCAAGGGGACTTTGGAGAGACCACAAGCTTTCAGAACTGGGGTGACTTGGGGCATCATGCTGTTCTCCCAGCTCCAGCCACCTGGGGAAACCGAGGGTGCCTGGCAAAGCAGATGCAGAATGGGACTGCCCGTCCAGTCTCCAGCCTGCCAAGGCCCAGCTAGCCAGGCTCCCCCGGACCCAGCTACAGCAGGTCCTTCAGGGCAATGCCAACCGTCAGATCCAGAGAGAGGGTAGCTTCTCAGCAGTGCTGCTGGGAGGGGTGCCTGCCTACCTAAAGAATTCTACTAGTCCTGGAGTTTAAATCCCAGTTTTGCCCGTCCCCAGACACATGACTTTGGGGAAACCACTCCTGGACACCCCAATCTTTTCCTTCCTAGAATGGGGGATCCCAAGCAAGACTGCTGGGAAGATGTAAAACAATGTGTGCACAGCAGCTAGCACATAGTAGGTGCAGGGACTAGGCTGGGGGTCAGAGGAAGCTGTCTTGGATACAGGTGCGCACACCTTGTGGGGGTGGAGGAGCAGGCTACTTCCTCCAGCCCCCCACCCAGAAACAGGGGCAGGTTACCCACTAAGCGAGGGCTTCCTTTTGCTTACTTACCCTACAGATTAGTAGGTGAGTGAAGTAAGTCCGTGTGTACCTTGCTTCCCCAGAACTCGTCTCTGCCGGAGACTGCAAACGTGAAGAGAGGCTTTGATTCTATGCGAAGTTCCCTCGGGTGGGGACAGACAGATGGCAGCAGCCAGAACTACAGCAGGATCTTGGATGTGGTGACACATGTGAAATAGTTCACTCCAGTTTATTAGAAAACGGTTTTACAAGTGTGCCTGTGCTTGTCAGGTCCCCCGGCATTGCCTGGGGCACACAGGGAGTCTGTTTGCCTTGTCAAGCCTAGGTTCTGGTCTGTAAGATGGGTGGGTGTGACTGCCGCTGCCCACTCCTTGCGGCTGCTGTGCACCGGTCTCTTCGAAGACAAGACCCTCGTGCAGGCTGGGCTCCCTCCCTGCTGAGGGGGGCCTGGGCCACGGGAGGCATTCTGCAGGGCCAGAAAGTTCCAGAAACAAGGCCGGGGGGAGGGCAAGTAGCCAGGTCTGGGGCAAGAGACCAAGCTAGGGCACTGAGGCTACAGGGGTCCTTGGATTTGGGGGAGGAGCTTTGGTTTGAAAGTTTGGGGACAATTCAGCCACTGGTGGGTGACCTTGGGCAAAGGGCCTCGTACTCAGGTCTCACCTCCCCCACTGTATAAGTGGGGCTGGGGTTCTGCCACCTCTATGTCCAGTGAGGGATGGCAGCTCAGGGTGGAGGGTCCCCAACGGGCAGGGACAGTGACCGCACTGCATTCGGGCTGCCGGAACTCATTAGTGCCAACAGGGGGATGGGGGGCCGAGGCAGGGGGGGATGTTCAGGCAATAGAAATGTGCTTTCTTATCCTCCCCGACGGGCTGGTCTGTGCCTCTCAGCCTCCAGGGGTCAGCCACAACCTTTGGCTTGTGGCCACATCCCTCACCTTCCCTTCCTCTCTTCCGGTGTCCTCTCGTCTCGTGGTGAAGACACCCCTCAATGAACTTAAGGCCCACCCAAGTCCAGACTTGCTTCTTCTTGGAATCTTTAACTATGTGTTTCTGCCACCGCCCCCTCTCCCGTCGGATCCCATTCAGAGATTCCAGGTCAAGGTGAATTTTGAAGGGACACTGGTCCACCCACCACAACTGCTAACCCATAGGGGCGTGTGCTCATTTCCTCCTCGCAAGCACCCATCTTACCGGTGAAACCAAGGCCCGGGGAGGCTAAGAGATTGCCCAGGTCACAGCCAAGAAGGGGCAAAGCCGGGCTTTGAACCCATGTCTCTTCTTTCCTTCCCTCCTTTTGGAATGGGACAGAGCCCCAGAGACCTGTGCTGTTCCTCAGTCCAGGCTCATGATGCTGGAGCGGGGAGTGTGACGTGACTTGCCACGGTCACGGGGCAGCAGCTGGGAGAGGGCTCCGTCCACCTGCCCCCACACTTGCGTCCCAGCAACCTTTGCTGCATGACGATGCTGCTAACAGGGAAAGGGGCCCGGGGTGAGGGGAGGTGCACAAAGATTTCTTGAGGTCCAGAGTCAGGAAGTCAAGAGGAGAGGGGGAGCAAGACTCCAGCCCCCCATCCCTACCCCCGCCCCTATGGAGGAGAGGTGGAGGGAACCAGGGGAGGGGGCCTCCTGTACTTGCCTAGCCCTGTTAAGCACCACCTTCTGGCCACGATCCTCCCTTGATTCTGCCCCTTATTCTGTGAACCTCAGTGTTCTCATCCGGACAATGGGCCGATTGTCGAGTCTTAAGATGCTAGTCACGATAGTCCTTACCAATAGCTACATATCCTCCGGCACATTACAACTAGGTTTACCAGTGAATGGGGATTGGGTGGGGTGGGGGGGTTGTTGTTTAATGGCTCTCCCTTGACCTGGCTGACCTCTCTGAGCTTTGGTTTGCTCTTCTGTAAAATGGGAATAAGGTGACTGTTCCTCCTCCCAGTTGTTGGAGGAGACGAATGCAGTCAGCAGGTCTGGGCGACGGTCCGCCGGAAGCCCCACGGAACAGTCCCTTGTCTCTGAAATGGGGTGATCACCATGTTCTTAGAAGCATGCCATTGTGTGCTGTGTGAGGATTGCGCGGTGCGGTGCCGAGCCACCAGCCTGGCCAGAGAGCACGCTTAGCGCTCCTATGACTGCGTCCCCCGCCCAGCACCAGAGGCTCCAGTCGATGGCCTGCTCCCAGTGGTATCTGCTGTGTGACCTTGAGTCTGGGGCCCCGTCTGTCTGCACCGTGCCTGTGGAGCTGTCCCAGGAGGCTGTGCAGGTTAGGACATGGTGGGCAGGCCGGGAAACAGCTCCAGGGGTCTCCTAGTCACGCTGAGTGTTTGAGCCACACTGAGCTGCCTTCTGGCCCCTGCAAAGAGGACCCCAGAGAGGCTTCTTACAGAGGCCAAGAGGCAAGCCCCGGGCCCAGGGGTGAGGTTGTCTTTTCTGCACAAAACTCGAGGGTCTTGCTGCCCTGGAGCAGGGGGCTGGGCAGCCTTGGGGGAAGCCGAAGCTGGGTGGCCCCTGGGGGTGCAAGTGCCAGGTGGCTTTGAGGGAGAAGCTGGTCCTGCAGAGCTCCTTGGCAGCCAGTGGGAGGTGAGGCAGTAGCTGCTGCTGTGATGGTGGGGCAGAGACCGTGCCCGGTGCCCTGGGGGCCACTTGGCGGGTGGGTGCTGGAGGCTCAGATTCTGGACAGGCTCCCCCCAACCTCCTTGCTCTCGGAGTGGGCATCAGTTCCAGGTGCACTGTTGGGCCTGTGAAAGGTGTGTGGGATCCTCGGGGAGCTGTGCCCAGCTGGCCCGAGGCCTCCACACTGGGTGGAGACTAACCCTCACCTGGTGAGTGGGTGCAGGGCTCCAACAGACTGTTGTCGGACTCTCCATCTGTGGCCATGGTCAGGGCACAGTTCCCCCAAGGTCCTGGCTTAGTGGTAGTGGAGCACAGTGGTCAGGGCAAGGCTTGGACCCAGCCTGCCTGGGGCCAAACGCTAGCCATAGGGACTTCCCAGCTGGGGATCATCAGGCAAGAAAGCTAGTCTCGGTGCCTCGGTTTCCTCGGCTATGAAATGGGGGTCACCTAGGATAGTTCTGATTAAGACAAACTTGGACTCTTGGGTGCAGGCTCTGCATCGCCCAGACCCAGTGGCACACTGCGGTGGACCGGGATGGACAAGGTCCTTTCCTAAGGGGGGTGAGAGGAGTTCCCATCAGGTTGCCTCTGACTCCTGTTGCCTGTGTGGGCATCAGAGTAGCTCTGTGCTCCACGGGGGTCTCAAGGGCTGAGTTTTTTGTAGTAGATTGCCAGGTCTTTCTTACAAGGCACCCGGGGTGGGCTTGAACCTGTAACCTTCAGTTAGGAGCCAAGGGTGTTCACTTTCCACACCATCCTTGGACTTGGTCCCTTTCCCAGTGATGCATAAAGCAGCAATACATCTTGCAATCAATGTGCCTCAGGTTCCACAAAATAGGGTAAATAGACAAAACCCTGCTGCATGCAGTACACAGCCAGGCTGCTGGGGAGCAAGCTAGGGCACCCCACCTGGCCCCTCAGTCAGTCAGGGTGGCTAGTTACACCAGTGTGCAGTCAGTCGGTGTGGCCTACTCACTTAGTCCGGGTAGGCTAGAGAAACAAATTCATAGACACTCATTTATATATAGGAAAGAGCTTTATATAAAGAGTCATTGTACATTAAGAAAACATCCCAGCCCAATCCAGATCAAGCCCATAAGTCCAATATTAGCCCATATGTCCAATACCAGTCTGTAAATTCCTCTTCAGACTCACACAACACATGCAATGATGCAGAGTTCAGGAAGATCATAGGCCAGTGGGTCGAAAGTCTTGTGGATCCAGTGGTGGTGGAAGCATCTCAGTACTGGTGTGGGTCTCCACGTAGCTCCTCCAGCTCCAGGGCTCTGGCTGCCATCAGCATAGCTCCATGTGGCTTGTCAACAGGAAAGTCTCCCAGCGAAGGAGTGTGTGTCCCACCTCCAGAGAGCTATTTATCCCCTTAGTGCCTCCAAATGAGGTCATAAAGCTGCGACCTGATTGGCAGGCTAGACTCCACCCCTCCACAGTGGACACGAGATTAGGTAATGGTCACAGTCGGTAAAGCCAGGGGTCCATCTCTGTCTCCTGAGGGAAGCTCTGTTTCCTCTTTTGAAACATTGCACATGAGGATACCCACCCCTCGAGGCTCCTGTGGAAGGAAGGTCAGCCAGCACCCCTGTCCGCCACGCTCCCTGCAGAGGGCCTGCGTGCAGGAGGTGCTCGCCTGAGGGCAGCTCAAACCGATGTCCAGGCTCCAACTCTGGAGCGCAGGACCTGGAACTCAAGTCCCCGCCCCACCGCCTGCCTGCTGCCTGACCACGCACAGGATTCTCGGTGTCTCCGTGCCTTACTGGGTCCCCTGTCTGTAAAATGCAGATGAGAAAAGGTTCTGATCGATGCCATTGTTGTGAGGATGAAGTGAAATCGGAGTGCTTGGCAGAAAGGTGGGCAATGCTGATTTGATGAACTGTGAGTGTGTATCCTTTCTTGATACACAGTAGCTAAAATAGACCCTGCACTTGATGCGAAATAGCTGTAGAGACTGCGCCCGCCTTACAAACGGGCTAAGAAAGGCCCAAGGTGCACGTGGGTTTGCCCAAGGTCACAGAGAGGCTTCTGGGAAAGCTCTCGGCAGAGCCAGTGCCCAGGCAGTGGCCCGATGTGGCCTCCCTGCCCCACGTCGACCCAGGACTCTGATTCTTCCAGAAAAGAGCATCAGCCAAGCGAAGGGTCAGCTCAGTGCCAGCCAGGTCGGTCTCATTAGAGGAGCATTCCCTCTCTCCCTGAACCTTTCTGCCGGCCCCCCATAGTGCAGGGAGAGGGTTGAGGGAGGGGCCCACCTGGGAGGGGCCCACCCTGCCCAAGGTCAGCAGAGCTGCCAGCCTTCCTGCAGAGCCTGGCTGGACGCGCGCTCCTAGCCCCCAAGCATCTGCCGGAGAGCTGCCACAGGGTTGGCAGAGCAAATGCCCTCCTGCAAAGTGAAAGCCCAGCCCCCAGGCAGGGTCCCAAAATGGACTGGGGCTGAAGGTGGACCCCAGAAGACCCAGGTGCAGCCTGACCTGGACACACAGCCCCAGTGACCTGGGACTGGTCCCAGTCCCTCTCCAAGCATTGGTTTCCTGTCTTTGAAATGAAGTCTTTGACGGCAGATGGGTCCTTAAAACTTCAGAGAGCTAAGATCCACCATCTCCCAAGTTCCTGGTCTTCAAGGTCGTGAGGGAAGGGGGAGGGCTGGGCGAAGGAGTGGAGCTGGTGTGCTGGGATGTGGAGTGCCCGCACCCAAGTGCCCCCCAGATGTGCTGGGTTCCCTGGGAACAGAGCTCCTCGGAGGAAGAGGGTGAGGCAGCAGGACAGGGAGGGAGATGAGCTGGCACCTCAGCCTCACCCCACTCGGGCTCTGAAGCGTATGCATTGCACCTTGAAGTTGCCTGGCTCAGATGCAAGAGGGCTGACCTTTCGTACCTATCTGCCAGCTCTTGGCTGTCCTCAGCACCGAGGCTGGGGCAGCAGGGGGCTGGCAGCTGCTGGGCCCAGCAGCTCCAACAAGGGGCAGTTGTGGAGAGGAGCGGTAGGCTGGTAAAGGAGGCCACAGACAGCCATGTCCACGGTGGTGGAGTCTGTGCAGTCCAAGACCACGGAGTACCCGTTCTTCCCAGCATGGACCTGAAGGTGGTGGGAGAGTGCGAGTCCTGGCATCAAATGGATGCCCGCTCCAGTGAGCCCACCTGGCCCAGCGTTTCAGAGCTGCTCCCGGGGTGGGGGGTTTTCTCAGGTCACCTGGCCTTTCCTCTGCAGCCCTACTGGGCGGGTCCAAACACCAGCCTTGAGCTTGGGGTCCGGTGCAAACTGCTTGTGCCACCCTGGGCCCCGCAGAGAGGAGCTCCTGAAGCCATTTCTAAATGTATCAACTGGCTGGACTCACTTCTGATTAGAATGAGGCCTTCCTGCTCCCCATCCTGCTTCCCACCCATGTCTCGTTTCCGTCATAAAGAGGGGATCAAGATGTAAATCCATAAGACCAAGATGGGCTGAGTCCTCGGGATGTGTCATTCAAGAAACCCGGAAATGAATCTGCTCCCAAAATGACTCCACCATCCCCACCCCAGCGGGGAGGGAGGGAAGTGGAGGGAGAAGATGGAATTCAAGAGCAGACGCCTTGCGGCGGGGGGCAGGCCATGAGATAACGTCTGGGCCAGGGCTCAGCCTCACCCATCAAGGCCTTCCACGTGATTGTGAGCAAGGCTTCCAATGTTGCACCTTGATTTCCTCACCTATAAAGTGGAGCCAGAGGACTGCGCCCCAAGGGCAGTGGTAAGGAGTAGTGGCAATAGCTTGGAGTTTGGCTGCGGGGGGCAGGGTCTGGGGGCTTCTCTCAGAGGACCTCTGGAGATGGGAACCCCAGCGCAGCAAAGATGTCCCTGCCCTTGCCCCAGCTTACAAAGGCCAGTTTCTCTGGACCTCTCAGCAGATACCGGGGGATGGATGAATACACAGCCCCATCTGGAAGTGGCCACTGAAGCCACCAAAGGGACCTGTAGTAATCCCACCAGCTTCAGCACAGGTGTCCAAGCAACTCGGACCCCTAGCGACCCCATGGGTGCTCCTTAGGTCTTTCACTGAGTGAGTGAGTGAACCTTCCAGGTCTGTAAGGTACTGGTGAGGCAGGAAAGGGCCCAAACTACTGAGGCTCTTCCCTCAGAGGGCTGCCGGTTCAGGGGAGGGGACCGCCATCCCAGCAACGTCCCCTAAAAGCCACAGCCCAGCCTCGGCCAAGTCAGAGTGCTGTCTCATCCACCACATGGTGTGTAACCTGCCAGCTGCATGCCGGAGAGACAGGAGTGTGGAGAGGTCGCCCAGAAACCCCGAGCCCCCACCACCTCCCTTGAGCTCACTAGCTGAGCCCTCCAGGGGAGGAGTGGGGAGAGGCCTTAGACAGTACACGTTTAGGAGTTCACACGCTAGCTGAGGAGAGGGTGCTCCGGGATGCAAGCACCCCGAGATAACCTGACTCAACCCTAAAACCAGCCATGAAGCCAGATCTGACCCGTGAACAACCACATGGGTCAGTCAGGACTGCTAGGGCTTCCGTAGCTCGTGTTGTGGAAGTCTATTGCCAGACCGCCTTCTGAGGCTCATCTGATAGAGACCCACGTGTGGCTCGGTGGCACTGCTCCTGGGGCTCCGTGGCCATCATCTCTAAGGCTGCAGGTCACCAGGACTTTCTTGCATGGCACCACTGATGGCTCAGTGAGTCGAGTCTGACGCGCAGGCAGGGTGGGGTGGGGACTCCAGGAAGTTGCCTCTAGGCTATCTTGTTCCCCGGGGATTGTTTGGGCCACACTCGAATCTTCCTGCTTGAAGAGCCCTTGATGTAGGTTTGGGGGGCCAAGCCTCCACAGAGGGAAGTTTCTGATGACAGAGCAGCCCAGGCCCAGCACCACGGCTCTGCCTGCCGCCTGCTCGCATGCACACATGAACACGGCAGGAGAGCCCCAGCCCTTTCCCCAGCAGCTCGAACCAGAACTGCCAGCACTGCTCCGGGCCCAGACGGACAGCAAAGAAGCCAGGCAGTCACAGCTTGGAAAGTCCCGTTTCCCATTTTTAAACTGTCGGCATCGGAATGACAAAAATAACGCCAGCTCGCTGAGACGAGTGGAATGATGCAGCAGGGTCTAGAGCCGTGCTAATGACTTCCTGCCCCCACCCCCCCAACACACACACACATACACACGTTGCAAGCTTACCTGCTACCGCCACTGCTCATGTCCGACCTGGTCACATCAGGGCACACGCCCCGCCCCCCCTTATCATCTCTGAAATTGGAATGTCCTGTGGGTGACATAGTGCAGCCTGGTTTGATCCCTCAATGGTCAGTGTCGGTCACATCTACCCTGTGTGCGGCAGGCTCGGCCTGGCATGATCCACAGGGTCCCATCTGCTGTGATCCTCGGAGAATCCTCTGTGGATTGCCAGAACTTTCTTCCTAGTCTGCCTGATCTGGACGTGCCACCGAAGCCTGCTCAGCATCCCGGCGACATGCCCCTGACAAGCAGTTCTCCTGCATGGGGAGGAGAGTCCTGCCCAGGTGGACCGGTGATGCTGCCCACACTCCAACTGAGACTCGGGACGCCGTCCGTCCTCTCGTCTCTCACTTGCTCCGGGGTATGTCCGGGAGCTTTTTCCTTTTCCACGGCCCCACCCCATACACCCCTGTGCCATCGTCACCTCTCGGTGCTCCTTGGACACCCGGTGCTCGGCAGTCTTGGAAGGAGCGACAGCAGGATCCGCTGCAGGTGACGAGGAGGCCAGGACTGCCAGCTCAGCTCTGCCACTTACCAGCCGTGATGCCCCCCGAGTATCCAAGAAGGACACCAAAGAGCCAGCGCGGGCACCATATCCAGCACAGGCCCAGTGTCCAGCGGGCCATCCTGTCCTTTCTGTGCCTGTAGCAGAGATGGTGCGGCAGGAGCCATCACCATCCCCTGGCCACCCTGGGCATCGGAGCTCAAGTAAGAGCGTGGATGGGACAGTTGGCTTGCAGAAGAGGAAAGCACACTCAAGCAAAGGCAGGAGGTCAACCAAGAAAAGAGGCAGGAGAGGCAGCAGAGAGGACGGAGTCGCTGAAGACACAACGCCGGAGACGCTCTGCTCGGCCCACTGCTCAGCGATGCCGACGGAAGCCCAGGAGGCCTCCGGAGTCAGAAGGTCAGAGAGAGGCCAGTGGTTTGCCGGGGGCAAGGAGGGGCTGCCACCACCCGCCAAGCCCTGCCATATGGAGTCCAACAGGCACCAGGCAGCCGCTCCCACCTCCTGCGCCCTCCCCCAGCACCGGCGGCAGAATAAGAATGCTATTGGCTAGCAGGGTGGCAGAGGGGATCCCTGGGTGGTGCAAATGGTGAAGCTCCCTCTCAGCTCCTAGCCTGGAGGTTCAGGATTTGAACCCCCAGAGGCTCCTCGGGTGACAGACGTGGTAGTCGGCATTGAAACCCCCTGTAGCAGGTCTGCCCTGCACACCTGGGGTCGCTGGGAGCTGGAATCAATCAACCAGCAGCCATATGCACGGTGCTGCCCAGGTGCCTCTGGGCTCTTACCTAATTGTCCTCCCCATACAATTTATTGTCTCACTTTATAGACCAGGAGGCTGAAGCTCGGCCACGGAACACCCAGTGTGTCTTCAGAGCCCATACTGACTGCAGCCTCCTATGCGCAGTCTAGGAGGGGCCGGGTGGCAGCATGGCTGGGAGGAGCCAAGGAGGCCTTGGGGGTGTGAGCGGTTACTGCCCTTGGCTGCTGACTTAAGTTCGGGGTTTGCTGACACCCAGAAGCACCTCAGAAGAGAGGCCTGGCAGTCTGTTTCGAAAAACCCAGCTCTGAAAGCCCTCTGAAGCGCAGTGCCACTGACAGCCATGGGGGTCCCAGGACTCAGGGTCGGCTCCGTGGCACATGGTTTAAGGAAGTCAGGGAGTGGGAGGGACAGGCCTTCCCAGACCCAGCAAGTCTGAAGGAGGAGCATGAGCCAGTCAGCTGAAAAGAAGGCAGCCAGGGGGAAGGGTGTCCCAGGCAAAGGACACAGCATGCGCGTAGTACCAAGCCCACGCCCCGCAGCAGAAGGCACCAGGCAGGGAGTGGCGAGCGCTGTGGCTGGCAGGTGGCTGTGGGCTCGAAACAGCGTAGGCAGATTTGCGTGGCAGGAAGATCCCAGGCCCTGGTGAGGCTCTTGGGTCCCTTCCAGGAGGCTGGGGGTGGGACCACCCTGAAGAGGCAGCACCAGGCCACAGGCAAGGAGAAGCCAGCTCAGGGGAGGGGGCAAGTTCACAAGAGTGCTTTGGGCCTGAGAGGAGGCAGGATGGGCAGCCAAGGTGTGCCCCAACTGGTGGGGTTGGTGGGGGGGGGAAGGGCATTTTAAAGGGATAAGGATGGCCCAGGATCTGCCTGAGGGGGTGGGGGCGAGAGTATTGTGAACTGGTAAGTTGGGTCTTCACAGATAACAATAGACCTACTCCCTATGGAGGTGGCAGTGGAGCTGTGAGTTAGATGTTGGGCTTCTCGCCACAAAGTCAGCAGTTCAAACCCACCAGCTTCTCCAGAGGATAAAAATGAGACTATAAGCTCCTGTGAAGACTAACAGGCTCAGAAACCCCATACAGGGTTGCTGTGGGTCAGAAAGGACTCTATAGCAGTGGGTGGGAGTGGTGGCCTTTCACCCATTCAGCTGGGTATGCCACCGGGCTAAAGTCAGCCCCTGCCCTGGGGGGCTCATGCCCCAGTGGGAGCACAGGGAGAGGGATCAGCAAGGAGAGAAATGGGTAGTGTGTCGAGAAGTGTGGTCAGCAGTTCAAAGCCTTCAGCAGCAGCAGCCACCCCAAGGGAGACAGACTGGCCTTTCTACTCCCATAAAGCATCACCATATCAGAACCCACAGTGCCTCACTGTGGGTCAGCATTGACTCGGTGGCCTGAGTTTGGTGTTGCTTGGTCCCGAGGTATGGGTGTCATGGAAAGAAAGATCCTGAAGGGGGAGGGGGCACGGGATCCTGGCAGCCTCCCTGGGCAGGCTGTGTGAGCAGCGCGCTGAAGGAGCTGACGGAAGAGTCGAGTCCTGTTTGGCGACAAGGAACAGCACCCTCCAGGCAGAGGAGAAGACAGTGAAAAGGCCAGGCGGTGAGAGCGTGCCCAGGAGGCTCCGGGGGCCGTGAGGCAGCCCAAGGGAGGAGGGGGCGAGAGAAAGCAGGGTTCTGAGGGGCAGGGGGCAGGGCCTCCTGAGATGGTTTGTCTGTGAAAACTGAGCGTGTGTGGAGCACACACTGTGGAGGAGAGTAAGGTGAGGCGGGGAGACCAGGGAGGAGGTCTCATAGTGAGCCCAGGGAGACGAGATGGTGGCTTAGACCTGGATAGAGATGGGGTCATACTGGTGGTGAGCAGTGGTGGTGTCCCAACATACACAGCTAGACCTCTGGTGGCGTGATCTTGTTACAGAATGTAAGGGCTGGCGTGGCCCCAGAAGCTAGCATGTTGCCTAGAACCTGATAAGCACTGGATAAATATTAGATGAAACAATGGATGGGTGGGAGGAAGGGAAAATGAATTGATGGATGGGTAGGTGGGTGAGTGGATGGTTAAATGGGTAGATGGACGGGTGGATGGATGGGTGATTAGATGGGTGAGTGGGTGGGTGGGTG
>NW_022103928.1:61230943-61244645 GCF_000313985.2 Echinops telfairi | reverse complement strand
ATGGATGGATGGATGGATGGATGGATGGATAGATGGATAGATGGGTGGATGGGTGGAAGGATGGATGGATGGGTGGATGGATGGGTAGATGGGTGGATGACTAGATGAGTTGATGGGTGGGTGAATGGATGGTTGGGTAGATGGGTGGGTGGATGGATGGATGGATGGATGGATGGATGGATGGATGGATGGATGGATAGATGGGTGGATGGATGGGTAGATGGGTGGATGACTAGATGAGTTGATGGGTGGGTGAATGGATGGTTGGGTAGATGGGTGGATGGATGGATGGATGGGTGAATGGATGGATGGATGGGTGAATGGATGGATGGGTGGGTGAATGGATGGATGGGTGGATGGATGGATGGATACTTAAAGATGTGGATAAGTGATTAGAGGAAGGGAGAAGCTATCACAGGATAGATTCTTTGTGGATGGAAGAAGTCCAGACTTTTTCTCAGAGCCAGTGGAGTCATTGCGGGCTTTTCAGCAGGGACATGACAGTTGTTGAACGTTGTTGGAGGAAGCCTCAGTTGTGGCCCAGGCAGGACCCAGCACCATGCCCCAAGCCAATGATCCCCACCCACACTGATGACCGTTGTTCTCTGTCTCCCACTGCCAAACCTCCCACGCACACTCGTGTATTCATTAACAAGTTTTCATTGAGCATCTACTCTTACACTGAATAAACTAGATACGGTCCCTGCTGGGCACCTTCACTCCTCAGCAGGACCCCAGGCAGGGCCCAGTCACCCCTGGTCCTTGGTGGCCTGCCAATTCCATGCTGCATAGTCCCACACTGCTCTCATCTGTTCCCAGCCACCCTGATCACCTCAGCCTCGGGGACCCTCAGGTCAGCCAAGCAAGGCCTTACAACTGTGCTTGGTGCCCTGGTGACCCTAAGGCCCCTCGCCCCGCCTTCTTGTGCTCCATGGTTTCATCCGGGCATTCATGGTGGGCAGTGGTTGTACGTGGGTGGGGGCAGTGGGAGTAGGGGTGTCAGGAGGAAAAGGCCTGGCTGGGAATAGAAAAAGGGAAAGACTGGCATGTATTGAACACCTGGAATGCATTTAATACGGATCCCTGATGGTGTCCTGATTAAGCATTGGGCCGCTAATTACAAGGTCAGCAGTTTGAAACCACCAGCTGCTTCTCAGGAGAAAGATGAGGCTCCCTGCTCCCATCCAGGGTTACAGTCTTGGAAACCCACAAGGGTGGTTCTGCCCCATCCTATGAGTCGTTGTGAGTTGAAATAGACTAGGTGGCAGTGAGCCTTTTAGGGGGTATGTATCTAATACCTATTGTGCTCGGGGCTCATTGCATATTTGTTTGTTCATTGACCAAATATTTCTTGAACTCTTGCTACACATGAGTCACTTTTCAAGGCAACCAGGTTCTTGCTGTGGTCACCGGGAGGAGGTCTGTAACTACAGTCAGGAGTCCCAGGCACTGGGTGCTGCTGCAGACAGAGGGGGTGAGCAGGTGGGTGAGAGGGCTAGCTGGGGAGGGTGGTCAGAGCCAGTCTCGTAAGGGGCCTGGGACAGAGAACAGCGCTGGCTGTGCCACCACACGGGGGGCGAGCTTCCCAGCCAAGGAACTGGGAGGTGCCAAGGCCATGAGGTGGGGACAGCTAGGTGTGCTCTGAGACTGGCAGGGAGGCGACTGAGGTCGGAGTGAGAGGCTCAACGGGCAGCGGGATGGCTTCAGCGGAGCTGCCATCGGGGGCCGGGTTACCCCCGACTTTGTCGGTCGCAGGACTGAGTTTGGATTTGACCCTGAGTCAGTGACAAGCTGTTAGAGGGTCTTGCGCTGGGAGGAGGCCCCGACACAGACCGCCCGCTCTGGCAGCAATGTGGGGAGTGGGTTGTCAGCTCATGCAATCCCAACCACCATTCCAGGCAGTTGGTGACCCGTTTTATAGACGAGAAACTGGGTCAGTCCCACAGGGAGTAGGATGAGCCCTGCACGGGGTGAGGGGACACTGGGGGGGAGGTCCTGGGCGGGGATAGAGAGCAGCCAGGTAGACAGAAGGATGGCAGGGAGAGATGCCTCGGGTGGGGCTCCTGCCCTCGGGGTCTTTGTTTCACTCTGCACCCCTCAGCCCCAGGCCCAGGAACGCGGTCTGCAGGCCTTCATGCCCGGTCCCCACATCTGCTGAGGGCCACGCAGGGTGGCACAGCTGGGGCATTCTCAGGGACGGGGGTGCGGAAGATAGTAAGGGATTAACCCTGGCACAGCCAGAGAGACCCCCAAGCCAGCACGGGGTGCTGAAGGTGCGCACTGGATCCTCACCTGTGGGCCACGCTCTGCGGCTTCCTTCCTCCTGGGGCAGGGGTTCAAGTTCATGTTCCCCAAGAGGCGGAGTTCCCAGGGACTGGGTTCTGCTGGATGCCCCCTGGACTCAGTCAGGGAATGCAAGCGGAAGCAGACCCACGCCCGGAGCCAGCACGTATCCAGCTGCTTTGGGCCTTCGAGCCTCTTGTGCACCTGGTTTCACAGAGCAGACAGGTGACAAAGGACTGGACGCTGGGGGTGGGGCCTCACCCCCCACCCTTCACTCTTCTCTCCTGGGCCCCTGGGTGCCCAGCTTTGTGCTCAGGGTTGGCACTAGTGCACTGGCCCCCAAGCCCTCCCCAGGACATCTCCAGCACCCATCCAGGTGGGAGCGGGCAGGGCCGGCAGTTTCCTTGGGGAAGGTTTTCAGGGAGGTATTTGGAGGCCATCCGGCAGGTCTTTTCCGCCGCCGTGGAAATTTCCAACGATGGAATGATGGAAACCTCTGTCCCTTCTCCCGCCCCCACTTTGTTATGAAAAACAGCTTCTCCAGGCAGGGGACAGAGCAGCTGAGATCCCAGAATTAACCTGCAGGGAGGAATTCCCCAGCGAGAGATTCCCAAGTAGGTTGTTAGTGGGGTCCCGGGGGACCCCAGCTGGAAATTCAGGCCAGGGCTCCAGAAGGGATCTCCAAACTGAGGGCCAGGAGGGAGGGGCCGAGGTCTGTACCTCACTCCCTGCCTGCAGGGCTGGGGCAGGGCTGGTGGGGCAGCGAAGGGGCCGCACAGGGTCAGTAAGCAGGCGCAGGTCCGTTGGCAGAAAGGGTCAGAGGTGGAGGGGCAGCTAATTGATAGGACAAGTTCCATCCAGAGTTGTTGCTGCCACCGTGAACCCCAGTCAGTCACACGTCCCCTCTGCAGCTCCGTCTCCGCATCCATCAAGGGGGCAGGGGGGTGGGGGCCGTAGCTCCCATGGGAGGTGGCTTGTATTGAGGAATAACGCATGACAAAGGGCCCAGCTCCTAGTGGTCATCAGGGTGACCCCATGTACAACAGGAAGAGACATCACACCCCCTCGACCCCCGCTCCTGCACCAGCCTCACTGTCCTGCTGTCTCCAGTCTGTGTGCTTGTCCCTGGCAGCCTGGCGCCTCGTCTCCCAGGCCGTCAGTGCACAAGTCCTGGACAGAGGTCTGGCCGGCACTGGACAGGGGTCTCTTGTGCTGGGTTCATTGGCTAGTCTTCCGAAGTAGATCACCAGGCCTTTCTGCTCCATCTTAGCCCAGAAGCTCTGCAGAAGCCACCAGGGGTGACCCTGAGGCCTTTGAAACGCCGCCAGCAGAGCCTCCAGCATCCTAAGCACACGTCAGCCACCCTGGCAAGAGGAGCTGACCAGCACGAGAGGGCCAGAGACGGCGGCCTTGTTGATTTTCTCTGTCACCAACCCCATGGGGGTGGGGGGGTAGAGAGAAGAGGTAACGGGTGAGCATGGGACCGGATCTGCCTAAAACTGTCCCTGGGAGCTGGGTGACCTTGGGCAAGCAACTTCACCTCATCCCTGAAATGGGGATAGAAAAGAGTCCCTGCCACAAAACTTGGTAGGAGCACCCCAAAAGAGGTGTGTGGGCGCAGTCTGCCCAGAGGGGCAGGGACACCAGGGCCAGCGCCATCAGCAGGGGCGAGGCAGTGCCAAGGGAGGGGAGGGTGTTTTAGTGCAGGCTTCTCTCTGTGAGCAGAGAGGGGACTTGGTAATCCTGTAGGTTAGGCATCAGGCACGGTTGGTGGTTCAAACCCACCAACCACCCTGTGGGAGGAGGAGGAGGTGGCTTTCCGCTCCCATAAAGGGTTTGTCCCAGAAACCCAGAGAGGTCCTTCTGTTGTCAACAGCCCTAGGTCGTGATGGGTCAGCATGGACTCGGTGGTGGGGCAGGTGGGGAGGGGGGGCAACCAGAAGACAGGCTTCCAGTTCAGTCACGGGATCCGCTGCTGTGTGGGCTCAGAAGGGAGCTGATATGGACTAGGGTTCAGGGAGGCTCAGCCCCGGGGGGCCCGGACTGCAGATCCGAAGGGGTTGCTTATGCGGGGGCCCCAGCCCCTGCTTCTCCCCACACCCTAACCTGCCCCACTCTTGGTGGGTTCTCACGCCCCTGAGTGGTGAGGGGATGGGGTGGAGTGCTTCCCCTGTGGCTGTTTGGACGGCAGGGGCTCTGGGGGTCTTGGGCCTGAGCGGAGCTCAAGCTCCCTGTGGTTGGGAGGCATGCGCTCAGAGCGGCCGAGTGGGTGGCCTGGAGTCTGGCAGACCTGGGTTCAAATCCCCTCTCCCACCTAGGCACACTGCTCGAGCCTCAGGCTCCCTCATCTGTGCCATGGGGGTGGTAACAGTGCACCCCTGGATGGATGGTGAGGGCCCAGTGAAAAGGGGCACTCAGATATTGTGCTGGACCTGTGGGGTGGGATATTACAGGCACAGCCCAGGCAGACCAGGGCAGTTGGCTCCTCCCAGTTCACCTGGAACACTCCTGGGCTTCACACCCAAAGTCCCCTATCCCAGGGAGCCCCTCGATTCCAGGGACACCCGGGTGGGCCGTCCTTCCGGCACAGAGGAACAGGGAGACACAGAACACGTGTGTGAACTGCATGGGGACTGTTCTCAAAGCTCACTGCCATGGAGTTGATTCTGACTCGGGGCTGGGGGGCAGGGGAGGACCCTGTGGCTCGGAGCGAAACTGTCCTTGTGAGTTTCAGAGACCCATCAGTCTTTCCAGGAGCAGAAAGCCTCATCTTTCTCCATCAGAGGGGCTGGTGGTTTCAAACTGCTGACCCTGCAGTTAGCAGCCCAACTTGTAGCCCACTCCACCACCAGTGCCCCACCCCACCCCCGCCCCCCATGGTGGCTATCAGTGTTACAAAGAAAAACCAGGCAAAGGGTCTGAGTTGTGGACCGTTGTATGAATTGGGACTCCCTTCACGAGCAAGTGAGATCCATCAGAGCTCAAAATAGTGTCAACAAAAACATGGAGATTGGGAGGGGGAGGGGACGCTATGGGTCAGGTCACAGAGAAGACAGGTGAGGTAGCCTGGCTTGATCCGGGCGCTTAAATAATGTCTCGCCATATCGCAGCTCGGCTTGCATCTGTCCCCGCGGCGGCCATCTGGAAGCCCAGCAGAAAAGATACGATGTGTCCTTAGGTGCGGGCGTGGCAGGACAGGCCGAGGTCTGGTGCGAGGGAGGCAGGGGATAGGTGAGAAAGGGGCAGGCAAAGAGGAGAGGAGCCCCGCAGCCCTCTGACCTCGTTGCCCCTAGAGAGGACGTTGGCCTTATTTCCGATTGTGCAGGCAGGTTTGAAGCCGGGAAGTGGGGTGACCCAGTGTGTGTCTGAGGAGTATCCCTCCAGCCAGCCATGATGGGGTGGGGGTACAAGCACCAGCAGCAAGCCGCGGGGGTGGGGTGGGGGGGGCTGGTGTGAGAGCCCAGAGGAGCAGTGCAGTGCTGGGAGAAGCAGGGATGGAGAGACCATAGACCCACGAGCTACAGAGCAGAGAACCTGAACCAAGCTGAGGGTGAGGGCAGCTGAGTCTCAGCCCTGACGGAGCAGGGTGTGGAGGGAGCCCTGTGGCGGGACAAGACAGGAGTCCAGACCCTAGACTTGGGACTTGTTTACCAGGACAATGTGAGTGAGCCGAGTCAGGGCCAAGTTGGACCCCAGCACCCAGAGCCTGCAGTTGGTCAGGGCCAAACGTGAAGCAAGAGAGCTGAGCAGACCGAGGGTCCGCCCAGCGCCCAGGGGAAGGCCCAGAGTGTGAGAGCCTCCTCCTTCAGCCTTGAGCCTTCCCCTTCCCCTCTGGAGGGTCTGAGGACCCCTCTTTCTTAGTCTGCTTATTACAGTTTGGGTTGACTTGACAGAGCACATTGGTTTGTCCATCCCACAGGCCATACCCATCTTGCCTCATGACCTTGACCGCAGCTCCCATGGGGTCGCAGCACACTTCCCCCATGCTGACCCGTCCATCCGTCCTTCTCTCCTGGCCCATCCTACTTCCGCGCTGTGTCCCCGGGTACTGGCTGCCTTTAGGTTTCATGTGGCTGGTGGTTTTGAGGAGTTGCCTGTCTCCTCGGTTCATTTTTGAGACCTGTCTGCCATCTGACTGAAAGCTGAGCCTTGGGGTGGGGTCCATTCCAGGCTTGAAGGGTGTCCAAGGGCCAGCAGCTAGGGGCTTCTACTCGTCTCTTATCAGACCAGTAAGCACAAGATTTTTTATTATTTTGGGTTAGGGTCCACACTCTCTCCCAGTCCCTGCAGGACCTCCTATCACCGTTCCTTGGGGGCGGCCGGTACAGGTGGCCGGGCACCATCTAGTTCTTCTGGGTCTCAGGGTGGTGGAGGGGCCTGGTGGGCCACTGGCCTTTGGGGCTGACGGTTTCCAGGTGCCTTTGGCTTTCTTGAATCGTCTTTGCTCTGGGTTGGGAGAGACTAATGGTTGCCCCTTGGCTGGCCACTCTCCAGCTGTTAGGCCCTGTCACAGATGACCAAAGGAGAATGTGGAATATCATCTTCATGGCTGTGTGAGGTCACTTGGCCTAGATGTCTCCCAGGAGTCCAGCCTTGAGCCTCAGGGCCCAACCACTGATTCCACCAGAACTCCTGCTTCTGGCTAAGAAGCTTCCATACTCTGCCCGCATCATGCTGTTGCGTTCATGCATGTACGAGGGGGTACCACACACACACACACACACAAAATCAAGTGTTTTTCCCCCAAAGCAATGTATTTCCATTTGTTTAAAAAAAACAACCTTATCACCATCAATGCACTCTCCATTACACTTAATACATTTGTCAGTCTTGGAAACATTTTTCAAACTCATCTGTTTGAATGGCTGACGGCACCTCCCTCATTTTTTCTTCACCGCTTCTATGTCTTCAAATCAGTCATTTCATGTCCCTCTGCATTCACAGAAACAAAAAGAAGTCACATGGAGCAAGGACAGGGTAGTCAGGTGTGGGGGGCAAGATAGGCATGCTGGTTTTTGCTCAAAACTGGAGCACTGAGATGGCTGTGTGAGCAGGTGCATTGTCTTGCTGGCAAAACTGGTCTCCCATCTGCCACAAATCAGGCCTTTTTTATATAACACTGTTATGCAATCTTTTCAGAACCTCTAAATAGAAGGCTTCATTAATAGTCTGACCTGGTGGAACAAACTCCAAATGCACTATGAGTCAACATTTTCATCCATACAAGGTTTGTCATCAATCGACATTTCACCTTTTGTGAAATGAGAAAACCACTCATACACTTGATTTTTTCCCATAGTGCTGCCCTTGTAAGCTGTGTTCAACATCAAAGCAGTTCCTGCGGCATTTCCCCCGAGCGGGAAACAGAATTTCACAGATGCAAACTGTTCTATTAAATCAGCCATCACAAAAATCAAGGTTCGAGTGAAACTGCCTTTATGAAAAAATTCACTGTGACCAGAGCGAACCTACCCAGGCAACGCCACTGGGTGCACTAACCCAACGCAAGTTGCTCAGTGCTCGCCTAACAGGAAAAATGCGTATTACAAAAGCTCCACCCAGCAGAGTTGTTTTCAGATATTTGGGGGGGTACCCCTTATATTTGCAGACAAAGACATATGTAGGATCCATCTCAGTCAAACCTTTTTTCTGGAGTGTGGTCACACTCATCTGCCTACACCTGTTAGCCCAGGTGTGTAACCGCCCAGGTTCTAGGATCTATCTGTGTCTAACCGTGCAGGTTATAGACTCCATTATTGTTGCCCTCAACACCTAGTCTACTTCCCTAGTCCTCCCTGGTCCATGTGCTGACTGACCCTGTCTATTCTCCTCCCCTCTGGGGGGTAGGCATTACGTTGCTAACACAGAGTCCACGGTTCAAACCACCAGCCGCTCCGAAGGAGGGGGAGGGTGCTGTCTGCCCCCTTAGAGATGCGCAGTCTCTCTCAGGACTCACCTTGATGGCAGGAGGCTGGATATGGAGTCGCCCACGTGGGGACACGTCTACCCTCTAGTAAGTGATTTATCCTCCCTCCCCCGCCCATCCCTGGTCACCACCAGAGAAGGTTTCTTTCTGGGCTTCAACTTTTCTTGACTTTTGACTGTAAATCTCGACGGAGGGTAAAAGCCTCGTCTTTCTCCCGAGGAGTGGTTGATCAATATTCGGTGGTATCGAGTTTGGTGTTGTGCAGTTTTGACCTTTTATAGTGGTCGTCTCATAGTATCTCTGCCCGTCTGCGATGGACTGATCTCACCGAGCGTGCTGTGCTCCGGGCTCACTCCCGTCAGGAGTGAGCTGTTCTCTGAGGCTGTGGAATAGTCCATTGTGTGTCTGGACACCTGTTGTTTGTCCATCCATTCGCCGAGATTGCTTCTGTGTGTTTGTGATTGTGATGGCAGGGGTCGGGCCCTGCAGTGAGTGTGGATGTGCAGGTATCTGCTCACGTCTTGGCTCTTAGTTCTCTGCACTGCACGCCTGGTCGTGAGGACCCCACCCGTCCATCTGCTGTGGGGAGAAGCAGCCCTGGCAGCAAAGGGAAGTCCTGCCTGCGCTCTCCGCGGGTCTTCCTTCCCATGCGCAGACGATGGGCGGGCGGCGTGTGCCGGACGAGGCCCTGGGAGTGCAAGAGTACCCAGCACCGACACACGGCCTGCCCTCAGTGGTCTCACCAAACACCAGCCCAATCATCCTATAGACGTGTGCGCAGTACACGGATGGTGCGAGGCAGTATTGAATAGGACATCGAGGAGGGCCTCCCCGAGGGGGCAGGGTTTGAGGAGTCGGAGTGGTAGGCAATGATGGGGTGGAACAGGTCATGCAGGGGGTTCAGATATATTGAGTTTTAACTACTATCTTACCCCATGCTAAACATCAACTCCGGGGGGAGGGACTTGGAGACCGTTTTCCTGCCTAGGCTCCGACAGCGATTTCTTGGACGTCATTGTTGTCGGGGGCCAGCACAGTGACCCTGTGAACAACAGAACGAGACGCCGCCCGGGCCTGCGTCCTCACGACTGTGACTCTGATCCCGCTGGTGCAGCCGCAGTGTCCGTCCGTCCGTCCATCCGCCCGTCCATCAGGGCCTTCCTCATTTTCGCTGCCCCTTTCCTTGATTCAGCAAGCACGATGTCCTTCTCCAGGGACGGGTCTCTTCTGATCACATATCCGAAGTATGTGAGATAGTCTCTCCATCCTTACCTGTTAGAACACACATGCGCGCGCGCGCGCGCGCACACACACACACACACATCCACAAACCATCAAGGGAAAGTTACTCCATTGGCCTTGAGGTATGCCAGGTTTGGGGTGTCAGAGAGACATCCAGGTGGGGAAGTCAGAGAGACCGCTGGTGTCTGTAGCTCAGAGGTGTGGCCTGGGAGAGAGGAAGCTGCCGTCTGCACAGGGGCGGGGCACAAGCGGGGTCATCCCACTTATGACGTGCCAGGCTGGACTTCCGACCCCTTTCAGAATGGATCGAGTTGTAAATGTCCAAGCAGATGAGTCATGAGCGATCTTGCAGGTGCCTAACCCGGCCGGGCCTCCGAGCCTCCTGTGTCCAACCCAAGATCCCAGAGTGGTGGCCAAGTTCCCCCGGAAGGGTAGCAGGCCCTCGGCACAGTGGTGGGCTTTGTCTCTGGAGGCAGAAGTGCTCTGTGCCCCTGGTTCTGCCTGTCCTGACTGCACACTCTCGGCGCCTCTGTCCCCTGCCATCCTCCAGCGCTGAGGAAGACAGGAGAACCCACTGTTGTCAGCCACGGCCTCACACCACCTCCCATGAGGGTGCGTGTCAATGTGTCCATCATGCAGATGACCGCCTGGAGTCTGGAAGCGAGGCAGTGACTGCCCAAGGACAGGTAGCAAGTGGTAGAGCTGGCATGGTAACCCAGGCCTCTCTGACCCCAGTCTGCACCCTTGACCTGCAAGGTAGTGCCAACAAAAGCACTAAGCCCAACCAACTGCCATAGAGTCAATGGTGACTCATGGTGACTGTACACACACACACACTTGTGGGCCCTGAAACTGTAAATCCTTATGGAGCCAACAGCCTCATCTTGCTCCAGCAAAGTGACTGGTGGGTTTGAACCGCCAACTTTGGGTCACCAGCCCAAAATCTAACAGAGTGTCCTCAGGGCTTCTTTGTTACCAATAAACCAAAAACCACACACACTGCCATCGAGTCGATGTGGACTCCTAGTGACACTGTAGGACAGGGCAGAAGTGCCCCACGTGGGTTCTGAGATGGTAGCAGAAATCCCATCTTCCTCCAGCACGGCAGCTGCTGGCTTCAAACTACGGACCTTCAAACTGTGGCCCGACACTTATCCTCTAAGCTACCAATTGGTGTTACCCAGAGGGGCTCTGGAAATGGAACGTGGCCCATTCCCAGGCTCTGAAGCCACGAGGCTTTCTGCAGGTGGTAACCTTTTAACACCAGACAGAACAAAAGCAACCAGGGAGGGTTGGGGCTCTGACATGAGCTGTCCAGACCCAGCCTGCACCACCAACCCACCCTTCCTCTCCGCCACCACCATGTGCCAGCTACATGCACAGAAGGAGGGTGAACCCCTGCCCCATACACACTGGCTACCAGAGCCCACCCTTCTCTCTCAGCCTCCCCCCACACACACACACCCGACAAACCTTCCTCTCAAACTGTAGGTGATTCCATTTACACTTGCTTTGATGATGGGTGTCCGCTGGGGAGAGGGGTACCGGGGGGCGGGACCTCTGAACCTGGGGGCACATGCTGGCCTATGGACCACAGTGGGCCAGCCCTGTGCTCCAAGGAGCTACCAGAGTCAAGGAAAGTGTGGGCTTTCAGAGGGATGCAGGACTGGAAGAGGGGTCCCAGGGGCTCTTTAGAAGCGTGCAGAATTTGCCTCTGCCTGGGCAGGGACCCCTAGGAGGCACTGCCGGGCAGAAGTCTGGAGGCGGGGAATGTCTGCAGTGTTGGTTGAGATCGGAAGGAAGGGTGAAAGCCCCCGACAGGACAGTGAGAGTGGGGGGAGGGGGGCGGGCCGGGCCTGGGTGCCCGGCTGAGGGTCTCAGTCTGGTCCTGTGGGCAGGAGGGAGCTGCCAAAGGCTCTCCATCAGGGAAGCTCTGTGATTGGGGTGCCCTTCTTCCTGCCTGGCTCCGTGCTCCACTGCTCAGCCTCTGAAAGCTGGGGGACTCCGCTCCAGGCCTCTGGCCTGCCCCCTGCATGATGTCATCCTGTCCCAGGGCTTTCAGTACCATCCTGAAGGTGCTGGTTCCTGTATTTCTACCTCCAGCCAAGCCCCTCTGTGGAGCTCACCACTCATACCTCAACCTGCCTGCCTGGCTTCCCCACTTGGTCTTCTTGCCAGCATCAAAGTTAACCCATTCCAGGTGGGGTCCCCCTGGAGCCATCCCACCCCTTCTCAGACTGCCTGTGACAGTTAGTCCCTCTCCCACCCCCTACCAACTCCCCGCCCCCTTGCCACCCACATGCCTTTGCTACCTCTGCTGTCCTCTGCCTGTTTGGCCACACACCCCCACGCATCCCTCCCAGGAGGCTCCCCGGTGCACCGTGGGCCTTTTGATGGCAGAAGCACCCCCTACTCCTCTGCAGGATTAAATCCACCTTCCTCACAGGGATATTCTGGGCTCTGCCAGACCTGGGCTCCCTGACATCCCTCCTGCCTGACCTTGTTTGGCTCGGGAGTCACACACCTAGCCCAGCCCTCCTGGCAACCCTGGATCCTGCTACCTGACAGTCTTCTAACCCTCTTCAGGGTCTGCTTCCCCCAGCACAGTGCACCCGCTCGCTGAGGCGGCCTTTGCAGAGGGCTGCTGCACACTGGGTGCCTCCTAAGCACAGGTATGTGTCACCCCGCCTTCCGGAGGCTGGAGTCCCTGGTCAGGGTATGGCAAGCCATGTGCCCCACAAAGCCCTCTTCCTGTCTCTGTTAGCTTCCACCAGCTCTGGGGGCTCATGGGTGTCCCGGAGCATCCTGAAGTGTCTTCTCGTCTTTTATAGCGAAACCCACTCGACGGGATTAGAACCCGCCTACACCAGGGCGGTGGGTGAGGCGTCAACACCCTCCACTGCAGAACGGAAGGCTAGAGGGGGGTGGATGGTTCTGGTCCATCCAGAGGCAGCTTGGAAGAAAGGCCTGCCAGTCTAGTTGTAGGAATTCAGCCACTGGTGGTGGAGTGCAGCTCCACTGGGACGTGTATGGGCTTGCCAAGATCATCCCGGGTGACCTGGTGTTCACTTACCTGGAGGCACCTTCAAAGACCCCATTTCCAAACAGGGCCGTGTCCACAGGTGCCAGGCACTAGGACTTCAACACATCCTTCTGGGGAGACAAAGCCAGTCCATGCCCTGATGCTCTTTACGTAGCCACCGGGGACTGAATCAAACATAAAAGACGAGGACCCAGAAGCAGGATGGCCACATACGGGGAGTGTGAGGTCTGAAGGGACCCACACCTGGTGCAACATTTGAGTTTGATCTTACAGGTACTGGGGAGCCACAGGAGGTCCTTAAGCAGAGAAGTGCAAGTGATCATTGGGACGGGGGAGGCTTTCTCTCCAGTGTCCGGGACTGACCTCTGGATTAGGTAGGCTTGCTTCAACAAAAGAGTTTGTGGGGAGGGGGAGTTCCCTGAGGTCCAAGATGCTGTCAGTGTGCAGTACGCATGAGCCAGTGCTGTAACTGTCATGACTGCCCTTGCTGGGGGGCCGGGACCCAGCATTATGGCCCTAACAGTCCGCTGGGCAGGCCACACACCTCTGCCTCTGGTGAGTGCAGGGCAGAAGTCCAACCAGGCCCTGCGGGACCACGGGCGTCATTCAGGAGGGCCAGGGGGGCTCCTGGAAGCAGTGACTTTGGATTTGGGGGGGACGGTTTCCTTGAGAGAATATCTGGAGTCAGCAGCCACTGGCCCCGGGACACTGGGGAGGAGGAGTGTGTGCTGGGGTACAGTGAGGTACCCCAAAATAATCGAGATTTGATGGCTGGCAGACCAAAGCCTGAGGCGGCCCCCGCGGTCCCACCAGCTTGGTCCCACCAACCTTGGCACAGTCCTGGCTGCACCCCTGCCTCTGGGGACCAGAAAGGGCAGGAGACGGGTGTCCAGGGCTGAGCTTCAGCCCCACACCATGGGCACAGATCCCCTGGCTGCCCCTCAGACCAGAGTCAGGTGTGTAGAGGCCTCTGGGGCAGTGGCTTAAAGGTGGGGCCCAGCCTGGTGGTGGCAGCGGGGCATTCTGGTCTCCTTCAAAGTCTGGTGTCCTTCACGGGGTCTCCTCACTCTCTCTGCGCCTGTCTGTCCTTCTCTGTCTCGCCTCCTCTCTGTGTGTCTCTGTCCTCTGTCTCTCTCTGCATCTCTCCCCCACTCCCTTCTCTGCCTCTCTGCCTCTCTCTGTCTCTCCTCCTCTCTGTATGTCTCTGT
>NW_022103928.1:61227543-61229879 GCF_000313985.2 Echinops telfairi | reverse complement strand
CCACTCCCTTCTCTGTCTCTCTGCCTCTCTCTGTCTCGCCTCCTCTCTGTATGTCTCTGTCTCTCTCTGCATCTCTCCTCCACTCCCTTCTCTGCCTCTCTGACTTTCCCTCTGCAGCCACCTCCCTGTACCCCAGAACCTCCTGGTTCTTCCTGCCTTACAGCTTCTCTCTCTCTCTCTCTCTCACTCTCATTTTCAACCCCCCTCCTCCTCCCCCATCCCTCCTACTCCTACTCCTCCCCCTCACAGCTGGGAGCTGGAAGGAGATCCCAGGCTCCTCTCATCCTTACTCCACCCTCCCACCATCACCCCAGCCACCCCCAGGTCTGGGCTTCCCAGTGGGCTGGGTCTCTGCACCCACTCAACAGAATCATGAATAGCAGCCTTGCTGGGCTGGCCCTGAGAGTAGCCACAGTGACCCCCAGGCCCATGTCCTCTGTCCCCATCTGTCCAGCATCCCTCAGACAAGGCTGCCCCACCCCTGTGCCTGCAGTGGGTCCCATTCGGTATCCGATGTGTCCTCTCCGTGGCAACCTGGGTGTCCCATGCAGCCACCGAGGCTCAGGTTGCAGGGGGCGGGCGTGTGTGGGGGCGTTGGTGAAGGAAAGTATGGTCCAGAGGCCTGGACTCAAAGGTCACTGTGCTCCCCCAGAGCCTCGCTCTGCTGGGGAGAGGGCCAAGATGCCTGAGGCTGGTATAGGGGCAGCTGCCTCAGCCTGCCCCAGTGAACCTCAGAGAGACATGGGTTCAAGTCCAAAGAGCCCCTGCTGCAGAGATGCCCCCGGGGTCACCCTCCCACCCTGTGAGCCCAGCACCCTGAGTGTTAGACACCACCAGGGTGCACCGCAGAGAGTCGGGCAGGGGCAGCAGGTATGGACATGGGCGGCACCGCCATGGGCTGATACCTGAACTCTGCCCCTCAGACTCGGAGCTCCTGTGAAATGGGGTGAATAGGGCCTGCCTGCCCTCTGTATCATGTGCAGGATGACGCGGACCGCACGGGAAAACCCATGAGCAGATGGTCTGGCACACAGCCAGCGCCCCATTGGGGTCCAAGGTCATGCCTGGTGCTTCTGGATGCTCCCCTTTGAGTGGCCTCTACTACAGCTTTCTCGGCAGAGAAGACCCCTACCCACCAGTGCTAAGCCAAGCAGCTCCCTTCCCCCCAGGTCTCAGTCTCCCTTTCTGCGGAATGGCCCTCCCTGTTCTGCACAGACACCTGGAGCAGCCCCACCGGGCGAGACCTTATCATGTACAAGGTCCCACCCAGGCCTGCCCTCTGCTCCCGAAACCTAAACTGGGGACGGGGTGGAGGGGGCTGTGAGAATGTCCTGCTTGGTTGGCCTGGCAACCGAGGCACCAGCTCAATAAGCTTGGGTGTCAAGGTGCCCAGCGGCAGTCCCACCCAAAAGGTCTGTCACTGGCTGGGCAGCCAGGGGGCTGGAGAGTCCTAGGAGCAGACCCTGTCCAGCCAGCCGGGCGGACCACTTGCTCCTCTCCTCCTGCCTGGCCCAGGCTGCCTCCAAAGCCACTTTCCCAGAAGGAAAGGGGCTGCCGGGCTGGCGTATTTATGTAGGCACGGCACATGGTCAGGCTCCGAGAGGAGAGAAATAGGAGCCTCCTCCCACTGCTAACCGATACGGTAACTGTCACCCACTTCCTGGAGGCTTGCAGCCCACGTTTGCCTGAGAGCCCTGGGCCTCCAAGTGCCACCCTCTGGGGCCTGACCCCACCTCCTCAGCCTTCCCTGGCACCTGCACAGGCCTCGGGCCCAGCCCTTTGCAAATCCCGTCCCTCTGCATGTATGTGACCACCCTGCCCTAGCCTCTGTCAATAGGTTCTCATGCATTCCATCCACCTGAAAGGTGTTCTTTTTTTTATCATTTTGTTAGGGGCTCATACAACTCATCACAATCCATACATACATCAATTGTGTAAAGCACATTTGTACATTCATTGCCCTCATCATTCTCAAAACATTTGTTCTCCACCTAAGCCCCTGGCATCAGCATCTCATTTTCGCCTCCCTCCTCACTCCCCCCTCCCTCATGAACCCTTGATAATTTATAAATTATTATTTTGTCATATCTTGCCCTGTCCAAAATCTCCCTTCACCGACTTTTTTGTTGTCCATGCCCCAGGGAGAAGGTTATATGTAGATCCTTGTAATCTGTCCCCCCTTTCCAACCCACCCTCCCTCTACCCTCCCAGTATCGCCACTCACACCACTGGTCCTAAAGGGATCGTCTGCTCTGGATTCCCAGTTCCTATCTGTACCAGTGTACATCCTCTGGTCTAGCCAGATTTGTAAGGTGGACTTGGGATCATGATAGTGG
>NW_022103928.1:61217672-61226700 GCF_000313985.2 Echinops telfairi | reverse complement strand
CTGTCAGTCCCATTGTTTTTTCCTCCAGATTGTTCATCCAGCCTATCTTATTTAGACAGACCTGCGGAGATAATAACATGCACAAAAATAAGACAGAGCAAAACCAAGCAACAATGTACAACAAAACAACAAACCGATGACAAAAAACAAAAGAAAACACAAGAAAGAAAAGCTTGTAGTTAGTTCAAGAACTGTTTGTTGGCCTTTAGGAGTGCTTTCCAGTCCAGTCTGTTGGGGCACCAAGCCCTTGCCCCAAAGTCCACCTCCGGCATTCCCTGGGGACCTCGCCACTCCGTTCCCTTGCTGTTCTGTTGCACCCCCTTGGTGTTTTTCCTCCATGTGGTGGGATCAAATCGGGCGCAATTCTCTGGTGTTGTCCCCTGTAGGGCTATGGGCCAGTGAGGGATGTCGTGTCTCACAGTGGGGCCGGCCATGTGGTCCTCTCTGTGGACTTGCTGCTCTAATCGGGAACATCGTCCTCAAGGTCTGGTGGGTCAGGATGTGCTCCACTCTCTCCTCCTCCCCCTTCATCTGCTCCCCTGTGCTCTGATCAGATATGTCCCTCTCCCGGAGCTGCAGATTCAGTGCCATCCTTTGCCCTGCTACCCTTTTTTTTTTTATAACTTTCCCCACCTCCTTTTTAGTTGGCCACCATATGTATCCCTGGATTTGGTCTGGTCCCTGCCATACTACCTAGTCCTCACCCCAGGAATGTTTGTATACAGCAGCTTTTTCCCGATGCCCCTTTTGCTTTTTTTTAAAGCTTACCTCAGCAGACTCATGTTGTACTTGTCCCCAAAATGTGTTCTTAAGTGGCTCTCTGAGTGGCCTTAGGCATGAAGCGTCACCGTGCCTCCGTTTTCCTATCTGCCCAGTGGCATTCGTAAAAGGGCCCACCTGGTCGAGCAGTGGTCGCGTGTGGACCCCCTAAGAGCGGTGGACCCCTAAAAGGGGTCCTGCCTTAGAGCAGCAGAGCCAGCTCCCTAACTCAGGGAGAGCGAGTTTATCGGACAGGGACAGGGACACCCGCTGGGGCTGGCAGTCCTGAGGGCACCTCAACGTGCTCTGACTGCATCGCCGAGATACACGTTCACAGCAGGACGTACTTTCCGGGAGCCAGGTGCTTTCCACTACTCAAGTCACCAGACCCAAACATCCCCCAGAACCACCAGAGAAAGCAACAAGAGTAACCTTCACGGTGCACGCAGTCTCATGTCTCAGTGGTCCTGTGGGCAGAGTTGTCCAGCCGGCCCTCCTGGCGAAATCATGCAATGATCACGTGCCATCCATCTGTCATCTTGGAGCCGTCCATCTGTCTTCCGCTGTCCATCTGTCTTTGGGCAGACACGCAGAGAGTTGTAAAGGCTCCGCAGAGGCGGGGTGAAGAGCAAGGCAAACGTGGGGTGCGGTAGGCGATGACAGAGAGTGAGTGTGGGTCGGGGAGGCAGTGCCCGGGGACACCTTGTGTGATGGAATGACGTGCCCCCCCGGCCCTGCTCTGTCCCGTGACCAGGTGCACTTTGGACCTTTCTGATTCATAGAGGTCTCATTGGCTGGTTCTTGGAAACAGACATCAGGCCTTCCCCTTGTTCCGCATTCTAGCAACACCTGGTGGCTGTGCAGGAGACGCCTTGGTCAGGGATTGAACCCAGGTCTCCTATGTGGGCCCGCCATGCCCGACCCTACGTGTTAGCTTATCGTGGTTATGCGTGCGATGCCACAGTGACTTGCAGACTCTGTGTGAGGCAGGGAGAGCCAGGGCCCTGTCCAGTTCCTCCCTGTGCACACCGCACTGCACGGGGCGCAGCACGTAATAGGGGCCCAGCAGAGTAGAGGTCAGAAATGAGCCCTTGCCCCTGAAATCCGCCGCTGCCCTGGGAGCGGAGAGCCGTCCTGCCAGTGTCTGAAGCAGCAGGGGCTCCTTAGGCTTCGTTGCAGCTGCCAGTTAGTACACGGGGCCAGGAACGTCAGTAGATGTGCCGTCTCCAGATTGGTGGGGGGCTGTGTGTACTTAGGGGGACTTCAGTAGGTGAGACAAAGCAGACAGAACACATGAGCACTTAGCCGGCCCTGAGAGTGGCCTCCTTAGAGCTTGTACATGTGTGCCTCTCAGCCTCACACCGCCCCAGCCTGGGTCCTAGTGATCTATCTCCCTCTGTGGGACCCGGCGCCTTCACTCTACCGCCTCCGCTCCTGGGTACAGACCCCTTCCAATAACAGTCCTGGCCTACACCCCATAGAAATATGCTGGTGGAGGGGTGGGCTGATGGCCTTGCCCTTGTCCCCCTAAGGAGCTGTCACTCTTCAAGGGAAGCCATGCTGGGCAGCCACCAGCCTTCCAACCCGGGGCCATTTCTAATAGCAGATGATGCCACCAGGCTGACAGCTTCACCCTTGACTTCTTCCAAACACCAGCAGGGGCTGCAACCGGCCTCCCTGCCCCTCATGCCTGACCTGCTGGGCAGTCCAAGCACCCTGCTGGGGCTGTGCCATGCACCTGTCAGCAGGGTCAGAGAGAAGACCCCCACGCACATACCCAGGGCCCTCCTGGTGGGCGCTTCTGGGGCCACCCTAGAACTGCAGGTGCCTGAGGGGCTCTGCTCTCCCCTCATACCCTGAATTTCCCTCCCTGGCTCCGGCCCACCCCCTCACCCCACCACCCAACAGTGCCTCTGCCGGTTCCACATCAGCAGAGCTGATGAGCACCAAGGTCATGGGCACAACCTTGGCACACTGATCCTCATGCAGATCCCAGGCAACTGGCCAACGCCTTGGCTGTGTGACCTTGGCCGGTCACTCCACCTCTCTGAACCCCCGTTTCCCCACCTGTGAAATAAAAGCAGGACACAATGATACCATGACAATAACCTATCCCTGCCTCTGGGAACTCTTAGGGGAATCAACACAATAATGCATGAGAAATGCTGGGTCCTGGGTGTGGTACCCGGCGGGGCCAGCAGGGAACTCTCCATTTGTTCTTGTGGCCACTCTCTGGACTCCTGTGCCATGCTGTTCTGCTCACACCTGTGCCCGGCTTCTGTACTGTTTTGGCAACTAGTGCTAGGCGTATGGAAGATGCTCAGTGCATGGTCTCTAGTTGAATGATCCCTTGACTTGTAGCCACAGGCACTTGGTCCTACCCTGATGCGCGCACGCACACCCACATGGCTAGGAACTTCCAGGGGAGAAGTGGGAATGGGAATATTCTGAGCAGTAGCAAGAGCAGGTCAGAACACTTCTGCTAAATGTCAACTGGTGCATTTTGTCAGCAAGAAAATGTCAGCTCAACTTGCAGAGCTTGCTGGCCACCAACACCGACAGAGACGATCGGGGAGGGAGAGGTGGCGCAGGGGTTAAGGCACATGCCTGCTAACCCCCAAGGTGGCGCTTCAAACTTGCCATCCGTTCCACAGGAGAAACCTGTGGCGACCCGATGCCCCAGAGAGTCCAGCCTGGGGGACCCTGGAGGCATGCCGTCCCGTCGGGTAGATATGAGTCAGAATCAACCTGACAGCACCGGGGTTGTTCTGTTTGTTATCCTGGGTGGAGGAAGTGAGCCCACCATCCAGGGAGGCATGCAAGCACAAGCTGGACTCAGCTGCTACAAGATCTGAGCTCAGGTTCTGCCTGCAGATGAACACCCCAAACCTAAACTTCCCGGAGCTCCAGCATATGGGGGGCTGTGAATTCAGGAGACAACAGCCCCCATGGAGCCTGCAGGGAACAACAGTTGCCCTGGAAGTGGATTTTGAATTGTCTGAACCTGAGGTGTGTCAGAACCGCAGGGCCCCCCACATGCAGACCCTCATGGAAGCAGCTCTCCGGGCCCTCCAGGTGGGCATGCAACCATGCCCTTGACAGCCAATCGCACTCAGTGTTTGCACTGTGTGGACCCCTGAAAAGCACCGAGGACCCTTAGGGGGAAGGAGGGAGTGAAGTGACCACAGAATGGTGGTGACGATGGTGACGGAAGGAGTCCGACGGGGGCGCAGGGGGTGGTGTCAGGAAGGAACATGGCTTATCTTTCGAGACTGCCGGGGAGGTGTTTTTGCCCGTGGAGACTTTGGGTTCCAAGGTTGAAGGTCCCCTGGGGCCTTCCAAGCTCCTCATGGCCTTTCTATAAGGGGCTTGAGCAGGCAGTAAAAGGGGGGGGTGCCGGGTGTACAGAGAGGTGGCTAGAGCAGGGCCCTGGACCCTAGGGCAGGAGGGAGCCCTGCAGTCTGACTGCGACTTCATTCACTGACATCCAGGGACCTCAGTCCCTAAGCCTTGGGCCATGGTTCTGCATGGCTTTCTGGAAGCTGGGGTCCCCTGGGCCCACGTCCCTGGGGAGGCTGTGTTCGCATCTGTCCCCGTGCAGATGGCTGGTGAGCACAGCTCGCAGCCCCCACCCCCATCCGCACCCCCCTTCTGTCGCGGGGACTCAGCTGCGTCAGGGAGCGTGGTGCAGCATTATTTTTAGAAGTGCCACCATCTGTTCAAGGTGCCGGGTGGCTCCTGTTCGTCTCTGCGAGGCCAGGGACAGCCATGCCAAGTCAGGGCAAGAGCTGCAGGGGGGACCAGGCCGCTGGGACGGTCACTGAGCGTCACTCCCATCTGCTGGGTGGGGGAGCCAAATGAGTCTCTCTGGCTGGCAGGCCGGGGTTCCAGTAGGATGAGCTCTGGGGTCGGGGGCTGTCCTGTGTCCCCTTGCCCCCTAACTGTCTGCTGGAACAGCCTACTGGCAGATGCTGACCGTCCTGGCCATGACCTCATCCCTGCCCTCCAGGTTTAGATGCAGAAAGGAAATAGGAGGAGAGATGAACACAAGAACCAGACCATTGGCATCCTAACAGATGGCATGGCAGAGACAGAACCAGCCAGCGGCCTCCTAAGAGGCCGAGCACCTCCCTGGTGGGGCCCCGCCTGTCACTGGCCCTGAAATGACACTGCAGGGAGTTTCCGTCTGAGCCACCACAGGGGCAGCCTGGCTAGGACGGAAGAGCAGAGCTGGCAGCCAGCTGTCTGGGCTTAAATTGGGGCACTGAACCAGCCCTTCCTGGTTCCATCCAGCTAAACCAGAATGGACCCAAATTTGTAAGATGTGAGTGGACCAGACTGGTGAACAGAGCTGGGGAAATCATGGGCCAGCACCCTGCTGGAAACTGATCTCCATCGTAGGAAACATGGGCGGTGCACAACAGCCAAAGCTCTTGGCTGGCAGCGTGAGAAACACTGGGCAGTGGCAGTCCATTTGAATGTGTGCTGCTCTCCACAGACTCTGGTAAGGCCCCCGCATCTCTTCCGCATCCCCCGTTCTGGGGTTCCAGCCCGTCCGTCATGTCTGCCATCTGGCGGTTGCCCCAGTACACCCCTCCCGCTGATTCTGTTTCTGACCGCTGCATCCACTGTGAAATGAACCAGGTCTAATTGGTTGGAAGCCCTGGTCCACATCCAAGCATCTCAGGATGCTGGGTGCTGCTTGCCTCGGCAAAGCCTCTGTTGGCTCGTCTGTGAAGTGGGATGTGCATGCAGCTCCTTCCAGGGACTCTGGGCCAACCCTCGTTTGGCACCTGTGGGATCAGGCCCTGGTTGGGCCTATGTCTGTGGCAGGTTCCGCCTCGGTGCGAACTACTCGGCCATTCCTGATGGTATTGCTCACTCCGTCACCGAGCAGTCCTGTGCTCGGTTGTCAGGGTGGGGAAGCGCTCTTTCCAGTTGAGAAAGCAAACTGGGGAAGCCCCCTGCTGAGGCAAGGGATGGGGGGGCCCAGAGCTCTGGAACAAGCCCCCATGATGAGCTGGCAGCCGGTGAAGTTAGAAGTAGGAATTGGGAATGGAGTCGGGAAGAAATTGGCAGAAAGACTTTGGTTCGTGGGACTGTAGGAGAAAGGCCGGTCCAGAGAATGTGCCCAGGGCAGAAGGCCAGAGCATCCACTAGTTGCTCACGAGATGGCAGAGTTCCATCAGGAGCCGGATCCCAGAGGGCTGATGTGGATCTACGGTCATGAACACGCCGTGGGGTTTGCTTGAAGCAGGCACCGGGGACCCCAGCAACGAGCCCTGGTGGTATAATAGGCTACTCATTGGGCTGCTAATTGCAAGGTTACCAGTTTGAACCCACCAGCAGCTCTGCTGGAGAAAGATGAGGCTTTCTGCTCATATACTGATTTAAAGTCCAGGAAACCTGCAGGACCCCATTCTCCTCTGTCCTGCGGGGTCACTGTGCATTTGGGGGAGCCAGAGCTGGATGTTTCCTACCCAGAGAGTCCCGTGCTCAGAGCTGAGTGGGAGCAGAAGAAGGTGACCCCGGCCTGGTACTCTTGTTGCTCTTGGCCTCTCTAGCTTTGCCCACTCGGTCTTGGTGTTTGGCCCCTCTGAGATGAAGTGTGTCCGGAGCCTAGGTCAGCTCCTGACACTGCACACGGCCTCAGTCCTTGGTACTCACATTCAACATCACGCTGGGGGCAGTGGGCACCAAAGAAGGAGAGGGATGTTGGGGGACCAGGGACTGAGGGGTCAGCAGGAGGCTGTCCGTGAGGAGCCTGCACAGGGGTCAGGAGCCTGGGCAGGGAAGGGAAAGGGAAGCCTGAGCCCTGACCCTGGTGCCATCTGCAACCTGCTTGATGGACTGGAGGGCAGCGCAGGGCTGGAGGAGGCCCGAGGGGCCTCGCTGGGTGCCTTGACACTGCTGCCCCGGCCATGCATAGCAAGGACCCACAGAAGGACGAGGGCAGATGGGGGTGGTCTGAGGCGAGAGGACTGTGAGAGGGGACATTTGGTGGCCCCTGGAAGGTTGGGTCTGGAGTCTGAGCAGGAGGGCAGGCTGGAGAGGTTGGCTTTGGCACTATGATGACAGATGTGGTCCCACAGCATGACAAACTGGCAGACACGTGACGAGGGATGGCACGGTGGGTGGATTGCTCCAGGAGAAGGGGTGGCACTAGGAGGTCAAGGGTGGGGCTGGGGGGAAAGCCTAGGGTTGGCACACAAGGGCGGAGCCACACCAACAAGGCAGATGTGGTCACACTGGAGGCGGCAGGGGGTGGGGGGTACAAGGATGTGAGCATTGGGTAAGTGTAACAGGAGGTGGGGGGTACAAGGATGTGAGCATTGGGTAAGTGTAATGGGAGGTGGGGGGTACAAGGACGTGAGCATTGGGTAAGTGTAAAGGTTTCAAAGACCCTGGGCCACCAGGGAGTTCATCCCCAGAAGCCACCCAGATGTCTCAGGAGAGGGAGGGGAAGAAAGAGAGCCCTGGGTTTGTTTTCCTCATGCCTGTTCATGTCGTCCCCTCCTCCACATCTGAGGCTAAGCCAGGGCCTCGCAGAAGTCTCCGTCTTCCCGGAGGAGACCCCAGCTCCAGTGGGAGAAGCAGGGAGACCACAGGAAAACTGGCACCAAGCCAGAGCCAACTCTGCTTGTGCCTGGAAGAGAAGGCCAGGAAGTGGCACCTTGGCCGTCTCAGGTGTGAGAAACACTTAGTGGAAAAGCCCCTCCCCCTTGCTCACAGCACCCCCTGAGCCCCCGCCCCGCTGCCCCATTCCCTCCAGGCCCTGGGATCCTACATTGGTGCTCACTCTGAGTGCAGTGAGGTCCTGGCCCCTCAGCTCCCAGCTCCCAGGACTGGAGCCCAATCCTTAGCCTCCTGCTTCTATGGCGGGGACTTCAAAGGACTCACTCAGTTCTCAAAAGTGGTCTTCTTCTCAGGCCCCAGCCCCCCTGGGGTGAGTCTGCCATCCCCACCTATGGAGGGGAGAATATTATCCACTCACTTAGACTGACCACACCACATAAATATGTGCCCGGGCCCGGCAAAATGCCTTTCTTTTTTTTAAAATTTTTTATTTAACGAAAACCAAAAGTGAAGGACCGTGCACTACAAAGGGATTGATAATGCCGGGCATTAGTAACAGATGGTGCTGACAGACAGCAGGGAGTCCTCCGGGCATGCCCTCAAGTGGCCTTTTGCAGAGTGTCAGTGTTGTTTCAGGCCTGCCCACTGGGACAGTCCCATTGCTGGAGAACTAGGGTTTGATCTTCACACCCAATATCTGGAACCAGCTCCCATGCCTGCCTGCCTGCCAGCTTGTGGACATGGCCTTGTGCCCTTCCCCTCTCCACCCTCACACAAGCACAGGGAGCCCCTGGGGGCTGGGCCTCCGCTCACACCACCTCCCTCCCTCCTTCAGCACCGCTGTCCTGGAAAGCTCCCCGGGCCACTTATAGCCCTGCCTTCTGCGTCAGCACCACAACATGTGGACAGCTCCTCGGCCCGCGATCCTTCGCGCCTCTCCCCCACATCTCCAATCAGCACTGTAGCCTTGGGGACAGCTCCCAGGGGAGCAAGTTCCCAGATTCTTCCCCCTCCCCGGGGTGGGGGCACCGACATGTCAGTCAGCACCAGGAGCACAGAGGCAGCTCTCATTCCCAGCCTGTGCTGGTCAGCATCCGGGGTGAGAGAGGGGCCTTGGGATCAGGTTCCCTGACCTCAGCCACCCAATGCCTCCCCAGAACCACCTCTGCCTCTCCATCAGCACCTCCTCCCCAGAGACAGCTCCCTGGGCCCCAACCCTGCAGGCAGAGGTAAAGCTAGAGGACTCACCTATCCACCAGTGATCAGTTTCATGTGGCCAGAGCCCTGACCAAGGCAGAGCCCCCTGGATTCGCAGTAGAAACCTCAGACAAGAGGAAAGGACTTGATCCAGAGGGGGTGGGGTGTGTGTGTGTGTGTGTGTGTGTGTGTGTGTGTGTGTGTGTGTGTATTTCACCTGATCTCAGATCAAGCTGGTCACAAGTCTCACGTGAGGCCTGTCACGCTGGACCCTGTCTTAAGCCATGCTTTATAGAGGGCTGTGCATTGTGTGTGGCTGCCCCTGACCTGCACCTGGTCACAGAGAATGTCAGCTCGGGAAAGGGACAGAAAGGGAAGGGGCAGTGACAGACAGGCTCATCCTGCACAGAGCTCAGAAGCATGAAGGGGCTGCAGGGAAGCAGACCGGGCGGCTGGAACCTTTATACTCTCTCCCTTGGGAAAACGTGTCGCGCGG
>NW_022103928.1:61179477-61217572 GCF_000313985.2 Echinops telfairi | reverse complement strand
AGGGGCTCATCACTTTGCGCCTCTGGCCCATCCAACGGGGGCCTTTAGTAAAGAGGCAAGTAGTCAAACCCCTGGAGGCCAGATTGTTCCTACAGGTGATGCTGGAACGTATGTTCCTACTTCTACCCCCGACCCTGCCACCCTGCACTCCGGCCTTCCCTCAGAGGGTCACCTTCAGGCCCAGGCCTTAGGCTCATCCTGAAGACAGTCTGTTTCAAAAGGAGAGTGCGGACCCAGCAGGCCACATTCACCAGTAGGACAAACTCGGGGGATGGAAGTAAAGGGGACAAACCAAGGAAGCTCATGTCACCCAAGTCCCTCCCTAGAGCAAGATCCAGGGAGCGGCCGGTCCCAGGCCAGCCTGCGCCCCGCACTATCCCTCCCACACTGTCCCAGCTGCCCCACCCGAGAGGAGCCTCCCCAGTGCATCCTGTCTCCAAAGCTCCTCCCCCTCCTTCTGCCAATGGCTTTGCTGTCCACGTCCTCAGAACATTCTCCAGGATTCTCTCCGAGGGAAGACTAAGCCCATCAAGGGCATCCATCTTAGAAAGCAGGCCCTGCGGGGGAGGGGGGCCACGGAAGGCTAGGAGGGGCAGCAGTGGGTTTCGGTCAGCTCCTGACTCTTGGTTCCAGCCACTTCTCCCTGTGGCCCCCACCCCAGCAGGACGTGGCCACAAACCGGGTGTCTGCTGGGGAGAAGGAATGGCAAGGCCACGGAGGTGGGGCACCCAGTGAAGCTAGTATCAGTGGATGGCTGAGTCTCTAGGGACAGCACCGCAGTGTCCCTCTGAGATGGTCTGTCCCCACCCCTCGCCGCCATGCAGAAGGAGGAAACAGAGGGCGGGAAGCTGGTCCCACAGCAAAACAGAGGCTCAGGACTCCGGCAGACAGGGTTGAACTCTGCCTTCGCCAAGTGGCATGCCGTCCCCGGGCCTCAGCTTCTGGGCTGTCAAGTGGGTCTGGTGACCCCACCCAGCTGGGGGACAGCATGGGGTAAGCTATCTCCAGCCATAAGAGGGGCAAAACCAAGACCAGGACCCCCCCCCCAAAATCTGGATTCTAGGCCAGAGCCATGTGGCTACAGTGCCCCCCACACACACCCCTCCTGAGAACAAGCAGTCCAGGAACTGCCTGTGTCCATCTGCAGCTCCTGGATGTGGGGGGACTTGGGAAGTTCATGACCAGTTCTTCCCAGTCAAACAGGGACTTGAAGTATCTTTCTTCTTCTCAGAATCCCAGGACGCAGGTCGGGTCTGAGGGGCACCTGCTCAGGGTTATCAGGTGGAGGGCTGGGTGGACAAGTGTGTAGACACATGGATGGGTGAACCCATGGGTGATAGGTCAGGAGGACCAGAAATGGAAGGGTCTTCCTGACTGCTTCTCTGTATCTCACAGGCCAGGGCCCGCGTGAACTCCAGTGGTCAGCTAAGGACTGGACACACACCCCCGGCCAAGCAGGAGAGGGAGATGCTGCCCCGGGAGCCCTGAGACCCACCTGCACTCCCCAGGCCTGCTTTCTGCTGCCTTTGCCTTCGAGGCAGATGCACAGCCCTTTCTGTGTTGAAGGTGGATGGTTTTTGTTGGGCTTTTTTTTTTTTTCCTTTTTAGGATTTTCCTTTTCTGGTGAACAGGATGGGAGTTTTCTAAAAATAGTACTGGACTCACTTCTGAGGTGTTCGCTTTTCGATTCACATCTTTCTTCCGAATCCTCTCTCCCTGCCCATGAGAACTCAGAGCGGAAGCTGTTGTCAGCTCCCATGCACGCACGCACATGTACACGCCAGGGCCTCGCACGCTTGGGCCTGGACCCAGCAACGCACCAGCCACGCCGTACAACAAACTGACAGGCGGGTAGTGGGTCAGGGTCAGGGCCGGAACAGAGGGGAAATGAGCTTTGTACGCTGTCTGACCAGGCGGGTGGGACCCTTCCCCAGGCCTCCGAGGGGAGGGGGACCCTGGTGGAGCAGAGGTGGGCCATGGAGAGCCGGGTCAGTCGTGACAATGAGGACGGAACTTAGCGCTGGTGAGCAGGCATATGGTCTGGCCCTGGCTGGCGCCCAGTGTGATCTCCCTGCCCCTCCCAGAGCACTCGGTGGGGCAGAAGGGGAGGGGTGGGGTGGGCTGGGGCAGTCAAGTCAAGAGCCTTGCCCTGGTCACTCTCCTGGGATCTCCAGGCCGGGCCTGTGCCCCCATTTCTGACCTTGCTGCCAGGGGCAATTTGATGACAACGGTGGCTTTAAAAATACACATTCTATTCTGACCAGGGACACCACAGCAGGTCTTGCTGAAAATGGGAAAAGATTGTAGAAGAAAACTCAAATTCCTTTTACAAAGAAGAAGAAGAATCCTAGCCCAGGGGACTGACAGAGATTGAGGAGCTCCCAAGACACTGTCCTCAGATGCCCTTAGAGCTCGGGATGGATGCTACCCCCAGTCACTGATCCTTAAAAGAAACGTGCCACGTTCCTCTAAATAATCAACGGCAAGAGACCAAACGGGTAGCCTGTGCCCTAGAATGCAGGTGAGACCCTCAGGAGAGGCAGGGAGGTTGGATCCAGGGGAACAGAACAGGCAAGGGATGGGGGGTGAGTACCAGGTGACAGACAAAGCCAAGGTCATGGAACAAGTCATTTAAAACTTGTTGTTAAAGGAACTCCGAATTACCTCTGCAAACTTTCCACCTGAAAGGCAATCAGATATTGTTTTTAAACACCCACTAAGGTGGCCTTTAAATTCAGCACATCCTCAAACAGAAGTACGCCCCCCCCCAACCCCCACCACCACACACACACACCCAGCGCGGTATTTTTAGCACATAATTCACTGCGATCCTCTCAGCTTCCGTCCTTCGGTTGGAGTTTGAAAAGCTGCTGGTTTGGGCTTTTATTGTTTAATCCTCCCTTTGAAAGATAGATTCCTTCTGGGTTAAATTAACTTCAAGAAGGAGGGGGGGGGGAAATATATATATATACATATATATCTCTGCCAACAACAGCCCTCTTGTGTCCCTCTAGGCAAAGGCATTTTATTGAGAGGCCCCTAACCTATTCTTGACTCATTGGAATGTAACAATGTATCCATTTAAATGCTAAGAAGATGAAAATGAAGTGCCTACATCCAATCACGGCAGAATGTTCTCCTGGATGCCTAAGGGCCTGCTGTATCAGAGCCTGCAGGGACTCCCACCAGAGCTCCAGTCCAGCCCATTCAGAGCCTTAAGCCCTGAGAGGAAGGGGGCTTGTTCAAGGTCACCCAACGGGGATCCTGGGCCAGAGCCCTGGAAAGGAGTGCAGGTGTCCCTGGACTCTCACCTTGGCTGCCACGCCCCTCTGTGTGCACTCCATAGGTCCATGTGCCCATTGCTCAGGAGGAAGTGGGCCAGCCATGCAGGGTGCTGAACTGGCTGCAAACAGCCTGAACCCAAGCCTCAGAAACACACGCTTGCACTTGGCCAGGAGTGGAGCCGTGCCCAGCACCCACACACGGGAGGTCTCACTGGGGCCTCAGAGCAGCCAGTGAGCCAGTGGCAGTCATCCTCACCTTGCAGCTGAGGCCCAGAGAGGCTAGGTGACTTCTCCAAGGTCACACAGCCAATTCAAGCCCTCTGGCAGATCAGGTGCCCTTTGGGTGAGGCCGCAGAGATAGCAGTAGGAGTGGGAGGAGCTGCAGCTTCAGCCTCACACCCGGGCCTTGTTATAAAGAGGAGAGGCCTGCTCACTGCCGAGAGGCCAAGGACTGCCTACTGACGCTGACATATTCCTGCATGCCACGGCTGGTAGGACCCTCACCAAATCTCTCAGGGGGAGATCACTGTCCTCATTTTACAGGACGATTTTGAGCACCCAGGACCAACTAAAAGCCACTCCATCTGGCCCAGATATTCATCCACTCACCAGGTAATTAGTGAGCATCATACAGATGCCCAGCAGGGCACTGGACACAACATAGGCCCGCCACTGCTCATACCGAGCATTTGAGCCACAAAGGGTCCCAAGTAGGAGCAGTTCAGATATGTTCTGGGTGGTCAGGGAAGCCTCCCCGGAAGGGCCCTGCAGCTGAGCAAGACATGCAGGCATGAGTGAGGGGAAAGCCCTGGGATGGGCGAGTGCCTTGTCCAGTACAGGTGCCCAGCAGGATCTAGATCAGTGGTTCTCAACCTTCCAAATACCGTGACCGTTTAATACAGTTCCTCATGTTGTAGTGACCCCCAACCATAAAATTATTTTCATTGCTACTTCATCACTGTCATTTTGCTACTGTTATGAATTGCGCCACCCCTGTGAAAGGATCGTTTGACCTCCAAAGGGGTCGAGACCCACAGGTTGAGGACCGCTGGTCTAGAGGCTCAGCCTGTGAGTATCTCCAAACCTGCTGCATGGGTCTCACAGAAGGTCCCTTGCCTTGGGTGTTTGTGGGGGTCAAGCTAATCCTACAGTCAGACCTCATTCCAGATGGGCTACTCAATGGTAGGAGAGCGGAGACCCCCAACGAGCAGGGCATGCATGTGCGAGGTACAGGCGGTGAGAAATCTCTGACCCAGGCCTCGTGAGAGAGGGTAGCCGATGTGGACAGTCTCAGACAAGGGGGTTTAAGGTCAGCCATCTCTGTGGGGTGGATGAAAAACCAACTTTCACTTGAGTTCCTCCCTAGCCCTCCCACCCGCCCCACCAGACCTGTGCACAAGGCCCCTCCCTGCACACTTCTATGTTCCTCACAACCTTGAACTACCAGACAGTTAGTTTTATACCTTCAGTTTCTTCCTGGTCCATCGTCAGGCTTTTTAAGTCCTACTGAACCTGCAAGGGAAAAAGTGTGTGTGTGTGTGTGTGTGTGTGTGTGTGTGTGTGTGTGTGTGTGTAAGGAACCCTGGAGGTGAGGTGTGACATAAGCATTGAGGTGTTTACCACATGGTTGGCAGTTCAAACCCACTTGCCACTTTGAGGGAGGAAGATGAGGCTGTCTGCTCCCCTAAAGATTTACGGTCAGGGAAACTCTATATGATTCAGTGTATATGCAGGTGTATTTGTGTGTGTGTTTATATGTATGTGAATATGCATACAAGCATGCACATACATGTGTGTGTGCATCTATATACATGCATACATACGTGCATGTGTGTATCCCTTACTTAGATGGAGAGGACAGGCCTTCCCCAATATCCTGGGCCAAGTCAGATCTTCCTGCCCTGAGAACCCCCATGATGGCAGATCCATCGGTTTGTGGAAATCACTCCTTTGGTGGTCTTTCTCCTCCGCTGACATCTCCCAGGCGGCACAAACCATGTCTGTGTTGCTGGGTGTGGGGCCCAGAGCACGTGCCAAGACGACTACTGAATGACCGTGTGGACCCCGTGGCATTTGGACAAGACCGCAAAGATGCCCAGCGGAGGCTGGCTGGGTGGGTAGATGGGTTGACTGAAGATGACTGGTGAAGGTAACACCCCGCCCCCATCATGAACATCTTCAGTGGCACTGTGGGTTAAGTGTTGAGCTGCTAACCAAGTGGCCCATGGTTCGAAGCCTGCTGCCGTCTCCCAAGAGAAAGAGGAAGCCGTCTGCTTCTGGAACGCCTTCCTAGCAGCCCTGGGGACCTAGAGAGTGGTCACCATGAGTCAGACCCCGCTCGGGGGCCTGGATGGCTGCTGTCGTCCACCTCTGTGGCCACTAATGAGTTCCAGAGCAGATGCTGTCAGAGGTGTGGTTATCAGTGCCTGGAAACTGCCGACAGAAAGCAGCCCCTGGGGCTGCAGCGTCCCTTGTGGCTTGCAAAAAGCCCTTCCTTTCACCTGCAGCATTTCGTTGAAGGACCACCCATTCCCAAGAGGGAGATTTACCACCTGGCCTCAAGGGAGACTCGGGTGCCAGGCTCTCTGAGTGCAAGTCCCTGCTCTGCCCTTGCCCGGCCTGTGATCCTGAGCAGGCTGCTTCTCCCCCCTTGGCCTCCGTCTCTGTCTTTGTGCTGTTAGAAAACCAGAGGATTTGGCGACGTGGGTTGGTCATGAGGATCACTGGGGTTGACTGATTGCTTTCCCCATGCAGGGCTTCTCTGTTCTGGAATTTTACATGAAATGTGTCGTCCAAGTCTCATCACAACACCTGTGAGGTCCATGGGATTGTAGTTTCTCCTCCTTGAAGATACGGAAATGACAGTCTGTTTGTTTGCATGCCATGCTGGTGGGAGGTGGAGTAGCCAGAATTTGAACCTAGGAACTGTGGTCTCCGGAACTCCTGTCCATCCCCAGGCCTTGCTCCTGGAAAAGCACTCGCAGGCTCACCAGACCCAACAGTGCAGCATGGCCCAGTCTCTGGTAGCTGCTGTTCCGCCAGTGCCAGCTCACGGACACCCCCGTGCACAGGAGAGCGCAGTGTTGCCCATCTTCTGCCATCCTCACCACCTGTTCCAGCCCCCGTGGACTTGGAGGGTCTTCCAACCAACAGGGCTCCTCTTGCGGCCCCCAATCGGATCTGTGCAATTTGCATTGACTAAGCCTTAGAAGTGGATCGCCAAGCCTCTCTTCCTAATCTGTCTTTGTTTGGAAGCTCTGCTGAAACTTGTCCACTAAGGATGACCCTGCTGGTATTTAAAGCACTGGTGGCCTAGCGATACACAGGCCACTACAATGTGACAAACCGACAGTAGTGTAGTCTATGACATATGACACATGGTATCTTTATGTAGCCTCTGTTAGGATACATTGTATATGACCATCCCCAAGTTGTGGCTAGAAAAAGGAAGACTCAGAGGCATGCGCTGACCAGTTCCAGGTCACAGAGTGACCCCTCCGCCATGGCAGGATGCTGAGGGCAGGCCTGAGGTCATACGTGTCTGCCTGACTCTGCCTTCTCCCGCCGTGCTCGGATAAGTGCTGAGGGGTGAGCTCCCTGGGGCTCCGGGTCAGCTCTGAACTCCTTCAGAACAGCAGGCCCGTGCCTCCTCATCTCGACTCTTGTCCTTGAGAAACCAAAGCCTGTTCTGGAAAATTGCCTCTAAAATCAGCTCCCCAGTCCCGAGGCTCCAGCCAGGGCTCTGGCCCACAACCCCAGCCTCCTTCCCTTCCTATTCCTGGTGTGTTATCCGGACACCCTCAGCACACTCCCTCCTGCTTTCCCTGGGGCCCTAAGCCCATGGGCCATGGCACTGCTCAAGTGTATGTGGCCGAGGAGCGTGGCAGCCCTGCTGAGGAGCGTCGCAGCCCTGCAGATCTGCACCAGGGCGGCCAGGTAGCCCCTAGCACACAGAGCCTCTGAAGTCCATTTTACATCTTCTCACCCCAGGGAAAAATTGATGCTTCCCACGGGGAGGGAGGGTGCCATGGTAGGACTGCCCTCCATGCGGGAGACCCCATTCAGCATCCAGCCAGTGTACCTCACCAGGGGCCACCCCATCTCTCGGGGAGGAGTGGGTGTTGCTGTGATTCTGAACAGGTTTCAGAGGAGCTAAGGAAGAAAGTCCTGGGAATCCCCATCTGGAAATCGGTCCAGGAAGACCTGGGTCACAGCAGCGCCCCCTCTGCCAGCCACGGGGATGGTGCTGCACTGGGAGGGTTCCCTTCCACTGGGGGACTGCTATGAGCCAGGGGACAGCTAACCACACTGCTGCTGGCTGGAGTAAAATGACCCCTTCCGGAAGGTGGGCAGTGTGGGGGCAGAGGAGAGGGGACAGCATTATCCCCACTTCACACATGAGGCAGTGGAGGCTCAGAGACAATGTGAAGCTTCATTTTGGGGGCCCCTCAGCCAGGCATCAGGAGAACTAGGGGTGGAACCCAGATGCATCTGACTCTGGATCCTTTGTGGTACAGTGGAGTCTGAGACTGCTGACCTGCAAACCACAAGGTCAGCGGTTCAAAACCACCAACTGCCCCATGGTAAAAAAATATGAGGCTTTCTTTCTGCTCCTATGAAGATAGGTAGCCTGGAAAACCCCCAGGCAGGCCTACGAGTCATACAGGGTCCATGGGAGGATGAGCTGACTCACGGCGGTGGCGGTTGGTGTTCTTTGTTTAATTATTAATCATTTTATTGGAAGTGCTTACAGATATAACAATCCATAATTCAATTAGGTCAGGCATCCTTGTACAACTGCTTCCACCATTGGTTTCAAAACATTGTCTGAACTCTTCTTCTGGAACTTCTTGAACTCTTTGATATCAGCTCCCCTTTATCCCCGCCCTCCCCACCCTACCCCCCAGGAACCCTAATTATTATATGATATATTATTATTATTATTTTGCCATGTCTTAGACCATCCAATGTATCCGTTCACCTACAATTCTGTTTCCATTCCCTCTACTGGGATTATACAGTCATCGTTACTATAAGCTCCCCCTCCCCCCACCTCCCCCTCTCTTCCCATGTACTTCCATATTCCCGTTACTGTTTCTGAAGGGTTCTCTGTCTTGGCTGTCATACACAGAATGATCTTAATTATACAAATGAACATACGGAGGTCCAACAAGATTAACGAAGTAAAACAAAGACCATGATAGGGAGGAGGTATTGAAGAACTAGAGGATAGTTGTCTGTTTCATCAGTGCTAGACCACACCCTGGATATGACATCCCTTCCAGGTGGCCTTTCAGTTATCTTACAGGTAGGTTTGGGGTCTTCACTTTGACTATGCTCCTTCACATCAATCCGATTACTTGTTTTTGAACTTCTGATACCTATTCCTGTCGACACCTCATGATCACACTGGCTGGTGTGCTTCTTCCATGTGGGCTTTGTTGCTTCCCTGCTAGATGACTGCTTGTTTATCGTCAAGCCTGTAAGACCCCAGACTCTATCTTTTGATAGCCGGCCACCATCAGCTTTCTTCACCACATTTGCTTATGCACCCACTTTGTCTTCGGGCATCGTGTCAGGAAGGTGAGCATCATACGTTGCCACATTACTAGAAGAAACCATTCTTGTACTGAGGTAAGATTTAAGTAGCTGCCCAACGTCCATCTGCTTCCTTGTTGCATTTATATGTCTATCTGTGTACAGTCCACCACTAGCCTCCTCTTCTCAAACAGGAAGGAGAGAGCACCCTGGGGGAGGCAGACAAGCCCCCTCTGGGCCCCTTGACTCTCTGCACCCCCGGCTCAGGACAAGCTCCTTCCTCGGCAAACTCCAGATTAAGTCTGAAACACCTCAGGTGCGGGAGTGGCCGCGTGGCCAGAGAGCCCAGACAGGATGGAGGCGTGGGACTGAGGGAGGGGCCCAGGCCTCTTCCCTCCCCACTCCCTTCTCTCTGCTGGGGCCTAGGATGGCCAGCTGTCCAGAGCTGCGGGTGGGGCTGGTGCCCGTGCCAGGCTCAGCCGAGCTCATCAGGGGCCCTTTGTCACCCAACGCTTGCTCGCGGTGTTGGGTGTCTGAGCGGATTGGATTCTCTGCTGAAGCCCAGCAGTAGCAGCGCTCCTGCTCCCGTGGGGACAGTCGGCCGCTGTCCGAGGTGCTGGCTGTGGGGCACTCCTCCAGGTGAGGGCTTCTGCCCGGAGGGGCGGGGGTCTGGCTCTGGGATGAATGCCGTCCTCATGAATATGCATAAGCTGGCTTCTCTAGCCTGGTGGGGGCTGTGGTGTGGGTGGAGGTAGTCAACTTCCCCCCAGCCCTCCCACCCCACCCAGGTCTGCTGCCCGGGAAAGGGAGGGAGTGTGGGGACACAGTCGTGTATCTTTGGGTGCAGGTGGTAGGATATGGGAGGAGGTGTGGGGCCTGGGGACTCGTGCGTGTCTGTGTGAGGGGAGGGGTGGTCCCTGGATGGTGCCGATGGGGGCCGTGGGGACAGAGGGCTGAGAGAGCAGTTGCTCCAGGAGGAAGGTGGTGGGAACATAAGTGTAAGCCCAAAAGTGTGCCATGTGTGACTTCAGAGTACCCGTGGGGGCGACACAGGGCTGATGCGGCGGGGTCTGTCTATGGGGCAGGGCCTAGCAGTATGTGGTCGAGGACACGCTCCAGATTGTGTGAGGCAGTGTGTCACGGGGCAACAGCACCTGGGGGAGGGGGGCCACAATGGTAAGGCATTGCCAGGCTGCGGCTCTGCTCAGGTGGTGTGCTGAGAGTCGGGTGGGTGCTGGCACCATATGGGTTGGCGGTGTGTGTAGGTGTGGTCTGAGGTGTTGTAAGAAGGACTCAAGTGAGAATGAACATGTCTCAAGTGTCAATCATGATGCTGATTGTCTATGTGCCCATGCACATGCGGGCATGTGTGTATATTACATGTGCCCATGCATGTGTGTGAGCATGCGGTATGTGCACATACATGTGTGCATGTGTGTTATATGTGCCCACATGTGTGTGAGTGTGTGTTATGTGTGTGTGAGTGTGTGTTATGTGTGTGTGAGTGTGTGTTATGTGTGTGTTATGTGTGTGTTATGTGTGCATATGTGTGTGTACACGTACATGTGTGCGGGCATGTTATATGTGCCCATGCAATGTGTGTGAGCATGTGGTATGTGCACATGCAAATGTGGGTGCATGTGCGCATGTTATATATACACATGCAGATGTGTGGACATGTGTGCATGTGTGTGCACAGGTGAATCCAGTGCCTGTGTGTGTGTGTGTGTGTGTGTGTGTACGCACAGTGGGGGAATTCCTGAGCAACTCTCTCATGAAGCCCGCAGCCATCTGACCCTTGTCCCCGCCTCTGTGCTTATCTCTGCAGGAGCCGACACCCCTGACCATGTAGATGCCAGCTCTGGGACACAGCATGGGCTTCAATGAATGGGGACTTCTGAGTCTGCAACGCTGAGCCTCTCTGGCCCTTGGACTGCACCCTACACCTGGAGGCACCCCCTGGTGCTCCCCACTACTGTCACCAGCCCTCCTGAGCCACCCCCTGTGCCCAGGAACCAGACTCCGTGTCCGGGAGCCACAGGCGTCCAGCGAGGTTGAGCTGAAGGCAGCCCAAGGGCCATCTCCCAGCACCCTCTTGATAGGCAGGGGCCTCGGGCTCACCCCAGGCAGGGACTGTGGCAATCATGGGTGACATGACCAACAGCGACTTTTACTCCAAAAACCAAAGAAATGAGTCGATCCGTGGGGGCGAGTTCGGGTGCACGATGGAGGAGCTGCGCTCCCTCATGGAGCTGCGGGGCACGGAGGCGGTGGTCAAGGTCAAGGAGACCTATGGGGACACCGAAGCCATCTGCCGGCGCCTCAAGACCTCACCTGTGGAAGGTAGGTGTGCCCCGGCCCCCTGCTGAGGGGAGGGGTTCAGGAGTCCCTGAACGGGAAGACAAGCTTCGAGGTTGAGTCCTCCCAGAGGCGCCTTGCAGGAGAGGCCTGGTGAGCTGCTTACAAAAGTCGGCCATGGGAACCCCTAGGGAGAGAAGTCCTGCTCGGGGCAGCTGTTACCGGAACTCGGTCAGTCACAGTCAGTGTGTATGTGCTTAGGTTTCCGACACTGGCTGAACAATCCATGGGGCCATTCTAGAGCATGCTGGCTGAGTTCCAGGGACCGGCCCCCATTGTCCCACACCAGGTGCTGGCTTGGACCCCAGACCCCTGCAGAGAGTCGGGGCTGGGGGTGAGGGTGTGGTGGAGCCACACCGTTAGGGTTCATCCTGGATGGCAGACCTCCTGCCTCAGGGAGGGGCTGGAAAGGGACCGGACAGGGCCACCATGGACACTCCTCCCTGGCCTGCACCAAGGCTCAGTTGCTCTGCCTGCACACCTGTCCCCCCACCACCCAGGACTGGCCTTAGGGTCTAGCCACCCCGCCTGCCCTTTAGTCCGGGCCCCAATCCCCCTCCACCCCACCCTGCCGCCAGGCTGGGATCAGACCCTGCCCTCCAAATCCAGGCTCTGACTGGGGCTGGGGGACTCCGGGGGCACCGGGAGATGGGCCATCATGAGAGGGAGGCAGATGGCCCTGCTTGTACTGCCCTGGTGTCAGGGGTGAGGGGACATTCTCGTTGTTGTGGGATCTCTGGAAAGAGGGGTTCTGTGTTTAGGGATTCCTCTGGACCCTGGGGCAGCAGTGGGAGAGAAATTGCCTGGCTTAGACATCAGAACTGGGGTCCGCACCAGCCACAAGGGACTGCTGCCCACAAGGAGGGTGAGGGGTCCTGACCTGGCCTAAAACACATGGATGGGAGTCTCGGTTGAACCCTCGGTTCCTCTGTCTGGGAAAGTGGGCCGGTGCCTGGTGTAAGTGGCCAGTACCAGTGGCCACAGGGATTACCTCCCAGACAGCCGGGCAGCCCGAGTAGCACGGAGGTCGAGCCCAGATGGAGCGCCTGGTGCAGACAGGGGTGGAGTGGTGGGCAGTGAAGATCCAGAAGGCTTCCTGGAGATTGTTGAGCTGGTGAGGGGAGAGAGGGCAGCTGAGGGGCACCATGGGGCAGCGGCTCCTGAAGGCCCACAGAAGCCACACGGAAGTAACGGGGACCCCGTTTCCTCACCTGTGAAACAGAAAAAGCAAGGACGGCCCCCTCAATCTCTCCACCTCCTGCCAGCCTCCTTTGACCCCCACCCGCACCCACACCCGCACTAGCACCGGGCCTTGGTTTCCTGCTATGCGTGGGTGCCCGAGAAGGGGGCAGCCCTGAATCTCAGAATGCTGCCTTCTGGGTCCTTGGAAGGATCCCCAGGGGAGAGCAGCGTAGGAAGAGACGCGGGAGGGACAGGAAAGCACAGAGCTGCAGATTTCACCCTGGGGTGGTCCTGATCCCAATCTGCCACTTACCCATGGGAACGTGCGCACCCCAGCCTCTCTTTGCCCCATATCCTCGAGTCAATGGGGTCCTACGAATGAATGGTCCCTCGTAGGGGCGTTTTGGAGCAGGGAAGTTCTGTGTCGGTGTTTGGGGTCTGGCCCCAGCCTCTGTTTTCCCACCCTTAAAAGGGGGGTGAGCACCGAGTGGGGTCATGGAAGCGGCCGTTCCTCAGGAGGAGCTGGGAAAGGCGGGCTGTGCAGTGCTTGCACTGGGGGTGCCCAGGAAGGGGGTATTGTCACCCCATTTTACAGGTGAGAAGCATGGGGCTCAAGTTCACCCCCACTTTGAATGCAGCTCATCTGTCACCAGGCTGAGGTGTCCCACGTCCCTGAGCCGCCCCCTCCTCCCTACCGGGATCAGCCCAGGTGCAAACTGTCAGACATGGCAGGTGGAGCGCTCAGGATGCTTGCTCTGGGTCCCCTCGTGGGCAGCGCTGGGCCTGCCCCTGTGACCAGAATTGAAACCCAGCCCAAACTTAAAGTGATGGGGGCTGGGTGGCACTGGCCCGAGGGGCTCAGGTTGACTGCTCTTGGCAGCCCCTGCATCCCAGAGTCACGGTGCGGGCAGCCGCCTCAGGCCCTGCCTCAATTAGCCCTCTGCTTCACATCCTGCCAAGTTAATAAAATCCCTGCGGGTGAAGGATGGGCTTTGAAGCAGGGAGAAAGCCGCTGCCCATGCGGGATGTGGACCACAGTGCCAGCAGCTCTTCCTAGGAGCCGGCTGTGGGGACGCCCAGTCCTGGCCCCTGTGAGGCCACCGGGGCAGTCTTCGCCCCAGTCGGTGGCCCTCTCCTTGCCCAGTGCATTGTGTGGGTCCGTTCCACCCAGGAGAGTGCCCTGCGCCGTGTGTCTTCTCCTTGCCCTCCACCCAGACGGGCCGGCCCAGAGGCTGGGGTGCCCGTCCTCATGCGCTTTCTGTTGGAGAGACCCTGGGAGAGTTCTGGGGAGCCCTGGTGATGTGGTGGGCTACACATTGGGCTTTGAGGCCCCAAGTTTGAATGCTGCAGGAGAAAGGTGAGACCTTCCACTCCCGTGAACATGTGCAGCCTGGGAAGCCCACGGGCGCAGCCCTCCTCTCCCCTGTAGGACCACTGAGGATTCGGCATCAACTCGGGACCAGTGAGTTTGAGGTTGACAGTCCCCTTCGGCCCCTCTGAGCCTCGGCTGCTCTCTCTGTGAAACGGGGCCTTCACAGCAGGACCTCGCAGGGATGAGATGACATGAGACAAGCCGCACAGCCGGCCACCACTGACAAAAGGGTGGCCATCGCCATCATCGTGGTCAGGCCCGGGTTGGTACAAATGGTGAGTGTGCTCAGCTGCCGAGGAAAAGGGGGCGGTCTCCTTTCTCTTTGAGGCCCTCAGCAGAAAGGCCTGGCAATCGCATCGACTCCTGAAAAGCCGGCCACTGAGTGCCCGGCAGAGAGCAGCCCCGCCGGCCACGCGTGGGCTCGCCACGGGTTCCTCAACTCAGCAACGACTGCCGGCGTCGCTCTCTCGAGTGTCTGCTTTTTAAACGCCTACCCTGGCAAACGCCTCCCCGGGCCCTGTCTCCTGGAAGATTGGGCCATCTGATGATGTGGTTCCCTGGGAAGAAGTGGCTCTGTGGCTCAGCTCTAAGGCGGGTGGCCGGTGTGAGGATGAGCCAGGAGTCCCTAGAGGCAGAAGCTGTTCATCACGCTCCACCCTGTTCCCAGCACCCAGAGACATTTGCAAAAAGAGCAAAGGGAGGAGCCGGCTGGGGCAGGAAGCTGCAGGGCTAGCCCAGGACCCAGACACACCCCCGCCCCCAAGCCCGGAGCGGGTTCTCATGGGCGGGGGGACCCACAGCCCTGCCCCTTGGATCCCCACCACCACCCCTTGGTGTCGGCAAAGGCACCTGAAAGAAAGGGCCGGGGTGAAGGTCCGCTCTGGTGGGGTGTCTGCAGCCCAGCATGGCGGGCAGGGGTGGGGGGGAGAAGACTGGGTGCAGCAGGAGTGGGGCAGGAACCGGATACCCCAGAGCTCTGTGAAACGGAGCCTCCGGTTAATTTTGCATGAATCTCGCAGTCACTGAACAGGAGCGGCCTACCCAAGCAGTGGCAAGAGAGGGCCTGGGAGAGGACAGGAGGGGCAGGCCCACTTTGTGTCCTTTAAGTAAATAGGACATTGAGCAAGAGCCCCCTCATGCCCGGCGCGTCCTTGGGAATCCAGAGATCCAACACCAGCCAGCTGCCAGTCGCCAGTGGGGTGGGCAGCCCTCCACCTCAAGACCACCTGGGGGCGGGCTCTGGGAAGCCCAGACTGCCACCTGCTTAGCAAGGGGGAATCCGGGCACCAGCATCCATGCAGGGCGCGTTCCCTGGCCTGCTGGGGTTCTCCTCTGAAGGGGCCGGTGCGCTATTGTAAGCCCCGGGGACTTGGTCAGGCGTGAGGAGGACTCATCATCTCCAAATAAACGCAGGGCCGGCCCGGCCTGGCCCTGGCTCTGTTGGTCAGCAGGCTCTAGACCCTGGTCCAAGCGTCGTAGACGCGTGCAGCCTCGAGGTTCTGTCTGAAAAGCGGGACTGGGCCGCTTCCGCTCTCTGCCAGGTGGAGGCCAAGGCAGTGGATTTAAAGGCCTTTGGGAGATGTCTGTCGAGAAGCTGTTGTCAGCCAGCATGTCGAGTATATCCATCCGCGGGCACTCTGTAAAGAGGACTAGCCCTTCTCAGACTGGCTTGTGCCCAGAGGAATTTGCGGCCAGTGTGACTGTAAAGCCAGTGGCAGCTGGTCTCTGAGGGACCTCTGGAGTCCCTGGTCCCGCCCTGCCTGCTGCCTGAAGTCCCCTCAACAATGCCCCCTGCTGCTGTCTCTCCGGCAGGTCCTCCCTGCGGGGTGCAGGGGGCGGAGTTGGGGGGGTCTGACAGCTGCAGGTTCATGCCCTCTCACCCCGACCACTCCATAGCCAATGGCACCTCTTTTCTCAGCTCCCACCCGAAATCCCCAGACTCTCCTGGGGCCGGTGTGAGTCGCATGGTCACTTGCAAGCCAATCCCAGGGTTAGAGGTGGAATAGGCTGGTAGATCAAAGTGGGGTCACCCGCTCACCCCAAGGGGTGGATTCACCCCACAACCCCCCGCCCAGTCCGCAGGAAGATTGGGAGGTCTCTCCTGCAGAGACTACAGACACTTAGGAGCCAAATGTGTGAAGACCCTGATGTGTACTGGGGAGGGATGGGGGGGTGGCCTAGAGGGAAGGAAAGATAAACTCCAGGAAGATCCAGGGTCACCAAACAGAGGCTGCCCGCAGAACTTGCCAGCCCACCTCCGGCACTGTTAGTCATTTTCCCAGGCAAGCTGGGACCCGGTGGGATTGTAGTCATCCCGACACAGCGGCCAGCCCCTCCTGGTTCGAATCCTGGCTCTGCCTCTCACTCAGCTATGGGAGGTCGGAGCAGTCAGCATGCTGGGTCTCAGCTTCCCCATCTGTCATAGGGGGCTAATCACAGTCCTTCTACAAGGGGGGCTGTGAGCATCAAAGTGTTACGTGCAAAGGGTTTAGTGCTTGGCATACAACCTCCTACCGTTGATTTGATTTCAACTCATTGGGGTGCTTTGGGTAGAGTACAACTCCCCCCGAGGTTTCTGAGGCTCTAAGTCTTGTAGATTCCTCGAAATGGCCGGCGGATCTGAACTGAAAATCGTTTGGTTGGCAGCTGGATGCTTAACCCACTGCCCCACCAGGCCCCTGTGAGGCACATGCCCACCACTGTAGACTCCAACTTATGGCGATTCCATAGGGCAGAGTAGAGCAGTCCCACAGGGCCACCAAGGCTGTCTGCCTTTCCGAGAGCCGACAGCCTCACCATTCCCTGGTGGAGTGGCAGGTGGGTGTGAACCGGCGCCAGGCCGGGCACATCCTAGTTGGTCTGTAGCGGTGCGAGCTGTGACCATTACACTCTGCCAGCTCACCTAGGTGTGACTTTACGGAAGAAATTAGCCCTAATTAGTGGAGGAGAGAGCGACAACCAGGCAGGTCAGCAGGCTGGAGTGACCGACGCATGTGACTCTCTGGGTTAATAAAAGAAAGAGCCACCTCAGTTGGGATTGTCGGTCTCTACAGCCCCACCTCGCCTCCAACTGTCCCCACCACAAGGAAGGAGAGTCCTTAAAAGCACAGCTTTTGGTGGCAGCCTGATGACTCATGCGTGGCCTTTTCCAGAACAACACCCGTGCATCTTTCTGATTCATCAGTAAACCAATCCACGTGTGGACGGATCCATGCTGTCGGTTTCCCTAGACTGACCCAACAGAGTTCCTGTGGGGGGTGCAGGACAGTGAGAGAACGGGCTGCTCCCACGCCTAGCCCTCAGCTGTCCACAGGGACTCCCAGGTGAAAGTGACCCTCCCTAGCCCAGGATATGCTAAGCAGACACCCGGAGAAGGGGGTGGAGAAGGGAGCATTATGGGGGCTCTTGCTCTAGACAGACACTACCCCAGCCCCAGACACAAGCCTGAGTCTGGGGATGTGAGGCAATGTGGACACACTGGAGGCAGGCCCTTCTCAGGGGAGAGAGCCTCCCTGCAGCTCCGTGAGGGAGGCAGCGCATGACCCCTCAGTAAAGAAGCCGGAGCTCAGAGAGCAAGGGGGGCCTGACCCCTGCTGTGCAGGCCCCTTGCTTTGCAAAACAGATCCATGCACAGCATGAAGGGCCTAGTTTGTGCTCTGGAAGGAGAGGGAGTGGGAGGCACGTTGCACCTGAGAGCCGGCTCCGCCGTCGTCTAGGACTGGGAACAAGTCGCCCCTTCCTGTTTCCCCATCTGAACGTAGATTGTTCAGGACAGCCTCCCCTGAACCTGCGGGTATGGGTGGTCAGTGAGCAGCCCACCAGGCCCTCCCGTATCTCACCGGCTAGCACACATTCCTTGCTGGGCACATCTATACTGTGCGCCTACTGTGTGCATGTAGGTGGGGGGACGCCCTGTGGGCGCTGGCTTTCACAGTTCATTACTGTTTGTCTGGTGTGGCTATCAGTTGGACAGACAAGGGACCAGGGCAGAGACATCCCCTCTGGCTCCAGAGACAAGGATATCCTACAGGGAACAAAGTCTAGGTGATGGGGGTGCAGGGAGGGAGCAGGACCACTAGGAAAGATGACAACCAAGGCGGGGGCCAACCACGCCCAGCCAGAGGGGAGGAGAGAGGAGCCCTTTCCCCAGGGAGCTGTGTGACTGGAAGCAGTGAGGGGCCCGGGCCAGGGCCTGCCTCACAGGGACAGGTCTCCAGCTCACAGGCGATAGATTGATTTTTTTTCTCTTCAACAGTTTTATGGCCACATAATTTGCATGTCATACAATCCAATAGTTCCTTCACTTCCAGACGAGGTGTGTAGTCATCACCACAATCCGTTTCAGTACATTGTCTTCAATCTTGTCCTCATCGCTTTCAGCTCCCCATACCCCCCCATACCCTACCCCCCGCCAACATCCCCTGCCAGACGCCCAAGGAGCCATTCATCCAGTTCCTGCCTCAATCGATTTACCTACCCTGGACGTCACACACTGAAAACATCAGAAAAGCGAACAAACAAAGCTAACAAGACGAACAAAGTAAAACATAAAAACCTCAATTGAAAGGGAAGCCGAAAATACTAAAAGCTAGAACAAATTTAAATGGGTGGTACGGGAGATCAAATGATAGGGTCATAAATTCGAACCTAACTGCGTCTGTAACAACCCCCTTTCCAGGGCATTCTGCACGTTACCATGGTTACTTACATCCCTGGTCCATGGTCAGAAGGGATTCCCCAGGGGCTTAACCCATATGTATTTTCCCTTCACTTCTTTTTTTTTAAACTGAAACAGCTTTAAAGTGGGTCAAAGGGCGATCAAATGATATCACATGTTGACTGTGTCTGCCGTGATGACCTTACAGTGGTCTCTGTCCAATAGCAGGGCTAGTCACATCCCTCGGCTATGATCGGAGGGGATTCCTCAGAGGCTTAGTGCATGTGTGGACCCTGAAAATGGATCTTGGGCTTACACTGTGTCCATAGCCCTCTGCAAACCAGCCGTTCACTAGGTCTGCTACCATTCCCTCCTTTAGATTCGGTTTGTAGTTTCCAATCCTTGGATCACACGGGCTGGTGTGCTTCTTCCATGTGGACTTAGCAGATGCCTCACTGAGGTGCCTGCTGTCTTGAACACGACACTTTAAGACCCCAGATGGAAGTCTTTCTGATAGTCGGGCGCCATTGAGTTTCTTCACCACACTTTGCTACAGCACCCATATATCTTCAGTGATCTCTTCCTGAGGGCAAGAGTCAAGGAGGGCCATGCCATTAGAACTAACTGAACTAATAACCCCTCACTAGAGTTAAGGGCAAGCCCAGAATCTACTCATGCATCTATGGTTTACGTATGTCTCTGGTTGTCTTAGAGACATCATTGTCACTTTGAGGGAACATGATCAATCATCCCCCTAGGCCATCACTTCCCTGCTATCCTGTCAATGCTGACTCACAGTGACCCTACAGGGCAGAGTAGAACTGCCCTTGTGAGTCCCGAGCCTGCAAATCTTCACAGGACTAGAAAATCTCCCTCTTCCCCTTCAGAGCTGGCAGGCAGTTTTGAACTGCTGACCTTGCAGTAGGAGCCCAATGCATAACCACTAGGCATTGATGGTAACATTAGTCTATCCGATGGTGTAGAATTTAAAGCACTGTTGAGAAAAGGAAATTCTATGAATAGAGGCCAGCTATGAACTGCAATACATGAGAGGTTGAGTTGCACAGATTGAACTCTTAAGCGACTGGACACTGTTGACTCAAACAACGGGGTTGGTCATAGGGCGACTCTTCCAATAACATTTGTTCACGACAGCAGGGCCACGCCTACCAGATTCAGGCAGGTCCTGATGAGGCAGGGAGGGCATTAAGATACTAAGTAGATGGTGGTTCCACGCACCGTTCATCGGGCCCCTCAAGGCGAGAGATTGGAACCAAAGTCCAGCGTCCATCAATTCCATGTCCTTGAGTCATCTGCTGCTATCACACTGGGGAGTTTCAGCCTGAAGTGCAGTGGCTATAGGTAGGTTTGAGATAAAGCCCTGTTCACTTAGTGGGGTTTCCATAGTGAGTCCTGGTGTGGCCTATGAAGCAGGTTGTGCACCTCAAAAGACTAGAGTCTAAAGTCCCGGGAGTCTATAGCGCACGGACTGGGTCAGCAAGGACTGCATAGAAACTAGGTCAAAAGTGTCCAACTAGGAATCTAAAGAAGTACTGTTACGTGTGTTTTCCTGATGGGGGTAGGTTACGCCTCCCCATTTCCCTTCAGACAGGTAATTGCCTGCTCTGAGACATGCATGTCCCCCTTGAGTTTCCAGTAAGGTTTCCTTGTCGTGTGGGGGTGGGTCGGTTTGGGGAGACCCCAGCACAGTCAGGTGCGGCAGCAACGGCATATTCTCCCTCTCCCCATGTCTTGAACACCTGACCCCAGCTGAGGTGAGGTCCCCTGTTGAAGTGGTTTTAAGATGTGCGTTTAGACGGGGGCGGGGGATGGGGGGATCTGTCTCATGGAGGTTGGGCAGGCTTTATACCTCGTTGTTTCGGGGACTGGATTGGACGATAGGTGCCCTGGGGGCGGTGGCCTGCCTTCCCCTTGGTGTTTGCCCTTGTAGTGGAGAGCTCATGCAGCACTTGTCCTTTTGTGATTGACCAACTCCACGCAGCGTAATGGTCTCCAGGGCCCTGCGTGCCGTGAGATGCGTCATGCCTTCATTGCCCTTCAAAGGGATGCACGGGATGGATTTTGTTGGATTCTGTGTTTTCGTTGATTTTTCGCACTGTGTATGTGTGTGTGTGAGAGAGAGAGAGAGAGAGAACTGTCCACTCGGGTGATTGTGTCTGTGTTTGTGGGTACCATCCACGCGACGGCAGCCCCGAGCCCAGAGCTGGGGGAGCCGAGGATTCGCCAGATGGGGGAGGAGGGAGACTGGGGGCCTGTGGTCACACAGCCGGTGGGGCTCTGGGCTGCACACACACACACACACACACACACACACACCGCTGGCCCAGAACATCTTCTCTTTGATCTGCTTGAAGATTTGTCCCTTCCTTTTTATTTTTTTAACAAAGAATCCCAAGCAAGAAAAGAGTTTTCTGGAAACCTCTGATACTGGGGAGAGGTGCTGAATGACCGTTTCAAAAAAGCTGAGCTAGCTGTGCCCCCGTGTTTACATCTGTCAAGTGGACATCTGTCAAGCGCCGCATCCCTGTGGGCTCCCGGGGCCCACTTGGTGCATGCGTCCAGTGAGAGTGCACAGAGAAAGGTCCTGATCCAGCTGGGCCTCCCGGGAGCTTCATCTTGTTACAGCCCCACCCCACCAATGGTCTGCCCTCGTCTGTGGCCCAGGGGACGCGTGTGACTGGGCAGGAAAGAAAGCAGCCTCCCCCACCCCACCCCACCCCCATGGCTGGAAAGGGTCAGGGCCCATCTGACTTGGGCCCTTTTGGGCTGGAGATGTCTACAAGCCTTCCTGCTGGGCCTCAGTGTCCCATCTGGCAAACAGAGAGGGCGGAGTGGGTAGTCTCTGAGGTCCCTCAACTCAGACATTCTGGGACTGAGACTCACCCTGGAGAACCTCCCCCAGCACTGCAGGCATCAGACTGCCTGAAGGGTGGCTGGCTGGGGGCCAGACCCCACACCCCTCTCCCTTTCAAAGTCTGGGCCCAACAGTCCTGGGCAGTAACCGGGACCCCCCTGCCCAGGCTAGGCGGTTTCCTTGGCGTTTCTGCTCCAGGCCCGAGCCCAGCCGCCCTTCACTCTGGACAAGCCTCCCAAGGACAGGGCCAGACTTGGCAACGGACAAGACGCCCTCTCCCCTGGTATTCCTCTGGCCCCCTGAGGCCCCAGGGCCTGCTCATCAGTGCCCAGTAACTTCCTCCCCCGCCTCCCACCGCCACCAGAATCTCAGTTTCCTCATCTGTTGGATGGAGTGAGTGGTGAGTGATGTCGTCCCGGGTCCCCAGCTCAGCCATCTCCTTGGTTTGCCCACCCACCAGCCTGGCTCCCACTTAGGCCCCAAACTCAGCCCGGAGGGGGCAGGTGGCCTCTTCTTCCAGGCCTGCCTGTCACACGAGAGGCCCCGGTGGGGCAGGTAAGTTATTTATGCAGTCCCCCTCACCCCGAGACAGATATCTGACACCTCCTGGCACCCTCCGGGGCACCCACTGTGGTTTCAGACCCAGAGTTATTTATAGTCAGTGGAAATTAGTGCCTCTGCCCCTGGCTCCTGGTACCCTCCCACCAACATCACCCTTCACCCCAGAGGAGGGGAGGGACCCTGGAGAGGTTCACTGTCCCAGCAACGATCCCATGGACCCTGACTGGTGGGGATGGCTCTTTGGGCGGGGTAGCTCCAGACAAAACCACACAACAGTGAGACAGAGAGGGCAAGTCCTGTAGCCAGAGGGCTGGTGGGGACTGCCTGGAGGAGGCAGCGTTTGAGAGTGGGGAATACAACGCTGAAGGGTAGGCAGGGATTGCGATGGAGAAGCCCTCTCTGGGAGAGGGCCGTTGGGGCAGAGGCACGGCAGTGAGGAGGAAAGGAGCATTCTGTTGGACTGGGGCTTGGGGCAGGGAGTAAGTAGCGGTAATGACCCAGCCAAGAAAGATCAGTGTGATGTAGGGCAGGAAGCCACCCAGATCACGCCCCGGGATAAAGTGACGTGAGTACATGTAGCACTGAGCCTTGCAGTCTGATGACGACCCACCAAAAACCCTTCGCCATCAAGTGGATTCGAACTCACAACCACCCGCGTGCTCCAGAGGAGAGCTGCTCAGTGGGCCTACATAGTGCCTTCTTTACAGAGGCGCATCCTCCGACTTGGCTCCCAGGGAGCTGCCCCTGGCTCGGAACCAGCAACCATCCAGTTAGGACAGTGGTTTTCCACCTTCCTCATGCCTGGACCCTTTAATACAGTTCCTCATGTGGTGGTGACCCCACCCCACCCGCCCAACCATAGTGTTATTTTCATTGCTACTTCATCACTATAATTTTGCTACTGTTATGAATCGGGCGATACCTGTGAAAGGGTTGTTTGACCCCCAAGGGCGTCGCGACCCACAGGTTGAGAACTGCTGATGGAGGTTGGGTACACACTGTGGATGCCACCCAAGGAGCTCCCAGGAATCGTGACACCCACTTAAAAGAGAGGAGATCCTGGCCGGATCTCCAGGTGCCCAGTGCGGGGGTGACCGGTGAGCACAGGCCGAGTTGTTTTCCTCGGCTTCTCTTCTTGCCGTTCACATCAGCCGGCTAAGCAGAGAGCAGGCAGGCGATGGACTGTCAGCTGCAGACAGAGACAGTGTGTGGGCAGAAGGGCAGTTGGTCTCCCGTGTGGGAGCTAAGGTCGAGCGGGGCGCTGGCACATTCTGGGAACCACAGTAGGGCTGGCGGAGAAGAGGGAATGTCCCTTTGGGGAGTTCAGGGCCAGGGAAAGTGGGCAGCACCGGCTGTTCGGAGGCACCGAGGATTGCAAAGGGTGGATGTTGAACCAGCAGCTTCCCTGGCTCGTAGCATCTGCTCATTATTCCCTGAGTGTAACTACCCCATCACGTCACCCACAGGACATCACGCAGTGCAGAGGTGCAGAGATAGCGTGTCTACTACCGTACGGATACAATAGACGATTGAGAAGTGCCGTGTTTGGGGATGTTAGTGCCTTTTCGAGTAGAGTTGATATAACTGTAAGTTCATATCGTTCCATCCTAATGACGGTTACCCTTCAATCCCGCTCCCAACATGCACCAAGAGTTAACAGTGGCTTTCCAGAACAGGGGCAAGCTGCCTCCCGCCTGCCACCTAGGCCAAGTCCCAGGAGAGAGTATGTGATTGGCCAGCCCTGGTCACAGGTCCACTCACCCAGGATAGGGCAGGGGAGCAAGGCATCTTGATTGATAGCCCCGAGACAACCGAAAGGCAATCAGGTTTTGGTCAATACAAGGAAGAATCCCAGACACCAACGCATCTTGTTTCTCTCCTTGGGCATCTGAGTTGCGTTTTTCCCTTATAAAATCTTCTGTATTTATTTCTGCAACCCATTGATGCAAGAAGTCCCAGGCTCTCGACAAAGAACCCAGGGTTTAGTCCTGAGAAGAGTAGACTAAGGCCGAGCCAGGAGGCCTGCCAGGGGCACAGAGCAGGCACCTTCACCCTTCCCTGCCCGCCCCTATCCCAACCCTTCACCTTCCTCAGCACACCACCTGACCGCCCATTAGAGACCGGCCCTGAAAGACGAGACCCCTCCAGTTGAGCAGTGTCTCAGGCAGGGTCTTCTCAAGTGGCCTAAAGGGTAGATGAGGGTGAGCGGGAACCCTCAGGGGGCCTGCGGTGGCCCAGATGTAGAATAGCACCTTTCAAGGCATGCGTCTAATCTCAGAAGTGTATGCCATGTGGACATCCTAGTCCTCATCCTAGCGAGTCCTTGATTGAATTGGGGGCCCAGTTGACCATCTGAGCAGATGCTGGCTGCCTCATAGCCTGTGTCCCTGGCCCATGGCCACAGATGGCCAGGATGGGGCATCAGATCCCCCCTTAAAGCCTGAGAGCCTCAGTGACCACCTCACTTGGGGTCATCTGGTAGCTAGCAGGAGGCTAGCCTGGAGTGGGCCAGGGGGTGTGATTGAGGTAGGGGCCTGAGGGAAGGGCTGCCCCCCTTCCAGTCATACCCGAGTTGGGAGCCCCTTGCACTTGGGGGGAAGTGCTTTTATGCACCCCATTTTGCAGACGAGGAAGCTGAGTTGCAGAGGTGTTGCCTGGTCAGCTCCCATCTCAGAGCTGTGGTGAGAGAGTCCACACCTGGATGAGGCCGGACCTCATGCTCCTGGTGTTTTATGAAAGGGGGATGAGGGGGCATCCCTGGGCTCGGTGCCCCACAGAACCACGCTTGGACTCTGGCACCGAGTTGCCCCAGAACACACTGGCACTCAGGCCCGAGTATGAAAGCGAGAGATAGGCTGGGCAGCAGGCAGGCCCCTGGCCGACCGGTGAGGGGGCCAAACGTGTCATCCCGTCCCATTTCCTGCTCTCACTCATCTGCCTCCTCTGGCCAGTGCCATGGCCAAGGACCACCCGCCAGAACCTCAGATGCTCAACGAGATGGGCCCAGAGTCCCAGACCCAGGAGTTTGAGGCACTACAGCCCCAGAAACTGCTGGGCATAGTCCAGACATGGAGAGCCCACCAAGAGTCCAATGTCAACTCCTCCGTTTGCTTGCTAGGCATCCTCAGAAGAACCCCTTTTGCTCGAGCCTCAATTTCCTCATCTGAAACTTGAGTGTGGATATGACCACCTGTGTTGGTGGCGGTGGTGAGGTTGCCAGATGCCATCTGGTCACTTCCCTCCCATAGTGGCCCTATGCACAGCAACCACCACCACCACTTGCTGGCCCTGCCCATGCTTCCAGTTGTTCCTGTGCCTGAGCCCACTGTCGCAGCCACTGTGTCGGTCCATCTCCCGGAGGGTCTCCGTCTTCTTTACTGCCCACCACTTTACCCAGTCTGTCCTTCCAGGCACTGATCTCTCCTGACAACATGTCCAAGTCTGTAAGACCCGGTGTTGCCAACCCTACCGCTGGGGAACACTCTGGTCTTACTTCCGACACAGATCCGTTGGTCCTGCTAGCCGTCCACGGTACTTTTAATACTCTTCTCCAGCAGCTCCGTCCAAATGCGGTGATTCTTCTTCTGTCTTCATTACTCAACACCCAACTTTCACATGCATATGAGATGATTGAAAATGCCGTGGCTTTGGTCAGGAGCAGCTTAGATCTCAAGGGAACATCCTTGCTTTTCAATACTCTACAAAGGTCTGTGCAGCCGATAGACCTAATGCAACACGTGTTTTGATCTCTTGACTGCTGCTTCCATGAGCTTTGATGGACAAAATCCTCAACAACTTCAACCTTTTCTCCACCTATCATGATGTTACCTATTGGTCCAGTTGCAAGGATTCTTAAGACCAACCTTAAAGAAGTTGGTCTTCTTGAAGGTTGCAGTCCTTGATCCTCATCAACAAATCCTTCACGTACTCCTCCTCGCTCTTAGCAAGCAAGGTTGTATAATCTGCATAGTTCATGTTGTTAATAAGCCTTCTTCCAATGCTGATGCCACCTTCGTCTTCATATAAAGCCAGCTTCTCTGATGATTTGCTGAGCACGCAGATTGGACGAGTTTGATGAGAGGATACAACCCTGATGCTCACCTCTTCTGATTTTTGACCATGCAGTATTCCCTTGTTCTGTGCCCACAGCTGCCTCTTCATCTGGGTGCAAGTTCTTCGTGAGCACAATGAAGTGTTCCGGAATTCCCATTCTTCTCAAAGTGATCCATAGTTTGCTATGGTCCATACAGTCAAATGCCTTTGCCGCGTCAATAAAACACAAGTAAACATCTTTCTGGTATTCTCTACTTTCAACCATGATCCATCTGACATCAGTAATGATGTCCCTTGTTCCATGTCCTCTTCTGAATCAGGCCTGAACCCTGGAAGCTCCCTGTCTATGTACTGGATGATCTTCAGCAAAATTGGCTTGCATGCGATACTAATGATATTGTTCTGTAGCTTAAGCGTTCTGTTGGGTCACCTTTCTTTGGAATGGTCACAAATATGGATCTCTTCCAGTCAGTTGGCCAAGTAGCTGTCTTCCAAATTTCCTGGCTTAAACAAATGAGTGCTTCTAGTGCTTCATCAGCTTGCTGAAAGATTTCAGTGGGTATCCCACCAATTTCTGGAGCCTTGTTTTTGGCCAGTGCGTTCAATGCTGCTTGAACTTCTTCCTTCGGCACCATTGGTTCTTGCTCATGTACTGCCTCCTGAGATGGTGGGATGTGACTACCTCCTTTTGACTCAGTGACTCAATCTTCTCTTGATGCTTCCTTCAGCGTTCAATATTTTGTCCGTAAAATTTTCAAGATTGCAACTTGAGGCTGGGAATTTCTCTGGAGTTCTTTCCGCTCCAGATGTGCTGTGCGTGTTGCTCCCTTTTGGTTTCCTGGTTCTAGGTCTTTGTAAATTCCATTATCATGTGTGGCTTTGTCTTCTGGAGCTTTGAGACTGTCTATTCAGCTCTGACTTCATCCTTTCTTCCATTTGCTTCAGCCGCTCTGCAATCAGGAACAAGCTTTAGAGTCACTTCTTAGAACCGCTTTGACCTTTCCTTTCTTTCCTGTTTTTTTAATGACCCTCTGCTTTCTTCGCCAATGCTGGTCTTGACGTCCTCCCACAGTTCATCCGGTCTCCTGTCATTAGTGCTCCATGCATCAAATCTCTTCTTGAGATGTTCTAGAAGTTCAGTGGGATGGACTCCAGGTCATATTTTGGCTCTCGTGGACTTGTTTTCATTTTCTTCAGCTTTATCCTCAACTTAGATGTGTGCCATTGATGGTCTGTTCCACAGTCGGCCCCTGGTCTGCTTCTAGCTGCTGACACTGGGCTTCGGCAGTGTCTTCCCACAGATGTCTTCCGTTTTATTTCTGTGTGTTCCAGCTTGGGAAGTCCACGTGTATAGTTGCTTCTTGTGTTGTTGAAAAAAGAAATGTGCGATGAACAAGTCATTGGTTTTGCAAAGTTCTATCCTGCAGTTTCCAGCTTCATTTATGTCACTAAGTCCACATTTTCCAACTGGAGATCCTCCTCTTTTCCCACTTTTGCATTCCAGTGGCCTTTCAGGCGCCCCCTGGCCCAAGGGCCCCTCCTCCAGCACCGTCTCCGACCATGCTTCCAAACCGCGGAGGGTTTTCAGAGGCTCCTTCTTCTGAACTGGGGAGCTAAACCCTTCTTTGTGGGAATACCAGTGACCTAGCGTCCATCGTCACAGCAACACACCAGCCAGCACAGCAAGACACACAGACAGACAAGTGGCAGATGACTACCTGAAGGATGGTGCAAACAAGTCGATGGAAACAATGGGATGAAAAGATAATGGGATCCCCCAGACTCTGTGAAGCCCCGTGGTCCATATAACTCCCCTGCCATCCTACCTGCCTCCAAGCTGCTACCCCCACCGTGGCCGGAGTAAACATAAGATGTAAGTCAAGCTGTGCCCCCTTCTGCTCAACGCTGCTCAGAGTGGCTCGGACTGCTCTTGAAACGCTTCCTCCCAGTGCTGCAGGTCCTGCATGATCCGGCTCCCACCCTGCTACTGGGATCTCCAGGGGAGACAATAGACAATAGTGGAGATGGGGCTCCCAACCTGGGGCTAGCCCAGGCTTCCATACTTAAAACTTCAGAGCTCACCTCTCCCTGGAACGTGGCTCCAGATCCCCAAATAGATTAGGGATCGTGGTTAAAAATGAGCCATGATCACAGTGTTGAAGGTGTGCTTTGAGAGTGTAGAGGCCCATCCTGGTCACTTTTGACACCACAACCCCTGGTTGAGATTTGCCGCGTTCCTTTGTTGGTCCTCCCCTCCCTGTAAAGACACGTTTCTTGGGTCTCCACTGTGTGCTAGATGATGCCTGAGGCAGAGGGGAGATGCCGGGGAGCGAAGCCAACAAAGACCCCCCTCCCCCATGCTGTGGTCTCGCTGGGGTCCAGCCAGAGAGAGAAAACCAAAGAAACGGACACAACATCAGCAGGTGGCGAGAATGCGTCAGTGAGGGGGGAAGGGGGAGGCAGATGTGGACGGCACTCCGGGAAGGCTTCCCTGTGGAGGTGAGACATGAGCCTGGTGCAGCCGACAAGTCGGACGCCTCGAGGGTTCTCTGTGGACCAGAGAGTGGGTTCCTGGGACCCTGCTCACCCATGTTGTCAGGCCCTGTAGACATGTCTTGGGGTCTTCCCAGCTCTCTTCAGGCTGCCTGTCCTGGGAGATCCTCAGTTTCAGCCTCGTGTTTTATAGTGAGCATCAGAGAGTGATTTGCCCAGTCTGACGCCCCTCGTTGCTGGGTGTATCTGGCTCCATCAAAGAACCAGAAAAAGAGACACCCCCCTAGCTGTCTGCTGAGAGCACACTAGGTCCCTAGGGGGCAGTGGGTGTTTGGTGCGGCGGCCAGCGGTCACCAGACTATGGCTTTGTCCCCAGAGAGTATCCTGGTGGGGAAAGCCCAGGGTAAATCCAAACACCGCGGTGCGCCTGTTCTTACCAGGCTTGCAGTCAGCTCTTAGAGGGCTCTCCCTCCACCTCAGAGAAGCAGCATTGGCTTGTCTAGTAGGGAGCCAGGGCCCTTCTAGACTTGGGGGTTTTATACTTCTTGGAAGCAAGGACTATTTCCCTTGCCTTTGAAACTCCATCCCCTCACAAGGATTCTAAGCAAATGTGAGCGAGTGAGTGAGTGCTTTTGGCTGGGTGACTAAGTCTATGAGTGAGTGTGTACCACGGGATCCCCTTGGCACATCCCCCTCAGCCAGCTCCTACCACCCCGCACAGCGTGGGGCACTCAGAGACAGGAGACCACAGAGAATCTGAGAATGTGGCAAAGCCTCGTGGGACATCTCCACCGACTCCCTGACTCTGGCTGGGCGCCTTGCCTTTTCTTCCCGCTGGAGAGAGTGAATGCGGGTGGGGCATGGATGGCAGGCTGTGACTCCTCCTGCCCCCCTGCCAGGTTCAGAGACGTGTGAGCCAGAGGTTTCCCCCTGGCACGAAGCCACCAGCACCCTCTTGAAGTTCTGGGAGATCGAATTCCCCAGACACGGAAGCCTGTTGGCGCCGGGTTTGGGGCCGTCTGTTTCATGACTGCTGTGGTGAAGGGGTGGCCCGACCATGAAGCTGGCCTCTCCTGTCTGAATGGCGGCCCCCGGGCACCACTGGCTCTTTGGACCACGACTGCCAACTCTCTGTCAACCCCCAAGGACTTTCCCAAGTGGCTGGAACCAGCACCCTCTCGGGGAGCGGGCCGGCCGCCAGTCCAGGAGCCAACAACGGCCTTGCTCTTGGTTTCTGTGCCCAGGCCTCCAGGGCTGTCCCCACTCCACAGTTGGGAAACTGAGGCATGGTGTGCTCACAGTCACTCTGCCAACAGGCTGCAGAGCCGAGATTACAGCCCAGCGCTGCCTGGCCAAGGCCCCACTCTCCCCTCGACTTCCAGAGTGTGTCCCACCCCCCACCACCACCCCATCATCGACTTAAATCTCTCTGTCCTGAAGTTCTGTCTCTGAGAGATGCTGGGGCTGGTGACTTTGTGCGGATGGGTATTTTTATCGTTGCTATAAATAACCTGGGAAAGGAGCACTTCTAAGAGAACCTGGGCGGACCCGCGCCGCTTCCCCATCGCAGAAACACACCGTACAGGTGAAACCACAGCTCGGGAGCCTCTGCTCAGCGCCAGGTGCTGGGAGGGAAAGCGCGTGCGTTTGTTTATTCGGTTGATCAATACGTGCTCCTTGCGCACCTACTGTGTGCTGGACAGCGGTGGCTTTGGGACAGAGATGCCGGGGAACCCCGGTGGAGGTCCGAGCGCAGGTGACAAACAGAAGTGCTTGTGCTTGAGAAAGGGAGACGGTTGTAAACCGGGGCCTGGGGTCCAGAAGAGCAGGGCGAGCCTCTGCAGTGCCGGGAGCATCCTGAGGAGCTGCAGAGAGTGAACAGAGGTGTGGGGACAAGAGGGGACACTGATGGGAGGCCAGTGAGTGGCAGGGGCAAGGTGGCAGGAGCCACAGGCTTGTCCCTAAGGTTCAGTGACACGTTCTCACATTGCATCGGTGCCAAGCAGCTGCCTGGCCCTCGGTGCAGCTGACTCCACAACGTGGGAGGGCCGTGGCTGCCCTAGGGTCTGGGTGAGGACCCCTGGGGCCAGCAGGCTCCTCTCCCAGTGCTGTCCCAGGCAGCGGGTGCCTTAGGCTGGCAATCTGGTCTGTTACTGGGTGCAGACTGAGCAGAGCTCCAAGTGGGGTCTCAGGAGCCTCGTGTTCCCTGGGCACAGGTCCGATGGCTGCAGAGAGGTGCATGCTGGTTTACTGGGCAAGCAGGTGTAACTCGGACAGAGACTTGAGCATGAGGATTCCTCCCAGGCAGAAACGGCTGGTCGCCCACCCTGGCCCCCACCCCCTCCAGACACAGCCCTCCAAGCAGGCCAGGGAGCCCCGGAGACTGCAAAGGGAGACAAGCAGATGCAAGCGGGGGAGGGGGCAGTGCCAGACAAACACTGAATGGCCCTTGCTCACCACAGCAGTGGCCCACCCTTGGAGAATGCACTTCGCAGGACCAGGCATGACTCCGAGCATGCCAGCCTAGACAGTGCCTCACCCATCCACACAACCCTGCGGGGTCCCACCCAGCTGGAAGTGGCAGGGCCAGGCGGTCTGGCCCTGAGGACATCATCAGGATGAGTGGGTGGGGAGCTAGTCTCAAGATCAGTTGCGGGTGGGGTGGGGGGCTGGGTGGGAGTCAGTGAGGAGAAATGGAAATCCAGGGGATTTCATTTGAAAACTAGATTTGAGTCACTTCAACCCTGTCTGGGCCCAACTGGGTGCAGGCAGCTGCCTCACCTGGGAACAGCGGTGAGTTCCCCAATCAGCAAGGCCATCTGCTACTAGTGATTACATTCACGAGCATCTCACCCCATCAACGCTGTGAAAGGGTTCACTACAGCTTGGCAAGTAAGCACAAGTTAGCCTGTGCTTACCTTGCTGACAGGGCACTCCATCCACCTCTAAAGAAGCAATCAGCAAACAAAGCAGCTCACTGCCCTCATCCATGAGGGCACGTCTGCTTCGAGACGCTATGAGACAGGGCAAAACTGCCCTGCGAGTTCCCGAGACCGTCACTCTTCCCGGGAGTAGAAAGCCCCCACAGAACCGTTACAGGGAAACTAAACACAAGAACAAATCTCCGTCTTCCTCCCACGGGGCAGCTGGTGGTTTTGAACTACTGACCCTGCAGATCACAGCCCACCGCATGACCACGGTGCCCAGAGCACCTTCTGTCCCTACGAGGGGTGGGAATTTGAAAAGAGGCTTTGGTTCTGTAGAAGGGGGCTGTGAGGCTGGGAGAGAGACGGGTGCCGGGCAGACTGAGAAGCAGCGTCTTTGAAGCGGTGATCAACATGAGATTGTTCACTGGTAAGTCAGCACGGGGATGCCCACGCTGACCCTGCTGGTCTGCATGATTGGTCCCTGCGCAGAAATAAGGACAAGAACTCAAGGAGGCCGCGAAGGATGGAGACAGAGAGAGGTGAAGAGAGGGGGGCACCAGCCATCACACTTAGCAGGGCCCGGCCCTGCCTCAGACCACTCTCAGCAAGGTCGGCAGTTTTGAGGGAGAGTCAGACCCAGCTTAAGAGAAGAATCCAAGGTGAATGGGGGCGCTTCCCAGGGGGGAAGCTGAAGCAGGGCCAGTTTTCCACTTGTCCTGGGGCTTGTAAACCCTGGTGTGGCACAAATGCTGTGCTCCACGACTAATCTCAGCACAGGCGGTTCCCATCCACCCCGGCGCACTGCAGAAGAGAGGCCGGGCCCTGCCCGCATGAGCAAGGTCACGAATCCCCATAAAGCAAAATCTTTGGCAACGGCAGTCTTTTCTCCATTGATCACCGTTTGTTTGTCGGCCTGGCTGTGAGGGGTGTGTCCCTCTGACTCAGTCACAGCTGGCCAGCGAGGTGAAACTATCTGAGAAGCAAGAATCAGAGAGCGACCGAGACATAGGGGCGGGGGCAGGGGCCAGGCTCTAAATCCCCACAGGTCAAGATCAGGACCATGAACTTACAGAGGAGACGTTTCTGGGGGGGAAAAGAAAGTGTTGTTGTTGTTGTTGTTGTTTTAGCAAAATCACCATTTCTTAGTCAGTCATTCCAATGAGTGAGAAAAAAAACAAAACTATCGATTGTCACAGGTATCCTGTTCTGGGGATACAGTCTGATAATGTGCTTGATGAAAAGTGGATTTTAAACCACGTACAGCTGGTTCTGGCCTGTGGCCGCCCCCTGAGGGAGCTGCAGGGTGGAGCTGAGCCCCGTGGGGTTTCCTGGGCCCTTGTCTTTGCTGAGGGAGATTGATGGCCAGAGCTGGGTGGCACTGGGTCTAGGACCACAAAGCTTGAAGGTAGAGGTCGAGCTCAAGCCATTAGCAGCACCCCGGGACCATGGCGTTCTGTTGTATGATCAGGGCGGCCTTTAAGGAGCACGTTTCCTGCCCCTGGGCGAATCTGTGTCCTACCAGCACTCATTCCACGCCTGTTCACTGAGCACCGGCTACTTGCTGGGCTCCGGCAAGAGGAAAATCACAACCAGCTGCCTCATGGCAGCTTTCCTCTGGCCCCTGAGGATGCCAGCTGGCCTTGTTCACCATGGCAAGGTCCACAGCTCCCTTCCCATCAGACCCATCCAAGATGGGGTGCCCAGGCCTTCCTCTTGTAAGAGAGAACACGGGTGGCCTCCCATCGGCCCTGCTCTCCACTCCCAAGTGGACAGCCGGTTTCTCAGCAGAACCGCTGTCCCTGCCCAGAGGGTGGAGTCCACCTCAGCAGGAATGTCACCAGGTCTACCTGGGACCTTAGGCCTGAGGCTTCCAGGAGCCAGATCCCAAAACCCAGACATGCATCCTTTGGGTTAGCCAGGCATCCGGGACGGTTTGCTGGATTCAGCTAGCCCTCCCACGCAAGAGGCCTCTAGATCATGCTCCACAGGAGACAACAGACTCTTGGACTTCAGTGGGGTTTGCCACAAAAGTTTAACAATCCACTGATTCTATGGAAATACCTTTTCTACTGGAGATGTGCCCCTGGCCCACGGTGGCTCTCAGTTCAAGGTGGGCTCTGGCAGACCCCACCCCTGTGTGGGACCCTAGGGCTCGGCTTCCACCATCCAGGCCCTGTCTTGGCACTGTGGGCATCAGAGGTGCTGACCCTTCTCTGGGGCCTTTACAAAAATACTAGGGAGCTACAGCAAACAGTTAAATTACAAAATAAGTCAGCAGCATACAATTGAGCATCACGATGCAAGACACAGGCCGAGCTGGCTACTTTGTGGCAGGTCAGGGCTGGCTCACCCAGGGCAGCTGGAGTCAGTCCAGGCTGACTTGGGCCCCCGGAGTTGCAGCAGCCTTCAACCTTAGTGCAGGTCGGGCACCACACCGTGGAAGCCGCAAGGATCTGCTTTACCAACCAACTCCCTTGGGCATTTTGAAGTCCGGTGTCACGGGAGTGGCTGGTGTGTCTGACCCTCAGAGCTTGCGGTGAATGGACCAGTGCTTCCCCTACGGCCCCACCAGTCCCCCGGGGTGTGGTGGCCTCCTTATCCTGCCACATCCCCTTTGACAGGCAGATAGGTCTGCGGCACACACCAAGGGGGGCTATTCGTGCAACCACTAAGCTCCCGATTACCAGCCGAAGGGTGGGCCGCCCACAGGGAGGGAGACGTGGTGGTCTACAGGGTAGAGGGTCCAGACCGTAGGGAGCATCCTGCTCTGTTACCGTGAGTCTGAACTGACAGCGGCCGACAGCAACAACACCGGACCCAGTTGGCAGTTGAACCCACCTTGCCGTGCCCTGAAGAGCCTAAAGGCATGTTCAAACAATGTCACCTTTTCGTATAGTTAAATAGCTTGAATGTCCATTGAGGGGGTGGGGGAGAGAGAAAGACAGATGCTACAAATGCTGAGCAGTTCCCAAGAGTGGCCCCCAGCCCCGGCCCGGGCACATGAATGCCCCGGGGCACAACAGAAGCAAGGATCTTGGGACCCAAAGACCTGGGATCTAGCCCTGGCTGTGCCATCAGTGGGCTTGATGAGGCGTGTGTTTACCGTGGCAGTGGACACCACTGGAGCCTTGCGAGCAAGGGTTTAGCAGAAAGAGCACCCTTCACCGGGGTACAGAGAGATCTCTCTGGCTGCTGGGTGTAAGGACACCAGTGGGGGGGCTTTGGAAGCCTTCTGGGGTGCCGTGGTGGTGGCCTGCACTGATGTGCGGATGGTGGAGGGGAATGGTGGGGATGGAACCAGGATTTTGTGTTTTTGCTTTGGGGGTGGGGGGAGGGGAGGGGGGCATGCAGAGGGAGTGTTCTGAGTTGCACTGCAGCAGCGGGGTGAGGGTGCAGGGCAGGAAGAAGAGATGATGGGGGTCGTGCACTAAGTATCTCCTGGGTGACTGGTGTGTCACACTCGTTGCCTGCTTTTCAGCCTCCCGGGCAGGCTCCAAGCCAGCCCCACAGCCCTGCTGTTACGCAGGGGGCAGAGCAGCACACTCGGACCACGAGTCATGGCACCAAGATTCTAACCCAGGGATGTGTGCCTGCTCCGTCTAAAGGTTACGTGCAAACAAGCCCGTGTCCTCCCCGCGAACATGCCAGTGCCCCTCTCAAATGGAGCTGGAGTGATCCCCATGAAACACGAGTACATCCCCCTTGTTAAAACGTCAGGGTTCCTCGAAGCTGGGGCTGCTCGTGGCCTCTGCAGCAGACCACCGAGCTCTCTCGCCCTCCCAGAGAGGACCCCGCCGTGAGCCAGGAGCACACCCTTGCAGACCCGCGCTACATCGTGCTGTGCACCCGCGGGAAATACGTAGAGCCTGTCTTTCAGAGTTGTGCTGTTTCATGTTCGTGGAATCCAGCGGTCCATCCTGTTCTGCATCTTGCTCCTTGCGCTCAGCCGTTTTTTCTTAGGGAGCCTTCTCAGCTCAGACCTATAAATGGAGTCCGTTTGTCTCCTCAACGATGCAGTCTCCTGTGTGCGGCACGTCCCACTGGCCCGTTAGCCCCCTCACTTTCCAAAGACAGAAATGCCTCTCTCTATAAACGCCGTCGCCTTTGAAGGCCTGGTGGGTTTCTCTCCTTCCAAAATTAAGACTTGTATTTATGCTGATGAAGGAACCCATACCACAGTGGCAACACAAATATTTAGCAATGCCAGCCTGGTGACTAAGTTCCTCGTCTCCCTTCAGGTGTTTGGCACCCGGGGAGCTAGTTCTTGCCCATTGCCAAGTCTCTGTTGATGTCAGAGCCTCCCTCGAGAGCAACAATGAGAGCGGTGGATTGATCCACTCCAATTCCAGCACTGGGAACGGAAGCAAGCCGGCACTCCCGTGGAAAGAGTGCGGCTGTGACGTCTCAGAGACGTGGACTGGGACCCCCAGCTTGAGCTGTGTGGCCCCACGCAAGTTGCTGTACATCCCTGGGCCTCAGTTTGTCCACCTGCAATGTGGTGGGATTTATAATCCCGGTGTCACAAAATGACCAGGAGAATTCAGCTCCAGCCAAACCTGTAGAGTGTCCATCTCAGGAGGGCAGGCCCCTGAGGTTCAGCGCCCACCTGTCTGTGGTCCCTGCTTAGTGGAGGAGGCGGCCACTGCTGGGGTAGCTGAGCTGGCGGGGAGGAGTGGGTGCTGTGGCTGTCTGCCAGGCTCCCCCCAGCATGCATCTCCTTTCGTCAACACTCCGCCTGCACACCTGCGTTGTCTTCCTGCTCCCGATTTGCAGATGAGGAAACTAAGGCTCAGAGAGGAGACAGCATCTGCCCTCGGCTTCAGCCAGCCAGTCAGTCCATGGCAGCAACTCGGCACTCTGAGCCTCTGGGGCCACGGGGGAACCCCCCTCCAGAGAAATCAAGAAGCATCCCTTAGGATGCCCCGCCACCACTTCCCAAACCATCCGCATCAGCCATGATGCGGAAACGCCCTGGACCCTGGCCTCCTGCCCAGACTCAGGCCGCAGGGACACCCCTGGCCTGGCTGTTTCCCACAGAGGGCTTGTCGGGCCTGGGTGTGTTACTTGTGTCTGCTACGTGCGTCTGCACAGGTGGTTCTGGGTGGCTGCGGCACCCACATGCCCGTCTCCAATTCCCAGAGAAGCAGAGGGAAGAGGTTTTGCAAGCACCTACTATGTGCCAGCACACGTAACACACACGTGGTCCTTAGTGTCAGAGCAGCTCCTACAGGCAATGGCAGCAAGGGCAAGTCTCCCGCCCTTTGTCCCCCAAGGCCCGATCCTGTCACAGAGAGATGCCCAGTAGGTGCGGCGCAGAGTGATCAGCATTTCCCAGGGACACTCGAAAGAAGGGTAGCTTGTTCTCTGGACAAAGCAGGGAGGGCTTCCCGGAAGAGGAGGCCAGCATTCAGCTGGATCTCCAGACCAGCTCAAGGAAGAGACGAGGGCCAGGCTCTCGGTGCAGGAGCCATGAGACCAGGCCCAGAGTGGGCGCATGTGCTCAGAGGGAGGCTGGAGGAGCCCGGTGGAGCTTTCACGAGCCCAGGAGTCGAGTTCCCGCGGTTCGCAAGGCATAGGAGCCATGGGTTTGGTTTGGTTTTCAGGAGATTACTAGAGAACTTGTCCACAGCCATCCATAGATCCCAAAGACGGGTCCAGACATGTTGATAACCCTGCATGCATGAGCAGGAACCCCAATGGCAATGCTATGGTGCTGACCCTGCCAGGTGCCCAGGGCAGCTGTAAGCACACTGGGTGTGCTGCCTCTTGGTGAGTGTCTGTAACCTTGGGAGGCAGGTGCCCTCCTGATGCCCACATTCCACAAAAGAAAAGCAACACCCAGGCAGAAGAAGCCACCTGCCAGGGTGCCAAGCTGGGCTCTACCTGGGACCAGGCTCTGAGTAAGATCGTTCACCACATTGCAGAGCTTCGTGTGAGCCCCTGTGCATTCTCAAAACTTCCTGGAAGTATGGCTTTGTCAGCTGCCCACTCTGCGTCCCGTCTGTCCACGGAGCACACAGACTCGCCCGCGAAGCCCTGCTACCTGCACCCACGGCTGCAGATGAACAGTCACACCCATATCCCTGCACCCAGCTGCACACAGATCCTCAGTCACACCCACCTCCCTGTGTCCACGCCTGCACACGGACACACTGTCATGCCCACGGCTGCACACAGACACACAGTCACACCCACCTCCCCACACCCACGGCTGCACACAGACACACAGTCAGATGCACATCCATGCACCCGTGACTGCACACAGACACAGACACATGCACATCCATGCACACACCTCCCTGCACACTGCCTGCATGCCCCTGTTCACACATCACAAGCCACACGCCCGGTTCTGCGGTGTCCTGTGGGCTTTGGCCAGCTTGAGCCACGGAACAAGACCATGAAGCCCCTCAGTTTTCTCAGGACACACTTGGAATTCGTTTCACTTGAAATGTCCTAAGTGCCCCAGAGTTTCAGGGTCAGCGATCTGAATCAGGGGTCCAGCTCATACATGTACTGGTGTATTTCCTGCCCCCCAGCCCCCCAAAATACGTGTTAGAATGTGTCTGCATGGCCTGTGGGTAGCTGAGATGAGTTCTCTCAGTCCCCTTAGCGCAGTGGTTCTCAACCTTCCTAATGCAGCGACCCTCCAACACAGTTCCTCATGTTGTGGTGACCCCCAACCATAAAATTCTTTTCATTGCTACTTCATCACATACTTTTATTTTTTAATCATTTTATTAGGGGCTCATACAACTCCCATCACAATCCATACATACATCAATTGTGTAAAGC